>NC_039270.1:3261315-3615761 GCF_003368295.1 Carassius auratus
AAAATAATCCTCCTATTAATATGGCAACTCCTAAAAACATTCCTAGTTTAACAAACCATGCTCCCCATGCTCCAAATCTCACATCAATCCAATCCCAAATGTGTTGGTCTCTTCCGGCATTTGTTGTAATTTCATTTCTTAATTTTTTAATTTTTGTCATAACTTCACTGAAAGCTCCTCCAGGGGCGGTGTTATTTGGGATGAATGTACAACATTGATCTCCAAACATAACACAAACTCCTCCCTTGTCTGCCAAGAGCCAATTAAGAGCCTGTCTGTTTTGCCATGTCATTCTGCTTGTTGCATGCACTTGGTCGCCTAATAGGTTAAGGCCTCATCAGTATAATTAATGAATCTTTGTTGATTATAATAGATATAATTAATCCACTCTGTATTTTTGTTTGGTGTGATCCAAACCAGGATTGACTCAAAACCTCCTTTTATTTCACTTCTTGCCTTGAATTTATTAGGAATTCCTCTTGGCTGTCCAATTGAGTCTAAATATACATTGGGGTCTGGCTCGTATCCTCTTTTAGTTCTATTGTCTTCCTTGTTTGTGCTCTGTTCTGTTCCCCATTGTGCCATGCTAACTTCTTGAAGTAACCGTACTCTTACACATATACCTTTCCATCCAACTGGTAAAGAAGGCAATAATATTTCCCCTCCACAGATCCAAAGAAAATCTGCTATTATTAATGATTGATCTTCATAATTTCTATTGGAGGTAAGGCTATAGTTTGATTTTCACATTTTTCAGGTGCTATCTTACTTCCTTTAGTTTTTCCCGAATGCTAAAAGTTCTGGAGCTCTAGAAGGAACTCCTGATTTCCAAGAATTTTTCTTATCTATATACCAAATAATAAGCCACATCTTCCTTTGAATTTACCCACATCTTGGGTTCCTTTTGGTTTATGGAAACCACTCATATTCTTGGTTTATAATCTATGCTACACCATTTTGGAATCTCTACTTTTTGTTTTTCAATTTTTATATTTTGACCTATATCTGAATACTGACACCCAGGATCCCCAGAAGTGGTCTAAAGAAATAATCTGTTAATTTAGGATTTCCTAAAAATCCAAGGCATTCAGCAATACAATATGGCCTGTAAAATCTGTTAAATGACAAAAGTTTCTCCCAAATTGGGCACATTTTCGGTAGTCATATGGATTTGGTATGGCTATTACTTCTGTTTAACGGAGATTTGGGAGCACAGCAAGCAATTTTCTTTCCTGTTTCTTTAGCTGTAAACGGCTGCCCATTTATACCATCTCATTATTTTTGGGCTGTATCCCATAATGCATCAATTTTGACTAACGTCTTCATCACCTTGAACATCATAATCAATGTCTCTACGATTTTTGATTACCATTGGTTCTGTTGAGTTGATCACATTGTCAGTTTTGTTCCAAAGGTTGTAAAGTCAATTGAAGGGAAGTCAGGTTGCTTTCTATCGGTTGAGTTTGAGTCTGCATTATGAGATGCATTAGGCATAGGATGGTCTTCAGGCATGTTGTCAGACTTATTCTCTGTCCTCTCCAGTTTGTCTGACAGGAGGAAAGAGCTCTCGTCAGTTTTGCACTTCATCATGTGTCTCTGATTCTTCCTCATTGCTCTCTCCTGCATTGTCTGGTTGTCTACTTTCCCTTTCTTTCTGCCTTTCCTGTGGGAACCTCTAGTACAGTGGTTTAGATGATACCAGGTTGTGCTTCCCTCCACTTGGACTGCTGTAGGAGTAGCTCTCACCACTGTGTAGGGTCCTTCTCTCCTGGGCTCATTCCATTTTCTCCGGAATACCCTCAGATAAACTTGATCCCCTGGAACAACTGGACAGGCCGTCTCCGATTCCTCACTGGGCTCTTTTCTTTTTTCCTGTAAATAGATAGCTTTATGTATGGCAGTTAGTTGCTTTCATATAAGAGCGAAGTTCCATTTGTAATTGTTCTAGAGGCGGTCCTTTATAGGGACCTCTACAATATGGCACAGGCATGGGTCGACCCGTAAGGCATTTCATGCGGTGTTAAGTGCGTGTCCTGTTAGTTTGCATGCGATAGGCTCATTAGTGCGAGCGGTAATGCATCAATCCAATTAAGTTTAGTACTTTCACATATTTTGTTTATTTTGGCCTTGATCACTCCATTAACTCTCTCCACTATTTCCTTGTGACTGAGGTCTATAAACGCATCCTTAGTCTCTGTTTTATTCTTAATTGTTGCAAACACTTGTTTCACAGTTTTTTGTATGAATGCCGAACCCATTATCTGAACTTATTTCTGATGGAATTCCAAATCTTAGGAATTACCTCTCTTGTTAGGAATTTAATTACAGTTCCTGCTCCTAGATCCGCGGATGGTACTGCTTCCACCCACCTGCTAAACCTGTCTATGATAACCAGCATGTATCTTTGCCCTTGTACACGCTTTATCATATCCACATAATCACATACAAGATGTTTAAAGGGGCCTTCAGGTGTTGGAATATGGCCTATTGGTGTCACCATGCCTTTTCTTACATTGTATTTCAGCACATACTTCACATGTGGACAAAAATTCATCCACCATTGCATATAAATAAGGAGACCAATATCCTTGCTGTTAATTTTTCTTTACTACTTCTCCCCTTGCACAATGGTCAAAACCATGTGCATCTGTAATAAAGAATATTCAACAGTGAAGTAGGTGCAACAATGTGTCCTTCATGTGTACGCCAGATCTCCTGTGAGTCTTTTTTAGCTCCCCTTTGATGCCACATTGATTGTTCATATGGGCCTGCTTGTTGTTGTATTCGAATAATGTCATTCAATTGAGGATGAGGCTCGATAAGTACAACAGGTGCTAATACTGCTACCTGACACCCTGAAGCTTTTTTAGCTTCTAGATCTGCCTGCATTATTTCCTTTGATGACATAGTCATTTCCCTTCTTGTGTGCTTGACATTTGATTATTGCTAGTCGTTTTGGTAGCATCATAGCAGAAATCAATTGCCCTATTTGTTCACTATGTTGGATGGGAGTCCCATCACTCTTTTTGAAACCTCTTTGTTTCCACACTGCTCCGAATAGATGACATACACCATGAGCATACGCTGAATCTGTAAAAAATGTTAGCAGTTTGTCCTTTTGCTAACTGACATGCAGTTGTGAGAGCTTTTAATTCTGCTAATTGAGCAGAGCAGGGCTGTACACAATGTTGTGATATCACAGATTCAAATTCTTTTTTGTTTTTCTTCACTACTGAATATCCTGTATGATTTCCCTTCGTGATCCCTAAAGCTAGAACCATCTACAAAGTAAGTTACTTCTGCTTCAGTAATGGGTGTTGATTCTAGATCTGGTCGTAATCTAGTAAATGCCAATGACTCATTCACACACTCATGAGGTTCTCCTTCGAAAGCCAAAGGAATTAATTCAGCCGGATTAACTGTATGGCATCTTTTAATGGTAACATCTGGATATGTGAGTAATGAGGAATAGGCTAGAATTCGAGCTTGTCTCAGAACAAATTTCCCTTGTTCTATTAATTCCACAACTTTGTGATGGGTATATATTGTTACTGGATACCCCATAGTTATTGTGGATGCTTTTTCATAAGCATAATACACTGCAGCTAAACCCTGTTGGTAACATGGTGGGTATCCCTGGGCTACATTGTCTAACTTTGTGCTGTAGTATGCTATAGGCTGTTTTTTCCTCCCACTACAGGTCTCTTGCATTAATACAGCTGATGCATAACCATCAACTCTATTTGCCACATATAGATGAAACATTTTATCATATTCTGCCATTCCCAGGGCAGGGGCCTGTTGTAATTCTTTTTTTATTGCTTCAAATGCTAGTAAGGCATCTGTGTTCCATTTTAATGGATTTCTTAAATGTTGTAATCCTGCTTGTTTCATCATTTCTCTCAAAGGCCCTGTCTTTACTGCATAGTCCTCTATCCAATCGGCACTAAAGCCTGTCATTCCTAGAAACGTCATCATTTGTCCTACTGTCTGAGGTAACGGTGTTTTACTTATACCTTCTAACTGAGCTGGAGCTATAGCTCGTGTACCAAATGCAATTAATCTTCCCAAGTATTCCACTTGAGGCTGGCAATACTGCAATTTGTTTTTAGACACCTTGTGTCCTCCTTCTGCTAATTTTGTCAACACCTTAATTGAGTCTTTGTGACATTGTTCTAGTGAGGTAGAACAGATAATTAAATCATCCATGTATTGTAATAGTGTACCATCTATTACAAGGTCTTCTAAATCAGCCTTCAGAATCTTGTTGAATATATGTGGTGAATGCTTATATCCCTGAGGAAGTCTAGAATATGTATATTGCTTATTTGCATGTGTGAATGCAAACAAATATTTACTCTCTTCTGCAAGCGGTACACTGAAGTAGGCAGAGCAAAGATCAATTACAGTAAAGTATTTGGCATCAGGAGGGACATTTGTCAGTAAAGTGTGTGGGTTTGGTACCTCAGCTGGCATATCTTCCGTTATTTCATTTATTGTTCGTAAATCATGAACAAGTCGCCATCTGGTTTTGTCTGATTTGATTACAGGCATAATTGGAGTGTTACAGTAACTAGTAGTTTCTATCAATACCCCTGCCTTCACTAAGCCTTCAATTGTGTCCTTTATTCCTGCTTCCGCATCTGCCCTTAAAGGATATTGTGCTTTTCTAGGCAGACGTGCATTTGGTTTAAGTTGAACTCTTACTGGATTTGCTGATTTTATTAATCCAATATCTGTGTCATGTTGAGACCATAGTTCAGTTGGTACCTGACACTCCATTTCCTTAAATAATTCAGTCTCATTTGTGTTTATTAAATCAGATGCTGTAGTCATCTGTGTCACTTTCTTTTGGCTGATAACTACTTCCTGTGGAATTCCCAGCAAACTGGTTGCACACAGAATTTTGATGTAATTTTTGTCAGCTGAATGAAAAATCAATGGGTTTTCTGTTGATTCCCATTTGCTTTGTTCTGCCCTTTTCATCATTGGTCCTAAATCTTTTGCTTTCCAATTTCTTCCTACATATACTGCAATATGCGGGACAGAGTTATTTACATTGAACCATTTTTTGACAAATTCACTTTCTGGTATGTTTAAAGCTGCTCCTTCCTTACCTATGATGATGTACTGGGAGACTATCTCAATCTGCTGTCCTTTTGTTTCTTTTTGCCATTTCTGTTCTATATTTTCATCTCTTTCTTGATCATACATCATTGTGCAATGAAATTCTGACTTTGATAGCTGTGCTTCAGGTATCTGTGCTTCAATAAACTTTCCCCATTTATTGACTGTCTGTCTCACATCTTGTTCTATCTGTCCTATCCAAAAAACATTTGCTTTTGGCTTTGCAACCATCATTTGTTTTTCTGTTCCTATTGAATCAATATATATACCTTCTGGAGAACACCAAATTTGTAGTCCTAATTTACATAATGCATCTCTTCCTAACAAATTAATAGGAGTTTGATTTGATACCAGAATGGGCATTGTTATACTTTGATCTTTTGTTTGTAGACACACTGGAGCTGTTATGGGAATCAATTGCATTTTTCCCGAGAATCCTATTGTCTTTGCAAATTTTCCAGACAAGGGGAGATGTGAAGCATATTTCATATTAATGCACGTTAAATTTGCCCCCGTATCAACCAAAAATGGAAATGTATCTCCCTCTATTTTAATCTGCATAATGGGCTCTTGATCAGCTTTTGTTGATAAAATTGGAAGCTGACTCTCCCCTTTAGGATTCTCTGGGCACCCCTAATAGCCTGGATTGGGACCTCCCCAAGGGTTTACTGGGCCCTGCACTGGACCCTGAGTAGGCTGTTGCCAGCTCATCTCCCTTCTACCCTGAGGTTGCTGTGGCCATTGTTGAGTTGGACAGTCAGCTTTGATGTGTCCGGGCTGCGCACAACCCCAGCACAATGGTGGAGGCCTGTCTCTGCCTCTGCCTCTGCCTCTGCCTCTTTGCTGTATGGGGTTTTTTCTCCATCCCATTTGTCCTGGCTGTTGAGTATAAACGTTTATTATGGGCACAGAGTTCAAGTGTTCATTTGGAGGGACTGCTGTAAGTGGGCTTGACTGAATAGTAGGTTGTGGAGCAATTACTGGAGGTACTAGAGTCATTTGTTCTGCTGTTGCATTTGTTACTGAAGCTTGAATATTTTTCTTATTTTTCTTTGTGAGTTCTTCAAGCTGTAATTGAGTTAGTTTACGTTGTAACTCTTTCTCTTGACTTTTAAGTTTTAGTTCATTTTTTCTTTGCTGTTCCACTGCATGAGACACATGGTCACAAAACTCTTTGTGTGTTTTAGAAGTTAAACCGACCACATCCTCCAGCTTGCTTTTTACCGCTGGCGGCATAGCATCAATCACAGCTTGTCTAAACAATGTTGACATTAATGGGTCTCCCTCGGGATCCCCCTCAGTTTCTTGTTTCCACCTTTTCAGCTCTTTTTGGACATAAGTGGTTGGATTCTCTAAATCTCCAATTCCTTCTCCCTTCAGTGATTTAGGATTCAGTCTGATCGGATACTCCGCACGCAATGCCTGCCATACTGCTGGGCGGAATGCATCAAAAACAATCCCATCCATATTGTGAGAGTTCACTGCTCTGTTTAGAGTCGTTGTAAGAAGAATTTCTTCCATCTTTGTCCCTCCAATAATTTTAGCCAGCAGAGCTTTAACATCTCCCACTGCCAATAGCTTTCCCATTGTTTCCTCTTCAAACACTTTAATGAATTTCCCTGCACCCTCATGAATATCAGGAAGACGAGTGACAAGCCCCTCGAGGTCCTGTGAAGCCCAGGGGACATACTGTCCCTGCTCACCCTTGATTAAAATTGGGAGCTGTGCGGCCAGTGGTCTAAGTGTCCCTTTATCTCTGCCCTGTTCCCATTTACCGTTCTCAAATAACTCCTCTGCCTGATTCTCATCCTCACTACCGTAGAACAACTTACTCTTTCCTCTCTCCAACTTATTTACCTCTCTGATCTTCTTCCCTGATTCTCTAATTTTCTCTTCCATTTCTTCTTCCAAAGCTTGTACTTGTGCTACAAGATCTCTATCTTCCCTCCGCTTTCTTTCTAATCCTTCCTCAAACCAGGTTTTATCTTCCTGACTTGCTTTCATTTTTTCTAACGCTGTACGTGCTTGTCTGTAACAGTCAAGTTGCAAACCTTCTGCACTTTCCTGTCTGGTTTGCCTCTGTGTTTTTACAGCTGGTTCTTCTCTACCATCCATCTCTAACTGCCCTTCTAACTCTAGTTCTCCTGTTACCTCCATGGTTCCCTTGAGTATTGGGAATTCTCCTGCTAAAGGCAGATAAGGAGGGGGGTCTGCATATTTCTTTTCTTTTCTCATGTTATCTTTCTCTGCCTCCTTCAGGACTTTCCTAGCCTGTTTTATACTCTTCAACATATCTTCACCTTCTTTTTTAAACAGTGCAAGTATTTCTTTCTCTTTTTCCCTTTTTGTTTCTCTTTTTTCTTTTTTCCTATTGATGCTTTTAGTTTTATAATTTTTTATCAGAGTTTCCATTTCCTCACACAATGCCACATCAAATGTCCCTTCCTTTGGCCATTTTGTTGTCATATTTTTTGTTCTCTTCTGCCATTTTTTTGAGATTTTGTCTATTTGCGCTTTACACAGTGGATTTTTTAATCCAATGATTTCCACTGGTGTGGCTGCCATATCTTTATTTATATTATTACCACCAAAAATCAACTTTTTAGTTTTATATAGTAACTTGGTTACAATCTCTTCTTTTCCTTTTACTGAATTTAACTATTTTTTACCCATTTCACCCTACTTTCTATTCTTTTTTATGTGTCATACCCTTTTGAATTTAGTTTTTTATTGTCTAATGCGTTTACACTTTTTAAATTTATATTGTTATTTAACTGTCTATTTTATTTACTCTATTTTATTATCACTTTGTAGATAACTATTTCTAACAATAATTCTTTATTTTTATTTTTACTTTTCTTTCCTTTTTTGTCCACCCATGTATTAAAACTTTAATGTGGGAACTTCCTCCCTTGCTCTCACCCCCACTGTACCGGGCTCAGAAAATGTTCTCCCCTTTCACACAGACATCCCAAATGCAAAACTCTATTATAGATCTCGGTTCAAACTTTATTGATACTATTTCCCTAAGCCCATTCACACTTGCTACACTCTTTATTGAGCCAGAGTGCTTATGCTTGCATACTTTTTCCCTTTATCTAAGGGATAATCAGTCATTAATTGTCCTTTTATTATCAAGGCTCATCATACATTCATCCCTCTCAAGTGGATATGGGTTGAGTCCAATTCTGCCAGTTCACACTTAAGTGAAGGTCCAGGAACGGTGCTCAACCCTTACCCACTCAATACGGAATTTATTTGTTCATACATTCATCACCAATCACAAATTCATTCGTCCGGACACAGATACATCCACACAACAAAACACAGCTCTTCCTAGAGCTCCTTAAGGGCCCACCTATTTCTGTCCTTCAAGAATTTCACCTATACTTTCTCAAAGCGGTATCCGTGGGACTTTTCCTCGCGATTCCTTAATCTGCTTATCCGTTTATCACTGTCCTACTTGGTACAGCTATCCAATAAACACAGATTTTACAATGTCCTTTTTGCCTACACTATTTCTGTTTTAAATCTAGGTTACCTTACAAGGCTTTCCTATTAATAAACAAAATATGTGCATGCAGTTATTTCTTCTGGAGTAAAACCCCTTTTTCAATTTGGATATCCTATTTTTTCTAAATTTGGAAGAGTAGATTTTAAGTGTCCTTACCACTCAGAACTGACCTCAACCAACACAAACGAATTCTATAAGCAAATATGCTTACCTTGTTTTATGGTGGCCACCCGGTTGTGTTGATCATCGGTCAGCTCAAAAGCGGTTGTCCACTCTGTCACTCTTGTCCAGTCCCATCTGGGGTGCCAAATCTGTGGTGTCTTTTGCCGGTTCTCAGAAGAATCAAACTCAGTCAGGGATTTTTCTCTCAGAAGAAAAGACTTCAAGCAAAACAAAGTCGAGCCCCCTTGCAAGGAGATCTCTCGAATGCTAGGTTGCATCTCATTATATACCCTCTACAGGGCGGTTCCACATGGTAAAACTTTTCCTTTAGATTACACTTTACCTAAATCCCTAGGGAGGGTAGGTCCTTAATGTATGTCTAACCATATGTTATTCATTAGCCCTGTACATTCCTGCATGTAAGCATATTCCTTTCTATCCATTTCCTATAGGATTGTAATGGAAAAACAACTAGCAACAAAAATGGCTTGATTCACATTGATTATATACTTGATTAATTGAAACTTTACTAATAAAAATCTTCCACATTACCAGCTGAGTTTTTAGGTTTTTCAAATTGGTGTGTTTCACCGGGCCGCAGAGAAATATAGAGCTGAGTATCATCAGCAAAACAATGAAAGCTAACACCATGTTTCCTTATGATATTTCCCAAGGGTAACATATAAAGCGTGAAGAGTAGCGGCCCTAGTACTGAGCCTTGAGGTACTCCATACTGCACTTGTGATCGATAGGATACATCTTCATTCACTGCTACGAACTGATGGCGGTCATATAAGTACGATTTAAACCATGCTAATGCACTTCCACTGATGCCAACAAAGTGTTCAAGTCTATGCAAAAGAATGTTGTGGTCAATTGTGTCAAACGCAGCACTAAGATCCAATAAAACTAATAGAGAAATACACCCACGATCAGAGCAGATCATTTGTAACTCTAAGGAGAGCAGTCTCAGTACTATGATATGGTCTAAATCCTGTCTGGAAATCCTCACATATACCATTTTTCTCTAAGAAGGAATATAATTATGAGGATACCACCTTTTCTAGTATCTTGGACAGAAAAGGGAGATTCGAGATTAGTCTAAAATTAACTAGTTCTTTGGGGTCAAGTTGTGGTTTTTTGATGAAAGGTTTAATAACAGCCAGTTTGAAGGTTTTGGGGACATATCCTAATCACAATGAGGAATTAATAATGGTCAGAAGAGGATCTATGACTTCTGGAAGCACCTCTTTTAGGAGCTAAGATGGTATAGGGTCTAACATACATGTTGTTGGTTTAGATGATTTAACAAGTTTATACAATTCTTCCTCCCCTATGGTAGAGAATGAGTGGAACTGTTCCTCAGGGAGTCTATAGTGCACTGTATGATGTGATACTGTAGCTGACGGCTGAATGGTTGCAATTTTATCTCTAATAGTATCGATTTTAGAAGTAAAGTAGTTCATAAAGTCATTACTGCTGTGGTGTTGGGAAATGTCAACACTTGTTGAGGCTTTATTTTTCATTAATTTAGCCACTGTATTGAATAAATACCTGGGGTTATGTTTGTTTTCTTCTAAAAGAGAAGAAAAGTAATCTGATCTAGCAGTTTTTAATGCTTTTCTGTAGGATATGTTACTTTCCCACCAAGCAATACAAAATACCTCTAGTTTTGTTTTCCTCCAGCTGCGGTCCATTTTTCGGGCTGCTCTCTTTAGGGTGCGAGTGTGCTCATTATACCATGGTGTCAAACTGTTTTCCTTAACCTTCCTTAAAGGTGCTGTAGGAAACTTTTGTAAAAAAATATTTTTTACATATTTATTAATCTTGTCATTATGTCCTGACAGTAGAATATGAGACAGATAATCTGTGAAAAAAATCAGCTCCTCTGGCTCCTCCCAGTGGTCCTATTGCCATTTGCAGAAACTCCATCGCTCCCGGTAAAAAAATTACCAATCAGAGCTGCGGTCCGTAACTTTGTTTGTGTTCAAAATGTAGAAAAATGTATATAATAAGCGAGTACACCATGAATCCATTTTCCAAACCGTGTTTTTGGCTTGTTCTGAATTACTAGGGTGCACCTATAATAAGTGTTTATATTCGGACTATTTTAGATTGCTTCGGGGATACCGCGGTGGAGTAACCCAGTACCTTTGTGATTCTTCATAGACATAAACAGAGAGAAGTAGTTCCGGCTACGATGTCTGCTGCAAGACGCAAGCAGTTCTGTTTATTAACCGCTAGAGCGTCAAAAGTTCCCACAGAAGTTTGCACAGAACTAAATAATGATCTGAGATATCATCACTTGGCTGAATAATTTCAACACCATCAACATCAATTCCATGTGACAGTATTAAATCTAGAGTATGATTTCCAGGGCCGTTTGAAGCAATTTGGGGGCCCCAAGCAAAATGGACATAGAGAACCCCCGATGAATGAACACAAAACGACAAACTTTGATGTTTATGGAAACTCACCCCATAAGAAACAAAAGTATTCTTGCAGATCACGATGCCTTCAATGAAATAAGTCGTTCGGGCACACTTTCTCTTTGTCGGGGTCTTCTTTGTGGATTTTCCCCATTTCTCTTTCTTTATCCCCATCAAATGTTAATATTCGATATAGCCTCTGATATCTTACGGTCCAACTCGTCTGACGCCAGTCCAATACATTCTTCCTTGTCATCATCTTCGCTCAGTTGTAGATTAGGGATATTACAGTCTTATTATGCTGCTTTCATCGTCGCTCAGATCGTCTTCAGAATCAGTGAGCGCTTGTTTATAAGCATCTGGCTTGTCTTCAAGTACTTCAAAACATTTCAGTGTAATGGCCACGGTTCAGCTCGTCTGCGATCATCTTTGCGGCGTCCATCTTCACTGAATTTTGATATCAGCTACAGCCGGCCAGAGCGCTGCATAGCCACGCTTCCCTCGGAGGGCGGGGGCAATGACAAAAGAACAAAAGCCGGCTTATCCAGTATGGAAATACAGACAGACAATGAAACGCCCCTACTGCATTCTAGAATCTCCGACAAAAACCTGATTTCAACTTCAAAATGTACGCTTTAAATATACCAATACTGCTATCTCAAACACGGAGAGGCTTCTTTGTGATCTGCTTCCTGACCTGGGCCCCAGTTAGTCAAGTATAAACACTAAGACTATATGCCATATTTCTAGAGAGAAGAGTGGCGCCACCCCAGGAGGGATGAAGACCATCACTTTTAAACAGGTCAGGTCTGCCCCAAAAGCTCGTCCAATTGTCTATGAAACCTATGTTCATCTGTGGGCACCACTTCATCCAGCCATTGAGTGATGACAATCTGCTATGCATCTCATCACCACGAAAGCGGCCTTAAGCTCATCCAGAGTGTTGGGTTTTGCGTCTCTCAACTTTCTCTTCACAATATCCCACATAATATAATACCATGGTCAGTAAACCATTTACCAGTGGTTTTGGCACTGTGAGCAGGTGCCAGGTCATGCTGAAAAACGAAATCTACATCTCCATAAAGCTTTTCAGCAGATGGAAGCATGAAGTGCTCCAAAATCTCCTGATAACTAGCTGCATTGACCCTGCCCTTGATAAAACACAGTGGACCAACACCAGCAGCTGACATGGCACGCCAGACAATCACTGACTGTGGGTACTTGACACTGGACTTCAGGCATTTTGGCATTTCCTTCTCCCCAGTCTTCCTCCAGACTCTGGCACCTTGATTTCCGAATGACATGCAAAATTAGCTTTCATCCGAAAAAAGTACTTTGGACCACTGAGCAACAGTCCAGTGCTGCTTCTCTGTAGCCCATTTCCTGCACACGCCTGTGCACGGTGGCTCTGGATGTTTCTACTCCAGACTCAGTTCACTGCTTCCGCAGGTCCCCCAAGGTCTGGAATCGTTCCTTCTCCACAATCTTCCTCAGGGTCCGGTCACCTCTTCTCGCTGTGCAGCGTTTTTTGCCACACTTTTTCCTTCCCACAGACTTCCCACTGGGGTGCTTTGATACAGCACTCTGGGAACAGCCTATTCATTCAGAAATTTCTTTCTGTGTCTTACCCTCTCGCTTGAGGGTGTCAATGATGGCCTTCTGGACAGCAGTCAGGTCGGCAGTCTTACCCATGATTGCGGTTTTGAGTAATGAACCAGGCTGGGAGTTTTTAAAAGCCTCAGTAATCTTTTGCAGGTGTTTAGAGTTAATTAGTTGATTCAGATGATTAGGTTAATAGCTCGTTTAGAGAACCTTTTCATGATATGCAAATTTTTTGAGATAGGAATTTGGGGTTTTCATGAGCTGTATGCCAAAATCATCAGTATTAAAACAATAAAAGACCTGAAATATTTCAGTTGGTGTGCAATGAATCTAAAATATATGAAAGTTTAATTTTTATCATTACATTATGGAAAATAATGGACTTTTATCACAATATGCTAATTTTTTGAGAAGGACCTGTATTATATATTTGGTTTAACTAACAAAAAAAAAAAAAAGATGCTGCTGCATCCTGTTTGGACTTTGGGAAGACCTCTACCCATCTGTCTGGGATACCTGAGACATTTTTATGCCTCTTGCCACATTATGTGTATTACAAATGACACATCTTTTGCAAAAAAAAATTCTGCATAAATTGTGAACCCCTTTGTAAACTACAATTCTTTAATTTGCATAATCAGTCCCCCTTTCGATGCATGGTCTAGTGAGGAAAGAAGTTTTTAGGTAAACAAGGCTTGCCATCTCTGCTCATCAATACTCCATTCACCATCGTACAACCACACTGATTCCATTTCTCTCTCTCCTGTCCTGTCGCAAATGTCTGCATGCCCTGTAAAGATGAAGAAATGTCAGGGTTATTTTCAGATAACAAAGTACACTCTGATGATTTTGTCTGCTGAGATGCCGCAGCCTTGGCCGCTGCGTCTGCTCTGGCATTGCCTGTAGACACAGAATCTTTGTTATTAGTATGCGCTGCGCATTTACAAATGGCTATCTTTTATGGCAGCAAAATAGCGTCTAGCAAATCTGCCACAAGGGGTCCATTTAATATTGGTCGCCCATCTGACTTCAATAACTTTCTGTGTTTCCACAGCACCCCAAAATCATGAGTAACCCCAAATGCATAGCGTGAATCTGTGTAAATTGTTACACATTTGTCTGTCATTAGTTTGCATCCTTCTGTTAATGCCACAAGCTCAGCTGCTTGTGCTGAATAATTTGATGGCAATGAGCCAGAGGCCACAATGTCAAATTCAGTTGTTATGGCATAACCAACACTGGAAAACAGTGTCTCAATAATGCAAAATGATAGTTAAAGGCAGTTCATCATTGAATTCAGTTATGTCATCTCTGTTCAGTTGAAATAGTGTCTGTTTTTATTTGCAATCAAGTCAATGATATCGCTGTAGATGAAGTGACCCCAACTAAGCAAGCCAGAGGCGACAGCGGCAAGGAACCGAAACTCCATCGGTGACAGAATGGAGAAAAAAACCTTGGGAGAAACCCGGCTCAGTTGGGGGGCCAGTTCTCCTCTGACCAGACGAAACCAGTAGTTCAATTCCAGACTGCAGCAAAGTCAGATTGTGCAGAAGAATCATCTGTTTCCTGTGGTCTTGTCCTGGTGGTCCTCTGAGACAAGGTCTTTACAGGGGATCTGTATCTGGGGCTCTAGTTGTCCTGGTCTCCGCTGTCTTTCAGGGCAGTAGAGGTCCTTTCTAGGTGCTGATCCACCATCTGGTCTGGATACGTACTGGATCCGGGGGTCCGCAGTGACCCTCTGATCTGGACACAGACTGGATCTGGTGGCCACGGTGACCTCGGAACAAGACAGAAACAGACAAATATTAGCGTAGATGCCATTCTTCTAATGATGTAGAAAGTACGGTGTTATGTGAAGTGTTTCCGGTTCCGGTTTACCTAATTAATGCAGCCTAAAAATCCTTTAACGGATTTGGATATTAAAAGCATATTAGTATGTTATGTGTATGCCAGGTTAAAGAGATGGGTCTTTAATCTAGATTTAAACTGCAAGAGTGTGTCTGCCTCCCGAACAATGTTAGGTAGGTTATTCCAGAGTTTAGGCACCAAATAGGAAAAGGATCTGCCGCCCGCAGTTGATTTTGATATTCTAGGTATTATCAAATTGCCTGAGTTTTGAGAACGTAGCGGACGTAGAGGAGTATAATGTAAAAGGAGCTCATTCAAATACTGAGGTGCTAAACCATTCAGGGCTTTATAAGTAATAAGCAATATTTTAAAATCTATACGATGTTTGATAGGGAGCCAGTGCAGTGTGGACAGGACCGGGCTAATATGGTCATACTTCCTGGTTGTAGTAAGAACTCTTGCTGCTCCATTTTGGACTAGCTGTAGTTTGTTTACCAACCGTGCAGAACAACCACCCAATAAAGCATTACAATAGTCTAACCTTGAAGTCATAAATGCATGGATTAACATTTCTGCATTTGACATTGAGAGCATAGGCCGTAATTTAGATATATTTTTGAGATGGAAAAATGCAGTTTTACAAATGCTAGAAACGTGGCTTTCTAAGGAAAGATTGCGATCAAGTAGCACACCTAGGTTCCTAACTGATGACGAAGAATTGACAGACCAACCATCAAGTCTTAGACAGTGTTCTAGGTTATTACAAGCAGAGTTTTTAGGCCCTATGATTAACACCTCTGTTTTTTCTGAATTTAGCAGTAAGAAATTACTCGTCATGCAATTTTTTTTTTTTTATCGACTATGCATTCCATTAGTTTTTCAAATTGGTGTGTTTCACCGGGCTGCGAGGAAATATAGAGCTGCGTATCATCAGCATAACAGTGAAAGCTAACACCATGTTTCCTGATGATATCTCCCAAGGGTAACATATAAAGCGTGAAGAGTAGCGGCCCTAGTACTGAGCCTTGAGGTACTCCATACTGCACTTGTGATCGATATGATACATCTTCATTCACTGCTACGAACTGATGGCGGTCATATAAGTACGATTTAAACCATGCTAATGCACTTCCACTGATGCCAACAAAGTGTTCAAGTCTATGCAAAAGAATGTTGTGGTCAATTGTGTCAAACGCAGCACTAAGATCCAATAAAACTAATAGAGAGATACACCCACGATCAGATGATAAGAGCAGATCAGTAGTCCTATCATACACTTTATCTCAAGTCTTGATGATTTATTACCCTGATTTATGGCCTGATTTATGGCCGTACAGTCCGTGTAGATTGACAGGTAGTCAGAAGTGTGCATGGTCAGTTTGGATTGATTTATGACTATAAGGCCTGTCAGTCAAAGCGGTTGCCATGCCACTGGGTCCTGTGACCCTTGATTGACATGGCAGAGGTGTGTAAATCAAAAGATCAAAGAGATCTCAGATTTGACTTGTGTTGTGTTTATTACTGAATATATGATGGTTGTATCTGTAACCAGAGCAGTGGGGGGTTTCTTATGATGGTTGTATCTGTAACCAGAGCTGTGGGGGGTTTCTGTGAAGTCCTGTTGTTCACACCTAGAGACAGTGCCTACATCCTGAAACTACGTTTTAAATAGGGGTTAAAGAAATAGTGATTTAAACAGAGAAGGCATTCTGAACAATCCTGTTACAATGGCTCCCGCTGCTCCAAAAACTCCCAAAACCACTAGAAGAGTGATGTGTATTTCACCAACAAGAGGGCCTGTTGAAATGAGAAAGGAACTGACTTTTGCACCAAGGAAAAAACAAAGCGTTAGTTTGACAAAGTTTCTTCATGAAGAGATTAATATGATGACTCGTGATTTCTCAATGTCTGGTGATCGTGTCGGAAGATTTGTGTTTGACAAAGTGATGCGTACCGTGAAGATCTATGCTATGGATGTTGAAGACAATTTTACAACGCGTGAGCCGTGCCTGATTTTCCCTGACAAAGACTGGTGGTTATTCTACAACTATGTCTGGAGAGATTTGAATGACTGTGGTGATGATCCATTGTACATTGCAGAATGGGATGGCATAGTCCCTGACACAAGATTTAGAGTGGTTGCGGATCACAGTAAAAAGTTACCTGATGACTGTGTTTACATTTTCTGCTGCAATGACAAGACAAAGATCCGTGAACATCTGTGGCCTATACCTGAAGCTGAGCACTACATGCACTATGACATGAAGTTTTTGTTTCAGTGGAAAGATGTTCATATAATTGATGATGTTTTTACATCTATTGACAAGATGTTTAGATGGTGTGATATGTATGATCGTTACAGCTCCGTAAAGATGAAATTGTTCCACCCTGAACGGGGCGTTTCCAAGACAACTGACCAGTTCTTATCCCCACCCACATATTACAGCCATTAAGAAAAAGTCTGCAGATCGGTACACTCGCTAGATTCATTTACCGTCATGTCTCAAGAATCCACGTCAGCCTGCTGCTACAGCAACACCCCCGAAACCCAGCCTGCAATGCCTGACGACAACGCTACGACTCTGGAGATCCTCCCACAAACCCATGACAACGCCTGGCTGGATAACTTCTGCATGGAGCTGGGGTATCACAACCTGACGTTTCTTACAACGCCTTACGGTGCTAACGGTGCTGTAGCTGGAGCCACGGTCTGTGCCAGCTTCGACGACATAGACGGCTGTATTCGCACTGATGCGTTTAAAATCATAAAGGCAACTATTGTAATTCTGTTGGAACACCTAATCAACAAAAAGCTTAAGGAACTCTGTCTGGGGTGTGAAGTTGATCATCCTAGTCAACTTAGACACTCCTGTTTGTTTGAACCCTGCGCCTATTTCTTTGATGCTTACTTTGACGAATTATCACGTAACCTGGTAAAGCCTGAGCTTAAACACATCATAGCTCAAGCATTAAACCGATTCGGTTTAAGGATTAATCCACAGAGGGTCCAGGGCTCGGTGGACTCTATTTTGTGCGAATTGCGTGACGAGGTTTTCATTGTGGAGAAGCTTCGCGAGATCAGAGAAAAAGTTGTGGATGTCGCCAGTGAACAGATTGTCTATGACGCAGTGGACTGCTGGAAGGGCGGTGCACACATTGAACAAGCGTAACAAGGCCATGGGGAACGGATGGTGTGTTAATGTACTGACTAAATGTATATTTAAGCAGCGTATTAGATGTGAAATGACCAACTTGCTGTACAAGATCATTGACGACAATCCTGGTGTATCCTTAACAGTAAACGGATGTGATGTTGATGCCAAACGTTTTACAAACCTCAGGAAACAAATGGAAATTGTAAGAACAATGTCAAATGAATGGACTGTTGTCATGCGTATGTGTATTAATGCCTGTGAACCGATTTCTGTAACTATCAGAAAAATACTGGATCTAATGACTGATTGTGGTAACAGTATAAGAATTGCTGATGTTTTATGCCTGTGTACATATGTAACAGACCTATGTGTGATGCTGATTTCAAGAAATGATCAGACTAATGTTTGTGAGATTATTGAAACACTGGTTGACTACATGATTGAGAAAAAAATTGTAATGTGTGTAAAGTTTCTTCAGTACCTTGACAACGTTTGATAAATAAAAAACCAATTCACTTAAAGCAGATGTGTTATTCTTTTGTAGACTCTGAGGGGTGATGATATGTCTGAACAGATTCTGAAAAATATTTACTATAACCCTTCTAACCCCGGTTCTTTAGGGGGTAAAAGGCGTTTAAAAGATGCGGTTTTAAAGGAAACAGGCGTTCGCTTATCTGATAAACAAATTTCAGACTGGCTAGCCGGGGAGGATGCGTACACATTACACAGGACAGCACCTCTAAAATACAAAAGGAACAGGGTTTTTGTCTATGGTATCGACATGCAGTTCCAGGCGGATCTAGTCGATATGTCGGCATATGCCAAGGATAACGACAACAATCATTTTCTGTTGACATGCATAGATATTTTCAGTAAATATGCTTGGACACGTGTGTTAAAAAACAAGAGTGGTGTTGAAGTGGCTAAAGCTTTTGAATCCATATTGAAAGAGGGGAGAGTCCCTCAGAAATTACAAACAGATAAAGGAAAAGAGTTTTTTAACAAACATTTCCAAAACGTAATGAGAAAGTACAACATCTTACATTTTGCAACAGGTACAGAGTTAAAAGCTAGCATTATTGAGCGATTTCACCGCAGCTATAAGGCCCGAATGTTTCGATATTTAACAGCTACAAACTCCAGACGGTACGTAGACATACTTCAAGACCTCACAGATGGATACAACGCAAGCTATCACAGAAGCATCAAGATGAGACCGATAGACGTATGCAAAGAAAATGCATCGGAGGTGCTACATAACTTATATGGGGGTATGGGTTCACACAAAGTCAAACCTGTATTTAAGTATAAGATTGGTGACACAGTAAGAATTTCTAAAGTAAGGGGACCATTTTCAAAAGGATATGAGAAAAACTATACAGAAGAGTTTTTCACTGTAAAAGCATGCATTCCGCGAGATCCCCCCGTCTATAGACTCTGTGATTATGACGGAGATGTTATCGATGGGGTTTTTTATGAGGAGGAATTGCAAAAAATATCTGTGAGTACAAACAAAACATTTAAAATAGAAAAAATTTTGGACAGGAGACGAGAAGGCAGGTCAACAAAGGTTCTGATCCAGTGGCTAGGATGGCCTTCAAAATTCAACACATGGGTGAATGAGAAAGATGTGGTAGATGTGCAGACGCCATAAAATGAAAACACACATAGATGTGTGCGCATTCGTTTAAAAAACAATCATGTCTGAGGGTGGTTTTTACTTGACGCTCCCCTGTAATGCGTCGCTAGCCGTTTATCCAGAAAATACTATTTCTAGTTATAGGACCATGCTGGCAAGAACTATAAGCCTAAAAGGTGAATGGGAGGTCGGCTTGATCGAATTTGAATTCCCCAAATCATGGTACACATTTCCAGAGGAAGACGGTGCATATATTATCACACAGGACGATGATGGGTGGAAAAAGTCTGACCATCATGTCGTTGGCGAAGGGATTAAGATTCACATCAGCAATGGAGCTCAGACCATATCAAAGCTATGTAACACACTAAAGACAGGTTATTACGAGGATGTTCTATTTCTGATTAGAGAAATCAACACAACTTTACCTCCAGGGACGACCCTTGGCTACGATCATGTAAAAAACAGAGTCTTTCTAAAAGCCCCTCCGAAGATATCGCTGACGTTTTATGGGAAGCTTGCTGTTATATTAGGGTTAACCCCCGGAGTCGCTATAGAATCCGCAAATACCGCTAATGAAGAAGAGTATGGCCGAGGAATCACGGCTGTGACGTATGCGCCGTATCAAGCAGACATAAACGGTGGTTTCTACAGCCTGTATATATATACAGATATCATTGAATATCAATCAGTTGGTGATGCACGTCCCACTACTGAGATGTGTACATATAGACGGTGAGAATAATAAGATTCTCAGTGTTAGATACGATAAGGCACATTACGTACCTGTCAATAAAACAACCATCACAGATATAACTATAGAGGTAAAAGACGATCAGAATCAAAAGGTGCGTTTCACTTACGGCAAGGTGAGTGCTAAGTTACACTTCAGACCCGTGAAACAGGGATTATTTTAAAAATAAATAATGCCCTATTCTAACCCGTACAAAATGGATCCTGAGCGTTACGTGGCCTATTACCAAAATCAGGCCGGTAATGGCCTTCCTGGTTATGCAGGGGGTGGCGTTATGTATGGAATGGGTCTAGGTGGGCTTTTCAGGGGTCTCTTTCGAATGGCCATACCATTACTAAAACGTGGATTTAGTATTGCAAGACCACATCTTAAATCAGCTGCAAAAAACATACTAAGCGATGTTGTTAGCAATACCCTAACACACTCCTTTAACAATAACAATGCTCAAGACGGATCGGGGCTAATGGTGATGTCTCGCAAAAGAACGTCCAGGCCACCGGGGTCCAGAAGGAGTGGTCAAACACAGAAGAAAAGAAAACGTATCCCTAAGAAGACCTCAGTCGCAAAACGCAAGCGCAAGGAAACAGCAAAACGTGTAACAACCGCAAAGCCGAAGAAATCTGTCAAAACAATTTTCTAGATCATGGCATTACTACATAACATGTCGGAAGAATGCATTAAATCTGAACTCGATCTGTTCACAGTGCCTCTGACACAAACTGCTGTTGAAAAAAACACCTATATAGAGATACCGCCATTATCAGCGATTTCGGACACATCGCCTTTGGAGTTTTTTATTGCAGGAAATGGGGCAGATTATATCGACTTAAACAATGTTTTATTATTTTTGAGGGTCAAAATCACTAATCCTGATGGTACAGATATCGCAGATGGAGCACCAGTGGGCCTTATCAACTATGCAGGGGCAACAATATTTTCACAGGTTGACGTGTCACTGGGGGACCGTTTGATATCACAGAGCACAAACACCCATGCTTATCGCTGTCTTATTGAGTGCCTTTTAAATTATGATAAACATACCCTGGAAAAACTTTTCTCCGCCGGGTTGTTCTATAAAGATACAGCAGGCCACATGGACGCTGCGGACCCTGCAGGAGGAAATCACGGTCTGACAAAGAGAGCGGCCTTTACCAACGCTAGTAATGTTGTCGAGCTACTAGCACCCATTCACAGCGATATCTTCTTTCAGGAAAAACTGATGCTCAATGGCGTCGACATTAAAATTCGTATGACACGGGGTAAAGATGAATTCTGTCTGATGAGGAACGATGCTATCGCCTACAAGCTAAACATCCTGTCAGCCTCGCTATTTGTGAAAAAAGTTAGCGTCTCACCCGCCGTGAGGCTAGGGCACGCACAAGCGCTGCTCTCAACCACCGCCAAGTACCCTATCGACCGCGTTTGTGTGAAAAACTTTTCAATCCCTCCAGGCTCACGAGTCTGCAATCAAGAAAACTTATTCTTAGGAACTCTTCCAAAATCTATTGTTCTAGCCATGGTTGACAATGATGCCTTTACAGGATCGTATAATAAAAACCCATTTGCCTTTAAAAATTATGATTTAGAATTTTTATCTATTTATCTGGACGGTCAGCAATTCCCTGCAAAGCCTCTGCAACCTGATTATGGGAGCGGTTCTGCAGTGCGTGAATTCTACCAAATAGCCTTGGCTTCCGGTAAACATCTCAAAAACCAAGCACTGTCTATTGATAGAGAGGACTTTTTGCACGGTTACACCCTCTACGCATTCAATCTCACGCCTGACGAGGGTTGTGGACAACACGTCTCGCTTATCAAGTCGGGGAATATTAGACTTGAAGCACGGTTCAGACAGCCTCTACCCCACACAATTAACCTTATTGTCTATTCTATTTTTGACAGTGTCATTGAAGTGTCAAACCGCCGTCAGATCTTGGTTGATTACTATTAATACATAATAATGAACACGATCCAGCTTACGGCTATCATGGACAAGATTTCATGCAACACCCATTTCCTCGGTGTGCTCCCATGCGACTACTTACCACAAACACCTTTAAGAAAATTACCGTCATCGGTTATTTTTAACACACATGTTTCTCGCCTCCCTGGTGAACACTGGCTTGCCATCCACATAAGCGAGGACGGCGTTGGATATTTCTTCGATAGCTTTGGAAATAAATATGACTATCCCAGTTTTCCACTAATAATCAGTGATTTTTTAAAACTGAATTCTAGAGTGGTACAATATTCCTCTGTGCAGGTCCAGGATTTTTCATCAGATACCTGCGGACAGCATTGTGTGTTCTTTCTCTATCACATGGCAAGGGGTCGTGATTATGATTATGTGTTAAAGTTATATAGTGACGATTTGATTAAAAACGACAAACGTGTGTCTGCTTTTGTAAAAAAACTAAAACAATCTCAATGTAATGAAAATGTTTTCAAGTGTGTTCAGTGTGTGCAAACGGGTGAAATGTTCATGTCAAGTGTTTAATATTTCACAATAATAAAAAACAAAATAGAAAATTCTTGTTATAACTCTTTATTTTACACACACACACACACACACACAACAATATCAATAACATGGTGAATAAAAAAATGAGAACGCAGTCTCTAAAAAAAAATAAATAAATAAAAAACTCAGAGATTAAAAATGTAACCATTTGCTACGATCAGGGTCAAATACACCAGTGGGGGATTTAAATACACCATCTTGTGGATAATTTAACTGTCCTGATGTGGTACTTTGGTCTACCTCACGTTTTTTACGTTTTTTAGAAGATTTGGTTATTGGAGGTGTCGATTTGGTTTTAAAAGAGTTAATCGTATGTCTAACATAGTGATTAGGGACCGTTGAATAAGGCATGTTTAAACAGGCAAATGCCTCCAGAAACTCATTCCACCCAGCAGGTCTCCGTTCGTCAAGAATCTTTTGCGGTGCCATGACACTTTTAACTAAATCCAGCATGTGTGAACCAGGGATGGTTTTACCTTTAAATACAAACTCTCCCGACGCTGTCCAAGAAGCAATATCTTTGTTTTTAGACATTTTATCCAAAATGTAGCGAACGTTTTTTTCATTCCTCTGTGGGACATTCTTCAAAACATCATCTGCAATAACATCTAAAACATACTGGGTGTTCATACCCGTAGACTCCGCAGGTTCTTCTTCTTTCTCAGCTTGTGCAGTTGATGGAAGTGATAATGTTAGTGTGCTGGTCTCGCTGTCTGCCAGCTTGGATAATGTTAAAAACCTCTGCAATACAGATGTATACATCTTTGCCTTTTCATATGGTTCCAGATCATTCCTGTGCAAAATATCCCTCATGGTCATATCCAGATCGTTCTCCACTACCTGATGTATAGATTCACGTGTGGTACCTGCCTTTAGTTTATCCAGCTGTCTTTGTGGAACCAGGTACATCTTCTCAGCATGTTCCATCCCTGACATTATTTATTAGATGCGATCAAACTGGTTATGAAAGGGACCGCAACACTTAAAAGTGGAAGAAGAAACCCGCCTTGTTGGTTAATCAACCGTCTCTTTCTTTTGACTCCGACTTTCTTATCTGCAACAAATTTGATTTCAGTTCTTTTTCTTTTCAGCTTCTGGTGTTGCTGCTGTGTGAGCGGGATATTACCGTGGAGAACATTAAGAGCTAATTCACACAAACATAAAATGAACTCATCTGTGGCTGCCTGTAAAATAACACGTCTTTGTTTGGGTGTTGCTTTTAATAACAGCTTTAAAAGAGAGTGGTTTCTTAAAAGTCTCCCAGACATCTTTTTTTCACTCTAATCAGTTACGTTTTTTTTTTTTCTGGAGGTATACAACAGGATGTTGTGAAAGTAATGCAGTTCTGAGACGATACTGTTCGGGGGTCTTTGCTTTATAATCAATCAAAAGGTAACCGTAGGGGGAGCCAGTAGCATCTTCATAACACTCCATGAAAAACTTTGAGTTGTTTGGGTACATCTGTTTAGCTAAAATACTAATCTGTGCAGCGTCTCTCGAATTCCTGAAGACAACCAGATAATTTGTGTTCAAATTAATAGTTCTGCTGGATTTACCTTGAAAAAATAAATTCTGTAGAATGTAAATAACATTCAGATTTTTATGATGTACATAGACTGTAAAAAGTTTCTCAATCTGCTTGTTATTGGAAGCATCCTGCATAAAATCGTCAATTATGACGAGGGATGTTTTATTGACAGGAAACAAAACATCATCATCCAAAGTTTGTGGAATTCCTTCTATAAATTTAATATTGTTATCATACATATTCAACAAATCATCATACAAAGGTTGCCATACAGAATAAATGAAAACAATATTGTCAATTTTTTTAGAAATCAACTTTCCTGCATTTTGCAACAACATTTTTACAAAAAAGGTTTTACCACTGTTGCTTGGGCCTGCTATAACCAATGAAAAAGGACATTGGAGTCGAATGTCAAACCCTTCTGTGTCATGTACACCCCCACCAAAAACGTTGTCAGAAGCCATATGGAAGTGTAGTGAAGTCAGGGAGCAGTACACGCTTATCGTACACAACTCTGAATTTCTTTACAAATGACTTATTGTGTAACGTCAAATCCTTTTTATCCCTCACAATAGTGTCGTTGTGTGCAAGAATATGACGGCTATCACCCCTCCCCTTCACATAATGCTTAACAAGTCCAATCATTGAATCTAATGTGATGGCTTCGGAGTTTAAAGCGTTAAGTGTTATGCCTTTCACTTTCATACAAACCTTACCCATAGCGGTGACAAAACCATAACTTTTCGGGCCAGTGCTGGTAAAGAGGGTAATATGATCGCCGGGCCCGACTTCATCAGTAAGATCACCGAGATATGGACCTAGTGGCGGTTCATATTCACCTTCTCTGGTTGTAAAAACAACACTGTCGGTATCGCAATAAAGCAACCTATCACCCAGCCTGTCCATAAGCTCATAGAGTTCTAAACGCGCATGGGCAGTTGTAAAAGCACCAATAAAGACATTGACATCGCGAGTCTGGGAGGCTTTCCACTGTACAATTGCCGCAGTGTCTGACACAAATGAGAAATGTCTGATGTCGTACTCTGCACTAAAAATGTGTCGTGCAAATTGTTCCGGATCTGTAAGTATTTCAGTTTTAGGTAAACCCTCACGAAGGCAGAACCGCCCCCAGAGTGAGTTTAAGACCAATTTCATTATCGATCTACGCGCAGGGTTCGGTTCAATCTTGTCCACATTCAACTGAATCCCTTCTTTCTCAAAGTAATCTCTGATATAAGATTCTTTGTCTGCATCGGTCACCACATCTTTTGGAAACCCTGAGCTCTCCTGTTTGAACTGTAAAAATGTTTTAACATAATCACGGAACAGTGTATCTGATCGTTGGGGAAAATGCCATACCTCATCCAAATTTACCACAACATAGCCTTTTTCAATAGCTTTTAGCACTTCAATGCTTACCCAGCAACCACTGATGGCTCTTTCCTCATCTGTGTGCATACATGGTAGTGTCTGGTTCTGTTGTTCTGCACACAACCTGCAGAGCGGGAAAGTTAATTTTTTGTTTGCGCGGTAGGGTAGTACAGGGTGAAGCAGCTTTCGAGGTGGTAGTACTGTAGCCTTAACAAGGCCGTAATAATTTTCAAGATTATCAAAATCTTTGAAAATTATTTGGGGGTGACCTATCGGGAAGCACTTTGTGGCCTGACAAAACGGGTAGAGACTTGTGAAATCCACATACCGTATGACCTCACCCTCTGTTGTCTTGTGATACAACTTGAATGAATTTGTTCTACCGCCGTACAAACTTTCGCGGGGTTTCAATCTCTCAGAATGTTTATAGACGGACATGAACGCAATCACATCGGCATCAGATTGTTTAGCATGGGTCCAGCTACACTCCCACTGAATCTCGGTATGAAGATTGTATGCATTCTGTAAAATTTCAATCTTGTCATCAAACTGTCTTTTGAGAAGACCGTAAGGTACCTTCAATAATGGATTTAAATCATTGGGGTTATAACATTGTTCACAACCGTGAAAAAAACACCCTGCAAACTCTAATGTTTTTTTATTTGTGCCATCGATATAAAAACCGTCTACATAATACTTGCCGAATGACACCTCGCCGTAGTTTAGAGCGTGTTGAACAACCACTGAACGTGATTTGCTGATATATTCAAGCCATTCAATTGATACGTTCGAGTATGTTTTGTTCTGATTGATATATGCGCTGTTGTGTGTCAGTGCTATTGTGTCTTTTGGGAGATAGTGTGTTTTATAGATAGCCATGCAGGTGGATGCCAGAGTGGTGTAATTAAAAGGGTCCAGCCCTGTACACAGAATGAATTCATCACGGTACTTCATACATACATCCCTCAGCAGAACGACATCATTTTTTCCATAAATTGCTAGTTCTTTTTTAAAATCAAACACTTGGTCGGAGATAGTACTATACCATGCATCGAACTCCATTCTGTCTTTGTTTGACATAGTCGTATATCCGTAAAACTCTTTAGCAGGGTATGGTCCGACATATGAATCATTTTCAACACGGTTGAAGTGATGTGGGAAATAACCCTTCACAGAGTTGGTCAGATTAAAAGCAGCAGGCGTGTTGGCTAGACGCATGGGTATAAAACTGTAACTATCGATAAATCTCTGTTTGAATGCCTCGTCATACATATGGATTAGACGACACCCTTGCATTGTAATTTTAGGAGGGATCCCCATCTTAGTGAAGTATTCCAAAAGAATGAAATTATCAAATCCAGATGCATTATGTGCAATCCATGTGTAATTATTATAACGAGGCTGTCTGAATTTCTTAATGAGACGATCTACACAATCAGAACCTTCGGACGAAAATTCTTCTCCCTCAAACGTGATCGCATATACAAAAACTGCAAAATGTCTGTTATTTTCATAACGAGTTTCGAAATCAAAAAAAATGTAGCGATTATTTGGCTCCTTCACCTTAACCGGTTGAATAAAACACTGATGCACACCGTCGGTAACCAAAACCTCACTACAGTGAACACAGCAATCCGCTGGACATTTGTGTGGCTTGGGGTTGACGCCACTGACGTGGTAACGTTTATTACATTTACCACAATATTTGGTAACGTCGCACTGTGCAAATTTCTGACCTAGAGGTGGTTTTTTATGCTTCTGAAAACAATAGTCTGACCTACAGTACCTCAAACAGTCACCGCAGTGTTTTGTTTTTTTGGGGTAAAGATGACATTCAGAATCGTTGCAAACATCACAAGTGTATTGACATCTGTGATCTCGCTGTGCTGTAAACCCTTGATAGCAATACTCACACACGTATGGTGTGCCTACGAACCCCTTCAGATTTTTAATCATAAAATAATGATTGTCGTGCAGGTACAAAAACACTGTTTTAGGATGCGGTACATCTGTGTTTGCATATTTCTCCAGCTTTCCTGTATTCGTTCTATAGAAGACCACTATTTTAATATTCAACATACGTTCAAACTGGGCAATATCCTTAAGTGATATCATATGCTGATCGGTGTATCCTGCAGACTCCTGCAATGCTGATGCTACGGACACTAACTCAGTGTGTGGTTTCTGAGGGTTAAGAAAGTGTGCTAAGCAGATTGCAAAACAAAGATTGTTTTCCCCTGCAATGTTTGAGGGGACGAACAAATTAAGTCTGTTCTTATCAATCACCTGATTGTGGGCTAGTTCCCTTAATTTTCGTCGAGCACCTCCTTGTTTACTTCTTGCTATAGACACTTTTAAATTTAAACACTCATCAAACTGTACATCTGTGTTGCTTTGCATGATTTTTTCAAGATCACTGATGAAGAGATCGACACTGTAATCATTGTTAGCTGACAAGAGTGTATTAACATCAGATGTCAAGCTAGGACCACTCAAAGTGATGTTAATTAAACTACCATCTCCACCTAATAATCTGGAAAACGCCACTATTTCGGAAAACGCGTCATGTAAAAACACAGTGTAGTCTGATAGACGTGTAGAAGATATTTCCCTTAGATTTATAAGCCTGCGGATTTCCAAACCATTGAATCGCCCTCGTGGTACTACAGAGTATCCGGCCACATCGCCACCCGCTCTTACAAGTGTTTCTATTTCAGCTTGAGTGAGACCCATGCAGGGGTCTGTTAGGTCAAGTGTGTGATGTGACCTGGTACCTGCTCCCTCACCTAGCTGTTGAGAATTTAAAAACTGTTCAAAAATTGGATATGGTCGTGGTTCTGGCACCTCATCTGGCTGTTGAGAATTTAAAAACTGTTCAAAATCAAAAACTGGTTCGGGGGCTTCGTCTAGCTGTTGAGAGTTTAAAAACTGTTCAAAATCAAAAACAGGCTCTGACAGTTCGTCTAGCTGTTGAGAGTTTAAAAACTGTTCAAAATCAAAAACTGGTTCGGGGGCTTCGTCTAGCTGTTGAGAGTTTAAAAACTGTTCAAAATCAAAAACTGGTTCGGGGGCTTCGTCTAGCTGTTGAGAGTTTAAAAACTGTTCAAAATCAAAAACTGGTTCTGACACTTCGTCTAGCTGTTGAGAGTTTAAAAACTGTTCAAAATCAAAAACCGGTTCTGGAGGAGGCTCTGCCCTTGATTGTACCCTGTTTATTAATTTTAACAATTTAGACGGCTTGTGTTTTTTCATCTCATCAACAGTCTGTATGAGCCTGAGTAGCTTTTCTGTGGTGTTTTGTTGATTTTGGAAATTATCATCCCTATTGCCCCTTAACGGTGGATCTTGTTCACCATCACATGACTCCCGACAACGTTTTGCAGCCATTTCTAACACTAATTTATTTAAAAATATTCACAAAATACACACCACACAACTAAACGTAGAAGAAGGAAAAAATCTAATCATAAAACCACATCTATGCACACTTGTGACAAAAATAATACACACTTAGAAAAAAAAAAAACTGGGTAAAGAAAATAGGACTCACCAATACAGTTATTTAAAAAGATCCAGCAGTTCAGTTAACAGCGTTACAGTCATTTCCTGATCACAGGCCGCCTTAGCATGTGCACCATCATGACGTTTTAGTAACGCAACAATATGTTTAAGGATGATCCCGTGTTTCTGCTGCTCCTTAACAACAGTGTCCAAAACAGCTTTGTTTGCGTCGTTCTGCTGTTTATGACGTGCTTGGTCCTCTATAATTCTTTCTTGGTTCTTGGCTACTGTGTCCAAAAGGGCTTTGTTCGCGTCGTTCTGCTGTTTATGATGTTCTTGGTTCTTGGCAACAGTGTCCAAAATGGCTTTGTTTGCGTCGTTCTGCTGTTTATGACGTGCTTGGTCCTCTATAATTCTTTCTTGGTTCTTGACAATAGTGTTCAAAATGTCATTGTTTGTGTCGTTCAGCTGCTGGTTCTTGTATTCCTCCTGGTTTGAAGGAAGCTTGTCTGCATCATCATCATCTGAATCTGCGACGTTTTCAACAGTGTCTGTGGGTTGATTTAAATTCTTCTCCTGATCCACATTAGATTGGACGTTCATATCGCATCCATCCCATGCTTGAGCAAAATGCTCGTCCCAGAGCTCCTTGTCTTCTGGTTCTGTACAATATTGATAATAATTAATACCGATAGTAGTAATAATAATAATTTAATTTAATTCCTCTATACTCACGAGTTGATTGTCTCGGACGTTTTCGCTCGGGGGTGTTAGGTATCACGTCGATCTCACAAGGGTCTACAGTCTTTTGTCTATCGGGCTGAACCGGGAGAGCAGTCACATTCTGGTGTTCATGGTGTGATCTTGATTTTACCCACGGTCTTCTAACACCTGCATCAGCAACTGCTTGAGGTATACTGTTTGCAAAACTCCCCGTACAATCTAGAGTGGAAAGAACAAACATTTTTTTTTTTTTTTTTTTTTTTCATGGATGTGATACAAATATATTCTAAATAATAATACAAATGATTAATACATACCAACAGGTGTAGAATTAGTAGATATTTGCGGTGGTGAATGGATCTGCGCGGTCACAACCACTCTTCTTCCTAATGGTGTTCCGTGTCTAGCACTGTTTGCTGTTTCATGTCGTTCCGCAGTTGTAACGGACGGGTACCGGTTAACAAGTTGTCTTAAACAAGCTGGCACAGACACAAAGTTTTATTTAGTCTTTTTTCTTCTGACATTGTAAGATAAATCTTTAATAGATCTATATATTGATTAAAAATAAAAACCCACAGAGCGATCCCCTGTTTTCTCTCGCGACTCGGCCCCTCACCGTACTAATCGACTGTGCGCTCGCTGTTTGTATGAATGAGAAAGGGGAAAAGAAAAAGAAAAAAAAAAACGATCATAAACGTCAATCCTGCCACAAGTACAGTTTTATTTTATTTTTTACAACATAATATAAATTATTAACAGAACTTACCGGGCGCGGGTGTGATGTCAGTCCTAACCCCCGGTACCTCGTACGCAACGTTAGGCTGTGGAGGGCGTGCTGTCGGTGGGGGATAATGAAAAAAGAACGATCATAAACACGCATTCGTTATACATAACGGTTTTTAATAAATAAAGAAACAATCGTTCAAACATACCGCCCGCGTTCAGTGCTTTGATTTCGTTCACAATCGTCTCATAACCGTTGCTCTGTGCACAGAACATCAAATTGCCTGTCAAGTAATGGGATGACTCGTGATCACACATAAACAAATTTGATTTAAAATGGCTGTTAATGAAAACTAGACTTACCATTAGGAGAGCCAGACATTTTTAAAAATGTTTTCGTACTTTTAAGACGTAGCAAAAAAAAAACTGTTTTAGCCGCTGAAGAAAGCTTCAGCTTCTGTGGCGTTAGCTTTTGTACACGCGAAAAACAGTCGCGAAAAAGAGGCGTGTCACATGGCGCCACAGCAGCCTCAAAGGAAGCAATGTAGGTGTGAGCAACAACCTAACGTAAAAACCACTCTGTATGTTTTAAGAAACGAATGGAGACTATTTTTTATATAGAAAATAGTATCACCTATTTTAAATATCAACATGCATTTGTGTGTGTGTGTGTGTGTGTGTGTGTGTGTGTGTGTGTGCATGCGAGCGTGTGTGTGTGTGTGTGTGTGTGTTTAAAGTCGGTTTTAAAATTAGCGTGAGATTTCAACTCCTTTTACACATCACATATTATGGATAGTATTTTCTTAAAATTAAGGAATGCTTGTTTGATTTTATTAATTTCAGATAACATTCAATTATTTATCTCTTCAGCGACTTGGTTAGTTGATGATTTAGATAATGGTCTCTCTCACTCTTTGAAATTCTCACCTGGAAAGACACCAGACATCGTCCTCGTTTTCAAATGTGTTTGTAGACGGGGGGCATGTGGCCTGTCGGTGCCTAGGTATCAGCACCATATAGAGCAAACAAACATTGATCTTGCCAAGACATCAAAACCCTCACTTTTGCACAGCCATTTCCCCCCCCCCCCAGGAAAAACCCAGACACCTCCCCACTGTCTCTAGGTGTGAACAACAGGACTTCACAGAAATCCCCCCACTGCTCTGGTTACAGATACAACCATCATAAGAAACCCCCCCCCCCACTGCTCTGGTTACAGATACAACCATCATAAGAAACCCCCCACCACTGCTCTGGTTACAGATACAACCATCATAAGAAACCCCCCACCACTGCTCTGGTTACAGATACAACCATCATATATTCAGTAATAAACACAACACAAGTCAAATCTGAGATCTCTTTGATCTTTTGATTTACACACCTCTGCCATGTCAATCAAGGGTCACAGGACCCAGTGGCATGGCAACCGCTTTGACTGACAGGCCATATAGTCATAAATCAATCCAAACTGACCATGCACACTTCTGACTACCTGTCAATCTACACGGACTGTACGGCCATAAATCAGGCCATAAATCAGGGTAATAAATCATCAAGACTTGAGATAAAGTGTATGATAGGACTACTCAGATCATTTGTAACTCTAAGGAGAGCAGTTTCAGTACTATGATACGGTCTAAATCCTGACTGGAAATCCTCAAATATACCATTTTTCTCTAAGAAGGAATGTAATTGTGAGGATACCACCTTTTCTAGTATCTTGGACAAAAAAGGGAGATTCGAGATTGGTCTATAATTAACAAGTTCTCTGGGGTCAAGTTGTGGCTTTTTTATGAGAGGCTTAATAACAGCCAGTTTGAAGGTTTTGGGGACATATCCTAATGACAATGAGGAATTAATAATAGTCAGAAGAGGACCTATGACTTCTCATGGACACTGTGTGAGGCACCATCAATGTCAGATCAGAGTAACCTACGAATTCTCTAGAAGCCATCACGGCCTGTTCAGCAGCTGCCACCGCCCTCAAACAGTGTGGCAGGCCTGCTGCAACTGGGTCTAATTTGCTGGAAAAATATGTCACAGGTCTCAATTTGTCTCTATGATGCTGCAACAATACAGAAGTCATAAATCTCAGAAGTCATACATTTTTCTCATCAACCATCTGAACAAAGGGTTCAGAAGTGCCTCTTTCGCTTTCTCTGTCCACTCAATCCTGTCACACAAATTCAAAATTTCAATTCAAACTCAAAAATTGCAGAATTTGTAATAGATGTTCTACAATCGGAACACATCCCCAAAAATGAAAGCATTTGTTTCTTTGTCAGTGGTTTTGGGACCTCTTTTATAGCTTTAACCCTTTTTCAGACAGTGATTTGCTATTTGGTGTTATTACATGCACCAGGAATGTAATCTGTTGTTTTACAAACTGCAGTTTTGTCAGACTGACTTTATGGCCCTCCTGAGCCAGATGCTTCAGGACAGTCACAGTGTCAGTCACACATGTAAGCTCATCAAGAGCACACAAGCAAAGATCATCCACATACTGTAACAGAGCTGTACCTGCTGTCAGGGTCAAAGGTTCCAAACTCCTTCTTAGGGCTTCGTTGTAACCTTTGCCCTCAAATGCAAATGCAAATCAGAATTGGCTGTATTTATCAACTGGCATGATAAAAAAATGCATTTGCCAAATCTACCACTGAGAAGAATGATGCATCTTGTGGCATTTGTGACAAAATTGTGTATGGATTTGGCACTGATGGAGCCATTTGCCTGACAGCAGCACTTACAGCCTGTAAATCCTGTACAAATCACCACTCTGTGGGCTAACCCTCATCCCTTATTTTTTATTTTTTACAGGAAAAATTGGAGTGCGAACTGGAGAATCATTGCATGGCACCATTATTCCATCTTTTAATAGTGACTCAAACACTGTTTTTATAGCAAGAATTGCCTCTAGTTTTAGAGGGTTATTGACGTTGACATGGTCTGAAATCAGATTTTGGGGTGACCACAACTGGTTCACATTCTTTAATTAAACCCACATCGTATTTGTGTTTTGCCCATAACTCTGATGGCACTTCTGTTAATGCTGGATGTATATCTGAGGCACAAATAAATGTCATACAATGATTCTCCCTTTTCCTTTTGTCAATGGGTACCACAACTCTCTCTACCTAGATTTAATGCTTGCACTTTGACATAAACACTCCCAGACTCTCACCTTTTCACCCCCTCCCCTATCTTCCTCTGTCTGTAACACAAACACAGCTTTTCACAAACAGTTCTAATCTGGGCCCTGTCTGCTGGCTTCGGAGAGCAATAAGTGAGGCACAGAATCTTCTGCCACTGAGTAAAGCTCTAGCTGTTTTTCTGTCAGACAAACTTAAACTGCACACACATTTTCTGTCTAAAACATTTTCTCAAAACGTAAAGTTTCTCCTTTTCCTCCCTCAAACCAGTCTTTTTCATTCTGGTCATCTCGCTGTATTAAAACATGTGATGTGCAATGCAATTTGTCAGGCAACATGATCTCTCTGTCAAATGGTTTTGTTTGATTTTTAGCCAGTTCACACATCATTCCAGCCAGCCCAAACAGAATTTCTGATGTGACATTCATATGCCCATTTTGGTTCTGCTTGCAGACAGCAAATCTGCTCTTTCTCTGCCACTCGGACACCCCCAGAGTCTGCAATCAGTGTCAAATTTAGTTTGCACAATAAATCTCTCCCAATCAAAGGCACTGGACATGCAGGGGTGTAGAGAAAATCATGTCTCAGCACCTCACCCCCTTCTGTTTACAATTCAGAGGCACTGTGAACCTTTCACAAATTATGTGCCCTGATGCAGAAATTGACGCATTAAGATTGCATTGTAAATCACATGGCTGTATAGCTATATATATATATATATATATATATATATATATATCAGCTAATAACTCAAACAATATCCCCTCTTCTAGCATAGGATATTTAGGCATTTTAATAAAGGCTTCACTCTTATACATTATCACACATTTATCAAGATGTTCATCAACAGAATCAGACATACACAAAGGCAAGCAAGCTTTTTTCTTCATTGCAGAGAGCAGAAAATACATCAGTGTATGTGTGTGTGTTTGTGGTTAGAACATTTTCACTTACCTGACTTGTGACCGTTGGTTGCTCGCCCTGGACCCCTCCTCTCTGCTCTCCGTCTCCCTCGCTTCAGTATGCTTCTGGATTTCGCCGGTTCTCCGGGCAATTCCTTGCCCAATGACCGTCCTTTTTGCACAGTCTGCATCTTGTACACTTGAATGTCGTATGTTAATCAGTCTTGCATATCTGACAACCCCATCTTTCAGAGTTTCTTTCAGTTTCATTTGGATATCTTCCTCCTCCTCTTTTCCATCTGCCCCCTTTCGATTGCTGGTTTCGCTGCACAGCAGTGCCGGCCCGAGCCTCTTGGGGGCCCTAAGCAGAATTTGATTTGGGGGCCCCCCTCCCACCACACGGAGTCACCTGTGCTTCAAGATTATTGACACAAATGTCACACTATAATGTTACATTACAAATGAATACAGTGAGGTTATGTATTAATACAAAATAAATAAATAAAAATCAATACTTAACATACTTCACTCTTAAACTTCTGAATACAAACTGTCACAAAACATGAAATAAATAATTTGCAAATGTCCAAATGCAAATATGCATTAAATGTGCAATCTTTTAAATGAAACCAAAATAGACAAACATTAATATAATAAAAAATATAATGCTACAAATAGTTAAAAAATTAAATAATGAAAGCTAACATAAGAACAGCTAGGATTCAACAATGACAACTGTACAACAATGACCTCAAAATTGTTCCTTGCTAGCTTTTCAGGATGCAAAGTCACTGATGACATCAGGACAGCAGGATTGAATTGTTGTGCCCCCCTTCCTCAAATATGATGACGGAAAATAAACACCTACTATAGGGGTGAAAATAGAACTTTAATATCAAATTAAAAAGTAAAAGAATAAATTGTATTATTTACTAATTACAATTGTACCATTCATCATTTACCTATGGCTATAACTTTATCATGACTAATTTATTTTTATAGTCTTAAGAATTCAGAAATCATGCAAAAAGGAAATTAAGCAGTTTTACTATGAAAAAACCATGGTTTATTTTTTGTAAGGGTTGTGATATGCATGTTTTTTGTTGAAGAAATTATATAGGCTGTGTCATCTATAGCAAAAATGTAACAGCAGCAATTACCTGGCATTTGTAATAACATGTACATAAATTGTTTATTTTGTATGTGCCTACAATATGTATTTTAACAGTGTTATTATTAACCAATCATTATTGCCTCATATTTTTTTTATATGATGCAATAATTTATATGAAGTCAACTTAAAGGCTATTGATGGCTTAGGTCTGTTTTTATAGCAACAACAACAACAATAAAAAATATTACAGTATATTAATACTTCTTTGTAAATTATTGTTTGAAGTAACAAAACCATGGTTAATTTGCAGTTGCCTTGGCTACAAGAACGATGATTTGTGGTGTTATTGATAAAACCATGTGTCATTTTCGTAAGGGAACTTGAAAAAAAATAAATAAATAAAAACTTAAACAGGAATATGCCTGAAAGTGATAAACAGGCCTCGTTTTTACCCAAAATGATTTATAATTTATTTTAATATACATTAAAAATGTATAAGGTGACTGCAAGTCTTTCTCCTCAAATGCTACTGAGCTTCAAATTTGCCTTTGAGCCCATGTGAAAAAGTAGCATAATTTACATATACTTTACAGTTTATTTTAATAAATATTCAACATTATATTCAATATGCATTATAGCTGACACCTGGATGAACAATTAGAGTTGTTTTTATGACTGTAAGTCATTCTCCTCAAATGCTACTGACGTTAGAAAAGTGTATACCAATATCGCATGTAACTTTAGAGACGGTCCCTAAATTTGAGACTCTCGAACGTCCAAGCCAACGTTATGTCATTTTCTTCTTTCTCTTTTCGGCACCAGAGGGATACATCCTTTTTGTGACATGGCTTATCATTTATTACAGTGATGCGCACTGTCAATGCACGCGAGGTGTCTATGCGCAATTGCGCATGGCTCAAACGCTAGCAGACACAGCAGCAGTTTTCGGTAAATACGTTTTTTTTTTTTGTCTTGAATTATTCATTTATTCGTTCATTATTCATTCAGTCATTTATATCACTTGTTTAAGTTATTTCATTGTAATTTAAACAAGTAGGCAGCTGCTTAGTTCGCTTATGCCTCGGGCCGGCCCTGCTGCGCAGAATAGCCCCCCGGCTTCAACACGGCTTGCACTAACGACAGCTGCCATTCTCTGTTGGTCTTGGCTTTAACTCTTTCCTTCTTCGCCGTCTGCACCTCCTCTGCATGCAAAGCGTGTGCTAAAACAGCAGATAGCCGTCCACTTTTCCATTCACAGTGTCCTCTCCGGCAGTCCTCTTTCCGCAGCTCTCCACTCACTTCATGCCTGCTCGTAGCCCCCAGTTTTACTGCCAGCAGCCTCCTTAGTTCGTGCACGGTAGGGCTGAATTCTTGGCAGAAGGTGACTAATTCTGTAGAAAATGTATCACCTGCTTCGTCAGGGCTCGGCAAGAGAGCCATTGCTTCTTTCGTGTCAGTCATAGTCCATGGTCTAAAGACCATAATAGGCCCGTCAGGACCTAAAACTTCAATCAATGGAGTTGTTATACTCACATTTTCTTTCGCTGTTTGTCTGTTTTTTTTTTTTTCTTTGTCGGGGGTGCTCTGCACACTTTTTCCTATTCAGTTTCTTCATTGGGGGTTTCAGGAATGATTTCTGGGTCTTCCACTGTTTCTTGTCTCCATACTGGATCTGGCCACGGTGCTGTTGGTCTTCTCGGCGAAGAGCAGTCGAGGTCAGGGTCCATTTTCACGGTTTTCGGCTCAATCACGGGAAAGTGTGTATAGAGCGGAGGTACATGTTTAGAAACACAAACATCAGAGCGGTTAGTAGTTCTATGTGAGGCATTTACACTTTCTTCACATTCTTCTACTTTCTTTTCCTCCTTTCTACTTGCTTATTCTTTCTGCATCGTTCTCCTTTCTCTCCTATCTGCTTCCGCTATCCAACAATTCACAGTTAGTTCAAATTTCTCACACGTGTCTCACACAACAACCTTTCTGTCTCTCGTTTCCCTCTTCTACTGATTCCTTCACAGCTTTTAATGTCTTAACACTCAATGTTCCCTCTTTTGTAAAACCATGGTATTTAATTAATTTCCCCATATCTTGCATACATTTTTGGCCATACACTTTTTTAATAGTATCATATTCAACGAGCTTGCTCTGAGACTTTCCCATATCTGCTGGTTTCCTTCTCTGTGGATACCTCCAACAGATCCGACTTCCCCTGCTCAAGTGTGGCATAGCAGTGTGGCATTCAATCACTGAGGTCATCAATTTTGTGAAGAAACAGGTGTGAATCAGGTGGCCCCTATTTAAGGATGAAGCCAACACTTGTTGAACATGCATCTGAAAGCTGAGGAAAATGGGTCGTTCAAGACATTGTTCAGAAGAACAGCGTACTTTGATTAAAAAGTTGATTAGAGAGGGGAAAACCTATAAAGAGGTGCAAAAAATGATAGGCTGTTCAGCTAAAAAGATCTCCAGTGCCTTAAAATGGAGAGCAAAACCAGAGAGACGTGGAAGAAAACGGAAGACAACCATCAAAATGGATAGAAGAATAACCAGAATGGCAAAGGCTCAGCCAATGATCACCTCCAGGATGATCAAAGACAGTCTGGAGTTACCTGTAAGTACTGTGACAGTTAGAAGACGTCTGTGTGAAGCTAATCTATTTTCAAGAATCCCCCGCAAAGTCCCTCTGTTAAAAAAAAGGCATGTGCAGAAGAGGTTACAATTTGCCAAAGAACACATCAACTGGCCTAAAGAGAAATGGAGGAACATTTTGTGGACTGATGAGAGTAAAATTGTTCTATTTGGGTCCAAGGGCCACAGGCAGTTTGTGAGACGACCCCCAAACTCTGAATTCAAGCCACAGTACACAGTGAAGACAGTGAAGCATGGAGGTGCAAGCATCATGATATGGGCATGTTTCTCCTACTATGGTGTTGGGCCTATTTATCGCATACCAGGGATCATGGATCAGTTTGCATATGTTAAAATACTTGAAGAGGTCATGTTGCCCTATGCTGAAGAGGACATGCCCTTGAAATGGTTGTTTCAACAAGACAATGACCCAAAACACACTAGTAAACGGGCAAAGTCTTGGTTCCAAACCAACAAAATTAATGTTATGGAGTGGCCAGCCCAATCTCCAGACCTTAATCCAATTGAGAACTTGTGGGGTGATATCAAAAATGCTGTTTCTGAAGCAAAACCAAGAAATGTGAATGAATTGTGGAATGTTGTTAAAGAATCATGGAGTGGAATAACAGCTGAGAGGTGCCACAAGTTGGTTGACTCCATGCCACACAGATGTCAAGCAGTTTTAAAAAACTGTGGTCATACAACTAAATATTAGTTTAGTGATTCACAGGATTGCTAAATCCCAGAAAAAAAAAATGTTTGTACAAAATAGTTTTGAGTTTGTACAGTCAAAGGTAGACACTGCTATTTTTTTGAACACACCCCTTTCAACTAATTGCCCAATTGCACAGCCTTAAGAGCGTGCATATCATGAATGCTGGGACTTTTCTGACACTCTACTGAACCTACTGGTAACTTGTTTGCCACGTAGCAATAAAAAATATACTAAAAACCTTGATTATTCTGGTTAGTCACATTGTACTGCTATTATTTTGAACAATACTGTATGTTAACCACTTGCGCGTGATCTCAGCTTATCCCTTTGAAATATATGGATCGCTTTGATCTCAATTTCTAACTCAATTTACGATCACGCCAGTTGCAGCAGTTTCAATTCCCCTTTAGAAATTTATTAACTGTGCCACAGTATTCTTACAATCGGATTCCCTCAGAATCCCCTTGATTGTGCTTTCCACAAAGAAGGACCCACCACTATTGTTCGTCCCTTTTCTAATTTAAATTCCAATTCTTAAAAAAAGAATACCATGAACTGTCTCTTACCCGAGAGTTCTGTTGCCACCCAGGTTCTTTTCTGATTCCAGTGGTGTCTCCTCCGGGCCTCGGCGGTCGGTCCCTTTCTCCCTCAAATCTAGTCGGGGTTAGGGCTGAACTTCTATAGTTCAGGATGATCAGTCACCGTTCGCTCACAGGTCCAGAAGACACATCCAAGGAATCCCACGTTCTGACACCAAATTGTCAGGTTACAAAGTCTTAGCAGCTGTTAACTTTCCACACATAACAAGGAACACTCTCTATGGGCTGTTTCTCACACATTTAGGACTTAGGTGACCCCCTCAGGTCATACTCAGGCATTACCCCCCCACTATATGGCCCAATGACCCTCTCAGGTCATTCTCATACATCTGTTTCCCCCCAGGTGTCGCACTTCTGTACTCACACAGCAATTCTAAGAAAACACATGTATATATAGGCATACAGAAGTAAAGTTAAATTAATTTTCCACCCCAGCACCATGTCTAACAGTCCACCTAGTTTCACAGAATGGTTTCAGGGCACTTGAGGTTCCATGGTCAGATATCGCAATCTGATAAAACATTTGTTTGACTTTCCACACAAAACTTTTTTTTTTTTTTATTCTTTTTTTTTTTTTTTATTTAGAACAGTTTTTATATGAACATAAAACAAATAAGTCTCACAAAATGTATACAAAATATATATATATACTTTACACAAAAAACAAACAAACAGAGAAACCACCCCACCCACCCCCCACGAATAGGCACCAGATACAATGAAAAATATACACCATAAACAATGACATACCTAATCAAACATATACAAAACATTAAGATTAAAGATAGAGTGAAGGAATAGAACAATGAGCTATTAATTCAACCCTTATAAAGATACCTAAGGAAGGGGCCCCAGATTTGATCAAATTTTTTAGAAGCATCAATCTTAGAAAAACAGATCCTTTCGAGCTTGAGAGCGGCAACCATCTCCGCCAGCCATTTATGAAAACTGGGCGGTGAAGTGGACTTCCAATCCACCCTTTTTGCAACCACCAAACCAAACATAAGAGACAATTGGTGAGAATGTTTTAATGCTAATGTAGGGTCAGAACATTCAAGCAAAGCTAATTCAAGATCTGGACTAATATCTTCTCCAAAAACATTTGAATACCACCGAAAAATATTCTTCCAAAACTCAGAAATCTCAGGGCAAAACCAAAAGGAATGGGCATGTGTGCCATCTGAGCTCTTGCATCTATCACATAATGGGGAAATTGAAGTGTAAAATTTATTGAGTTTAGTTTTGGTATAGTGTAACCTATGCAATACTTTAAACTGTATAAGTTGTAATCTAGAATTAATAGAGCAGGTATGGATTAGTTTCAGTCCCTCTTCCCAAATCTCGTTTGAGATATTAATTCCGGTATCATTTTCCCATGCTACTCTGAGGTGTTCTGAAGACACTGCAACATGAGAAACAAACAAAGAAACAAACCATGTCACCAAATGTTTGTCCATAGGAGGTTGACCCAAAAGATCACACATAACATGATCCTGAGGCAAATCCTGAAACTCATTAAAAGAATGTTTTATGTAATGACGCACCTGTAAATATCTGAAAAAAAATGTGATTGGGAAAGATTAAAGGTTTTATACAAGTATTCAAAAGTGTTATGTAAATTTTCCATTTACATAAAAGTCCTTGACCGTGGTTAGTCCTTTGCCTCTCCACAATGAAAATACTTAAAGGGGGGGTGAAATGCTATTTCATGCATACTGAGTTTTTTTACACTGTTAAAGAGTTGGATTCCCATGCTAAACATGGACAAAGTTTCAAAAATTAAGTTGTACGTTTGAAGGAGTATTTCTGTTCCAAAAATACTCCTTCCGGTTTGTCACGAGTTTCGGAAAGTTTTTTTCAAGTATGGCTCTGTGTGATGTTAGATGGAGCGGAATTTCCTTATATGGGTCCTAGGTCACGTCTGCCGGAAGAGCGCGCGCTCCTGTATAGCAGAGCACTGAGAGCAGAGGCATTCAGTGATCAGAGCGAGAGCGTCGCGAAATGTCACAAAAGAAGTGTATTTGTAGTTGCCAGGGCAAGACAACCCTGCACAGATTACCAAAAAAAAACAGCATTAAGGTACCAGTGAATGGAGTTTATTTTTACAGAGCATCAACGGAGTGTTTGTGTTTGTTCCCTGCATTTCGAAGATGCTTGTTTTACAAACATGGCCCAGTTTGACGACGGATTTGCGTATCATTTATTTCTTAAGGATGATGCAATCCCAACGAAAAAGGGCCACGATCGTGTGTTGGAACCGCAGGCGGTGAGTAAAACTGCTTCAAATATCTCTGCCTTCTTGTTAGTGCGTCCCCTCCCATGCCGAGACCCAGGTTCGAGCCCCGCTCAGAGCGAGTCTTTGCTGCTGCTGCTCTCGTTCAGTTACAGCCTCGGGATCTGATTCTGGATCGTAAATATACGCTGAATCTGACTGTTAGCCATGGTTTGTTTTGGTTGGTTTTGTCCTCACGGTGTCACAGCTTCCAAATGCTCTCAACAAAAGCCTACTGGCGCTTGTGATTCTTTAGCTCCGCCCACACGTCACGCCTCCAGCCACTCGTGTTTTTCCGGGAAAAATCGGTACAGACTATCTTTCTCTTATGAATATAATAAAACTAAAGACTTTTTGGAGTTATGAAGGATGCAGTACTACTCTATAGGTACTCAAGATTAACAGGATATTGAGTGAAAACGAGCATTTCACCCCCCCTTTAATCAGAGAGGCCAGGCAAAAAATTTAGATTATTGCAAATGAACAAGCGCACGGAAAGACATGTGATGTTCAACACCATCTTCATTTGTTTTAAAATTCTAATGGAACTGAGCACAACAAAATTATTACATTGTAACTTCCTTAAAGATACAGGATTAGAAAAAAGAATAGTAGCTAGGGAGCTACCAACAACTGACCGAGCCTCAAAATACAGCCACTTTGGATGTGTGTCCATCAAGTGATCGGCAGCTTGATTGCTTATCCGCCAGAACATCATAGTCCTGGCATTAGCAGCCCAATAATAGTGACGGAAAACAGGTAGCGCTAAACCACCCAACTTTTTTGGCTTCTGCAAATGGGCCTTAGAAATTCTATGTGCTTTAAAGCCCCAAATGAATGTCAAAATGACAGAATCTAATTGTTTAAAAAAAGAATGTGGCATATATATAGGTAAGTTCTGAAACAGATAGATAAAGCGAGGTAGAGAGACCATTTTAATGGCATTGACCCGTCCAATTAAAGATAACGGAAGAACCCTCCATTTATCTATAGATATTTTTAGCTTGTTTATGGCTTGAGTGAAATTTAAACTGAAAATATTTTTACAGTTTTTGGGAATGACTAATCCTAAATAACTAAAGTGATACTCTGTTATTCTAAAGGCTAATGACTTCAAAAACTGTGCATCCAGCCCCTGACCCAGGGGCATGAATACACTCTTTTCCCAATTAACAGAATAACCAGAAAAAGAGCCAAAAACCTCTAGTGATTCCATTAAAAGTGGCAAAGCAGAAGAAGGATCACTCAAATATAAAAGCAGATCATCTGCATATAATGACAGCTTAACCTCAGCACGACCACAAGATATACCCCTAATCCCAGAGTGATTGCGAAGATGGATGGCCAGAGGTTCTAAAGCTAAATCAAATAACAGTGGGCTTAAACAACAGCCCTGACGTGTACCACGCTGAAGAGGAAAGAAAGCAGACCTATCCGAATTAGTAAGTATTGCAGATTTGGGGGAAGAATAAAGCATTTTCATCAATAGTTTAAAATTCTCACCAAAGCCAAACTGATCCAGGACTGAAAACATATAACTCCATTCAATACGGTCAAAGGCCTTTTCGGCGTCCAACGAAAGAACAGCCGCCTTAGACCTCTGACTCTGATTACTATACAAAATATTTAGCAGGCGCCGAGAATTAAAAAAAGAAAATCTTCCTGGGACAAAGCCAGTTTTGTCTGAGTGAATTAACGAGGCCACATGTTTATTCAAACGCGTGGCCAAAATTTTGGTAATCAATTTTTGATCGCAATTGAGAAGACTTATTGGCCTGTAACTAGAGGGCTCTGTAGCATCTCTATCTTTTTTTTCAAAAGGCATATATGTGCCTAATAAAAAGAATCAGGAAATTTTTTCTTTTCAATCGAATGATTTACCATTCTAAGCAACAAAGGGGCAACTGCGTTTGCATTAGCCTTATAGAATTCCACACCAAACCCATCAGGACCTGTGGCTTTCCCATTAGAGAAGGAGTTAATTGCTTCTAAAATTTCACAGAGAGTAAACGGTTCCTCTAATTCCTCTCTGGCACATTCATTAAGTTTTGGAAAGTCCACCGAATCAAGAAATCGATGCCCTGTAGTACTCATCTCAGAACAGCTGGAAGAATAAAGATGCTTGTAGAATTCAACAAAATGATTATTAATTTATTTAGGATGCGTTAATAAAGTACCATTCTGAAATTTTATTTGATGAATGGCCCTACTAGCCTGCACACCCCTTAATTGCGCGGCAAGAAGCTTATCTGCCTTGTCTCCCAATTCAAATTGTTTTTGTTTAAGTTTTATTAACAAATTAGAAACCTGATCAATCAAAATAGAGTTATATTCATATTTCAACTTGAGAATAGCATTAAGGTCACTCTGAGACTTAGAAGAACGAAATGTTTGTTCTAAAGGTGGAAGTATGGATTCTATCTCAGACAAACGTCTACGCTTCTCCCTCCTCAACGAAGATTCATATGCAATAATATGACCTCTTAACACTACTTTACAGGTTTCCCACAGACAAGAGTCTGAAACATCCCCCTTATCATTGGTCTCCAAAAATTGACTTAAACAATCAGACAGATAGGACTGAAAATGCTTATCCATTAATAATTGAGGATTGAAGCGCCAACAATACTGCACCTTTGGTAGCGAAGTTTTCAAAACCATAGAAATAGGGCTATGATCAGAAATGAGAATATTGTGATATTTGGACTGAGTCACAACCTCAATGAGTTTAGAATCAATTATAAACTAATCAATACGTGTGTAGGATTTATGAACCCGAGAAAAAAAAGAATAATCACGAGCAGTCGGGTTAAGTAACCTCCATATATCCACAAAATTCATGGATTTTATCAAATTATTTAAAACGCCTACAGATTGAATAAGAGGAGGAACTTTTGAGGAGTGACGATCGAGATGAGGATCTAAATAACAATTAAAGTCTCCAGCAATTATCAAATTGGTTAAGTTAGTATCTGGAATGAGCCTGAATAATTTCCTGAAAAAAAAACAGGATCATCTATATTTGGCCCATACACATTAAAACATGTAATCGGGAAATTTTTAATGAATCCAGATACAATAATATATCTTCCTGCAGGGTCAGACACCACAGAGTGCAATCAAAAAGGAATTGATTTCCGAAAAAGTATAGCCACACCTCTAGCTTTAGAGGAAAAAGTGGCTTGATAAACTTGCGAAATCCAATTTGCCCTAAGCCGCATCTGTTCATTGGGTCTAATATGCGATTCCTGAAGAAAAATAATGTCAGCCGACAATGACTTTAAATGTGCAAACACTTTCCCCCTCTTAATCGGGTGCCCCGTTCCTCTTACATTCCAACTAACAAATGTAATATTCACTCCATCATTACTTTTATTATTAAGACCAGTGTCAGTCATTCAATATCTTCAAAAACATAGCAAACACAAAATCAGTAGTACTTGCAACCACAGCAAGAATAAACATGATCTGGTGCAACAAAAACAAAAACAAAGAAGAACTCACGAACTCCCCACATCTGCCCCATGAACCGAAGCAGCGTGTGTTCCCCATCATCTCGGAGACAACAAGAGTGCAAGACTAACTAAGCTTACCTTAGCCAAAAAAGAGCAGAAATAATGAAAAACACGCGAGTAGAAGAAGAAGAAGAAAAAAAAACACTTCTGTTCACCACTGCACAAATAGTCAGTAATCCGAATCATGTACCGCTGTGAGAATTAACAGAATGTTCCAAAAATAGTCCACTTCTATTAGTCAGGGTCCATACTCGGACCAAGCTGAGTACGTAGAGACTATGCTGACTCATTCGACAAGTTATCCACAAACGTCTTGGCCTCTACCGGAGATTCAAAAAAAAGCTTGCGACCATTGTAATGCACCATCAATTTTGCCGGAAAACACAGAGACCATTTCAACCCAGCCTCCCGCAGAGCTTTCGTGATCGAACTAAACGCACGTCGCCGCGCTGTCACCTCCGGTGTATAATCAGGGAAGATATGAATCCGCTTTCCTTTATATTCCAGAGGAAATTTATCCCGGCTCAGGCGAAGGATTAAGTCTTTATCCCAAACATTGTGGATCCGTGCGATAATGGTGCGAGGACTCTGGCCTTCAGATGGCTTGGGTAATAACACCCGATGAGCTCGGTCAATCTTCACAGGTTTGGGGAAGTTGTCTTGGCCGAAAAATTCGGTAATCAAGTCAGAAATGAACACCGAAGGGCGCCCCCGCTCCTCACCTTCGCTTATTCACACAAATTTGAGATTCAGCCTTCGAGATTGTCCTTCCAAATCGTTCATCTTAGCTCAGAAAGATTTGTTTTCCACACGCAAGTCTTCACACACTTTTTTCACCTCTCCGAGGCGTAAATCGAAACCGTTCATAGCACATTCTATCTCCACCATTTTTTGTTTAACGCCTGCCTGTTCTGACTGCAGGTTAACCAGCGTAGCATCCAACGTATCCAAGCGAGCACTCAAAGCTGTCATCTTGTCCTCTATCAGCTTTTTCAAATCATCCCCTTGGGCACCGATTGCAGCAAGTATTGCATTCACATTTCCCTGTGAGACAGAGTCACCTGGATTGGCGTCCTCCTTAGTTGCAACAATTTCTGAAGATTTTTTAGACGCCATTTTCCGGCAGAACGAGCCAGCGAAATAACAAAAATCGTCCTTAGCGCACTTAAATCTCCCTAAATACTCAAAACAACTGACTAAAGTTAACTCTCAATAAGTTATTATCGATTGTGAAGTGGATTTAAGGGTACTTAGATTACAAAAATATTAAAAATGTATTGTCAGCGGAGAGCTCAGAAAAATACGACTACTCCATGATCTGCGCACGTGTGCCCCCCCACAAAACTTCTAATTGATGAACCCAGTCAAGGGCATCTCCCACAACTATAGAAGCTGTGCATGCCTTCTGTGCTATCAAATTAACACAGTGTGCTCCACAGTGCACATATAAAGCAAGTGGTTGTTTCTTCCTAATGTGAGCCTGTGTTCCAGAATATTTGCCAGTCATATTCGCTGCAACAGATTACATCTAATTCTACATTTGCAAGAGATTCTCCTGTGGTCTCAGGCACTGAATACATCCCAATGAATTCCTCATGAGGATTTAAGTCATGATCCACATAACGAAGATATACAGATTCTTGTTCTTGACCTGATGTGTCTTGTGTCCCATCAACAATCAAGGCAAACTGTGTGACTGGGAGGCATCGAAAAGTGTCAGCTATTCCTCTTATAATGTCTTTACTCATCGTGCCTAGTATTTAATTTTGAATGAGAGGACTAGTGTTATCCTGCTTGTGTGTCACTAACCACTTCTGAAAAGCAGGGTCATCGTCTGCCTTTTCTTTCAGATGTTGGGATATATTACTCTTCTCTTTCACATGACCTCGTAGAGCTAAACCTTGCCTAGCTAAGTATTTGATTGAGCCTACAATCTTCATCAAGCCATACACTGCTTCCTCCTGTTGTCTGGCAACAGCTGAAGAAAGCTGTGAAGCCACAGTGTTACCTTTTTGTGCACAGATGTTCATGGCATGGATATGCAACTGACTTTTTGCATGCTCTGAGAACTTCTGGATAGCCTTTTTCCAATTTCTAAAGCCTACACTTACAAAGGCAGGGCCACAGGGCCTAACCCTAACCCTCAGGTTCTGGGAAGATAAAAATAAATAAATTGTGTGCACAGTTTTACAATTCGAGGGGACGAATTTTAACCCTTTAACTGTCACCCTGTCCCGTATATGGGACGCCTACATTTACTTCACTATATTACAATTAAATCTAATCTAATCTTGACAAACTATATATCTTTGGAAAGGTCTAAGATCAAAAGCTGGTTGAACACAGCTTGCCCAAGTGTCTTTGCAATGAATGGAAGAAAGGATACCGGTCTATAGTTTTCAAGAAGCGCTGGATTTAGAGATGGTTTCTTAAAACCCTCTGGAATCAATAAACGCGGATACGAGTTTTGAGTAATTTTCTCCTGATAACCCCCAAAAAAAGAACTTAAATTACACTTTCAGTTTTAACCGTACAGATTAGAGCAATACATCAATCGAATCTGTAAAGGGTCTACTTCTTTTTGGACACAGACATAATAACAACAAAACTTTGTGCACTTATAAAATAAAGATAACAAACAAGGTGTGCTGTCTGCAGCCTTTGTCTGTGCTGATCTTCTTACAAACACGTCATTAAAATGAACTGTAACTCCGTGAATACTCAACGAAAAGACACGAGAGAGATATCTATAGAAAGCTTGACATGTCTACTTTTAAACTAAACAAGTGCCGCCGAAAACAGATATTCTGTGATAAAGTAATCCATATTCAGCAGAGATCATAAACATGAGTAAGTCTCTTTATATTTATTAAATACTTGTACTAGTTTTCACATAACGTGTAAACATTTTACAAGTTAGACTTTTTCCAAATACTTTTTCCAAACTATAATTCCTGATTAAATGTATAATCAAGTAAAACATTATGAAGTTTCAATAACAGTTTACAATACTATACCATTCAAAAGCTTGATGTAAATAATATAAATGTAATAAATAGATAACTGTAACAAATGTAAAAACAATGCTTTTCTTTCAATTTATTCCCCCTAAAAACCTAGAAAAATATTCTCAGCTCTTTTCAACATTAATAATAATGATAATTATAATAACAATATATATATATATATATATATATATATATATATATATATATATATTTTTTTTTTTTTTTTTTTTTTTTTTTTGTAGAAAATAAGATTGTTAAAATGATTTCTGAAGGATTGTGTGACTGGAGTAATGATGCCAAAAAAATTGTTTGAAAGTAAGCTTTGATTGTTTCTAATAAACTGCTTAACTGCTCCCCCAAGTGGATATTAAATTATGCTGTGGGATAATTCTATATATTCTTAATAAACTACAAACATAAAATTATATACATTTATATTGTCCTCGCATTCTTTCTTGTAACCCTTCCCTCTCAGTGACAGCTGACTGAATGGCTCATTATGCTTTGTCTTTGTCTTCTCTGGTGAAAATCACAATGATATTCATGGTAGTTGACGCCTACTCGCATATGACTTTTACCAACAAAAAGTGTCATAGAAAATTTAAATCAATATATTGTTTTCTGTAAGTGAGTAAACAAGAAGATTTTCACAAAAATTCTAGGCTACAAGCTCCAGTTCTCAAAAATCCCAGGAACCAATGTTCTCTATGGATTTTATGGCCTTTTTCAAGTGTTTTAACATTTTTAGTTTTTCACTAACCACGCATAATATTTTATTTCTCAAAAACACAATCATGTACATACATGCATTTCACATATTATTATAGCCCAGTTTGTGCTGATTACAGTGAGATTAGACTTTTACTAGACTTTTTTACCCATTTAGATATTTATAAGAAACTGAAAAAAGCACTAATGTCAGGGCATGACAAAACTTCTCCAGGCCCCAAAAATACCCTTAGACTCCAGAGGGTTAAGCAGTGGGCTTACCCGAGCCTGCTTGAATGCTGAGGGAAATGTTGCAGAGTGAAGAGAGGAGTTGACAATGTGAGTAAGCGAAGGTATGACTGAAGAAGAGATCATTTGAAAGAGGTGAGTGTGGATCATGTCAAGTGGACAAGTAGTAGGATGATTGGACAGGAGAAGTTTGGAAACGTCCATCTCTGAGAGTGGGGAGAAGGAGGAGAAAGAGTGTGCGTCGGTCATTGTAAAGTTGTCCTCAGTCTGCGGTGTGGAAAATTGGTCTCTGATGGTTCTTGTCTTATTTGTGAAGAAAACTGCAAAGTCGTCCGCTGTAAGAGTCGATGGAGGAGGTGGTGGCGGCGGATTAAGAAGAGAAAAGAAAGTGTTGAAGAGTGTCCGAGCGTCACAATAGCTGTTAATTTTTGTTGTGGTAGTAGGATGTTTTAGCCATGAAGACCTTTGCAGAGTAGGAAGAGAGGAGAGACTGATAAACACTGAGGTCAGTAGAGTTTCTTGATTTATGCCATTTCCACTCTGCAGCCCTGAGTTTAGAGCGATGTTCACGGAGAACCTCGGACAGCCAGGGGGCAGATGGGGTGGTGCGTGCTGGTCTAGACAACAGTGGGCAAAAGTTGTCCAAGCAAGATGTTAAAGTTGGGCAAAGAGTGTCCGTAGCACTGTTCGTGTCCAGAGCTGAAAACTGAGAGAGTGCAGGAAGCGAGGATGAAACCAGAGAAGGTAGGCGAGATGGAGAGAGTGAGTGTAGGTTCTGTCGGAAGGTGACCTGCGTTGGAGTGTGAGGCACTTCAGGAGTAAGTGCTAGGTTAGCAGTTAATGAGTGTTGTGGAAATTCTAATTCAATAACAATTTGTAGAGACTGAGAATGAAAAACCAAACAGAGTTTTGGGTTGCACTTTATTTTACAGTACGTGTACTTACATGTACTTATAGTGTACTTACAGTGTATTTATCTAAGAAAGTTCTGGTAATACAAGGTAACTACATGGGGTAGGGTTAGGTTTAGGGGTAGGTATAGGGTTAGTACCTAGTTATTACATAGTTATTGTAATTACTATAATAAGTACATTTGTCTTTGTATTGCTTTAATTCTCTGCAGAGAATGATCTGCTTTACACACAGCTTCTGAGTCTGTGTGCAAAGAGATAACACACAGACTCACAGACCACTTTTTATAGAATGTAAAAAGATACATTGAAGGACAGATTAGGACCTTTGAACCAATCATGTTGCTTAGTGCACATCACATCATAACACATGCACATCTCATGCACATCTCATCGTAGATGCCTGGTAACTCTCAAAAACTGCCCATCCCTGGTACACAGTTTCCCCTCAAATGTTATTCAGCCTAAAGCAGTTACAGTATTGTTCAAAATAATAGCAGTACAATGTGACTAACCAGAATAATCAAGGTTTTTAGTATATTTTTTATTGCTACGTGGCAAACAAGTTACCAGTAGGTTCAGTAGATTGTCAGAAAACAAATGAGACCCAGCATTCATGATATGCACGCTCTTAAGGCTGTGCAATTGGGCAATTAGTTGAAAGGGGTGTGTTCAAAAAAATAGCAGTGTCTACCTTTGACTGTACAAACTCAAAACTATTTTGTACAAACATTGTTTTTTTCTGGGATTTAGCAATCCTGTGAATCACTAAACTAATATTTAGTTGTATGACCACAGTTTTTTAAAACTGCTTGACATCTGTGTGGCATGGAGTCAACCAACTTGTGGCACCTCTTAGCTGTTATTCCACTCCATGATTCTTTAACAACATTCCACAATTCATTCACATTTCTTGGTTTTGCTTCAGAAACAGCATTTTTGATATCACCCCACAAGTTCTCAATTGGATTAAGGTCCGGAGATTGGGCTGGCCACTCCATAACATTAATTTTGTTGGTTTGGAACCAAGACTTTGCCCGTTTACTAGTGTGTTTTGGGTCATTGTCTTGTTGAAACAACCATTTCAAGGGCATGTCCTCTTCAGCATAGGGCAACATGACCTCTTCAAGTATTTTAACATATGCAAACTGATCCATGATCCCTGGTATGCGATAAATAGGCCCAACACCATAGTAGGAGAAACATGCCCATATCATGGGCACCTCCATGCTTCACTGTCTTCACTGTGTACTGTGGCTTGAATTCAGAGTTTGGGGGTCGTCTCACAAACTGCCTGTGGCCCTTGGACCCAAAAAGAACAATTTTACTCTCATCAGTCCACAAAATGTTCCTCCATTTCTCTTTAGGCCAGTTGATGTGTATATTGGCAAATTGTAACCTCTTCTGCACATGCCTTTTTTTTAACAGAGGGACTTTGCGGGGGATTCTTGAAAATAGATTAGCTTCACACAGACGTCTTCTAACTGTCACAGTACTTACAGGTAACTCCAGACTGTCTTTGATCATCCTGGAGGTGATCATTGGCTGAGCCTTTGCCATTCTGGTTATTCTTCTATCCATTTTGATGGTTGTCTTCCGTTTTCTTCCACGTCTCTCTGGTTTTGTTCTCCATTTTAAGGCATTGGAGATCATTTTAGCTGAACAGCCTATCATTTTTTGCACCTCTTTATAGGTTTTCCCCTCTCTAATCAACTTTTTAATCAAAGTACGCTGTTCTTCTGAACAATGTCTTGAACGACCCATTTTCCTCAGCTTTCAAATGCATGTTCAACAAGTGTTGGCTTCATCCTTAAATAGGGGCCACCTGATTCACACCTGTTTCTTCACAAAATTGATGACCTCAGTGATTGAATGCCACACTGCTATTTTTTTGAACACACCCCTTTCAACTAATTCAACTAATTGCCCAATTGCACAGCCTTAAGAGCGTGCATATCATGAATGCTGGGTCTCATTTGTTTTCTGAGAATCTACTGAATCTACTGGTAACTTGTTTGCCACGTAGCAATAAAAAAATATACGAAAAACCTTGATTATTCTGGTTAGTCACATTGTACTGCTATTATTTTGAACAATACTGTACATGCACAAGTTACATAAAATAACTCAATGTCCCTATAGACTATATATACTACCTTATTCATTGAATGTTAAAAAAGATACTTGAATGAGATTAGTGCAATCAATGCCAAATTAACAAAACTAAAAATTTCCATAACACTCCTCCCTTTTGATCATTATTGATCACTTATATTGATTAAATGTAGATACATTTGTGAATACACTATCCTTATAGTTTACATCAATCATGTAAATTCAAGATTTTAAAACACCATTACTCAGGGTGAAAACATGGAACATAGTCATTCCTAACATATAAGCAAGCTATAAAGAAAACAATAACTCTTATATTTGATTATATGTAAAAATCTTGGTGTGATATTCAAACAGAAGAAACTTTCTTAACTTTCCTTCCAGTTGCATCATCTCGTAACACGGACAATGACCTGCTTTAGACCTTCTTTATTCTACAGCATGTAATGCTTAATACTACTCTTCTTCTGTAGAGCTGCTGCAGGTGTTAGATTTTAGCATCTCATTGTCTTCATCATTTACATCAGAAGTACTTACATATACAAGTCATTATACATTAACATCTGATGAACTACTAAAGATTTCATGATTTAATTTACAGCTCTTCTAATCATTCCCACTACACAAGGTCACATACACAGCAAAAATAAATTCATGGCCAGTGCTGAGAAGGGCAATTAACCCAATGTATTCTTCTTTCTGCCGTAAACCCTTAAACCAATTCCATTCCCAATCATCATTGGCATTTTCTTCTCTAGCTGTTAACCTGTGAATTGAATTAGTCACGTTTTGAATACATTTCCCACAAGCACAAACACATCCCCGCCAGGAGATGCGGAGAGCTGGTCCAGGACAAATCTTGCAGTGCAGTCGGCCTCAGTCCTCGTAGTTTCTTCTTGATGCCTTCCATCATCACCTTAGTAGTGTTCATGAAACTCATCAGTTCATACCTCGCGATTTCAACATAAATTTGAAGAAGGCTGACCCCCAAGTGAGGTATTACAGTATGGAAGAACTTCTCAGCTCTGTTCCAGAGCCTGTGTTCCCTCTTGTCGAGTTGGTCGTGTTGTTTCGCTGCAGTGGTCAGATGGTATGTTTCCTAACAGCTGAAGTCCCTCGATGTCATCCGTTGGCCCAAACTGACCTCAGATCACCCCCACACAGTGATGTTGCTGCGTGTTCAGCTCCCATACACCACAGTATGTTTGTTCACCTAAGTCAGCCAGACGTCCCCCTTGGCACGGGGCAGCTGGTCAATCACTTTACTGAGCTGTAGCCCTCTGGTGGCGCTGGAACCTTCCTGCAGTGACTTGCATGTACCCACGTAGCTCCCGCCACTTTAACCTCTGTGTTATCAGCAAGACCTGATATCATGCAAGACTCCTTCCACTGACTTGGGCAGAGCGTCCTTTACCTGCTAAGATATCTGAGAGAGAACAAGAGAAAACTTTTCTACTACACTTTAACATTTCAACTTCACACAAGGCTGTAGAGCACAGTGGTTGTGGTTCTGGTCCTACTTCACTGGAAGTTGGCCAGCCAAACAAAATTTCAAATGGACTCAAGTTAAACTTTGTTCTTTTTCTCATTCACATACACAATGGGGAGTGCTTTTACCCAAGACAGTCCTGTTTGCTCACAACACTTCATTAATCAGTTCTTTAATGTTACACCTGACTGATAGTTTTATTTGCATGATCAGTTATGCTTTCAATTGTACATTATATTATCAATTCGCTGATTTGGAAGTGGGTGTGCCACTTGAGACATCATTTGCCCTCTGTCCACTTTACTTGTGGCACAGATCATACATGATTGACAATACCTGTCTGCAAAGAAAGTGAATTCCTTTGTGAACCAATATTAATTTAGCAAATCAAACATTTTCCCTTTACTCATGTGATCTAGGCCATGTACAAGTTTTGCATAGTGTGGGAAAAAGTGTTTTGGCAGACATGGTCTGTCTTCAGTACTCGGCCTGTTTTCAGTTTGCACTCGGCCTTCTCCCATTGTTTCTTGTCGTCTGCTGTGGCAAAAGCTTGCATAGCTGTAAGATAATCAGAAGGGAGTGTGAATTAATCATTGTTAAATGTTACACAGGTAAAAGGAGTTTCTGTTCTCATAGCTGTGTTCTTCGCCTTGGTATCAGCTTACTTGTTACCTAAAATCACAAAATCATAACTTTTGGAATGTGTGACGCATTTGCAGATAGCAACTAACTTTGGTAGCAAAATTGCTTCAAACAATGCTGCTATTTTATCATGGTTAAAATCAGGCTTACCATTAGACTTTAGAAATTTCCTGTGTTTCCACAATGCCCCAAAATCATGACAAACCCCAAAAGTGTGACAAGAATTTGTATAAATGGTAACTGTTTGTCCATCAGCAATTTTGCAAGCCTCCGTCAATGCTACCAATTCAGTCGCTTGCGCAGAGCAATGCTAGTGGAGCGCTCCAGATCTTATTGTTGCATATGCAGTGGTTACAGCTTAACTTGCTCTGTTTTTGCCAATTATTTGGGTCTCTAGATGCTAAACCATCAATGAATAGAATTAAGTCAGCAATTTCTAAGGAGGTTTCTTTTAAATCTGGTCTTGGTGTACAGACCTGTTCAAATGTGGCAATACAATCGTGTTCTTCCCCATCCTGCTTGGTAGGGAACAGTGTAGCTGCATTTAACACTGCGCATTTTTTTAATTGTGATGTTTGGCATTGTGATGTTTTCTGTTCCAACAGGATCACAGAGACTTGTGTGCGGCCTGAGCAAAGTCACATCAGAGTACCCCACAATTTCCCTTGAAGCTAAAATAGCTTTTTCTGAAGATGCAACAGCTCCCAGGCATTTTTGGTATGCCTGCCGCTCGGATCGAGCTTACTCGAGAAATAGGCCACAGGTCTCCCCCATGATCCTGTAACAGAACAGAAGTCAGCAACCCATTCTCTCATCAACAGTTTGTACAAAATCTCTCTCTGGGTCTAGGAGTCCCAGTGTTGGTGATGTTTGTAGCAATAATATATTCTTAAATGCTTTCTCTGCTTCTGGAATCCAGGTCAGTTTGTCATGGGGTTGCAAGCCCTTCCCATGAGCCAAAGTGCTCAGGGTCAGTTCTTTGATAACATAATTTGGAATGAACGTTCAACAATAAGAACACATGCCCCAAAATGACATTTGTTGCTTTTTCATGATCTTTTGAATTGTCTCTTTTTGTTCCTCATATTAAGATTTGCCATTTTTAGTGATGATGACCTAAAAATGTCACCTCCCTTTTTACAAACTGCAGTTTTGACAAACTGACTTATGACCCTCAGCAGCCAAAAGTTCTAAAAGTTTGACAGTATCTTGTTCGCATATTTCTTTATCTTTTAACAGGGAAAATAGGTGTACGCACAGGAGAATTTTCACAGAGCACAATTACCCCAGCTGCTCTTAATGATTCAAAAACTGGTGTTCACAGGGTACTGTAATCAGATTTTGGAGTGACTTGAACTGGTTCCCAATTTTTAACCAGCCCCAAGTCAAATTTAGATAAAGCCCAAAGTGTTTTAGGGAATTCTTTGAGCACTGGGTAAGTCTCTACTTCCTTCTTCTAAGAGAAAGGTTTTTGTCATTGTGTCATCAATTACACAGACTGTACTTAACAGCAGGCCCATGCAAACACATTCGGTATGCAGACAGTGTTGGATTGTATTCAAAATTTTCTTCTGCTGTCTCCACCCAATTCACATAAAAAATACAAATTTTTACAAATAAATCAATGTCTTCCCTATGGTCATTGTTCTTTTTGGACAATGAAACATGTGAAAAAGAAAAACAACATTTGCTGTTAATTTCTCAAATCAACAGAAACAGCGCATCTATTTTATGTCTCGATTAACCATTTCAGGTCTATTGTGTCTATACATGAAACCATTTTTGTTCTAAAATGTAATCTTTTCCCAATGATATATGTGCTGAGCAATGTAAATCAGAGAATGGCATAATTCAGAATTAGGTGAAACTGTCTTTTGCAGCCTTGACAAGCTTTTCACATAATTCATCATCTTTCCGTTTACACTGGTAAATACACAACTGCCATTGTTGGATTGAGCTAAAGTTTGCATTTGGCACTGGACCACTTCCCAGTTTCACATGAAATCGTTTTCTTACAAATTTTGAAGGCAGTTTTCTGACAGTAGTAAACAATGCTTAAAGTTCATGCCATTCTAATCTTTACATCTCAATGGTACAGTGAAATTTTCTCTGACCGTATAACCATATGCAGTAGTAGACCAAACTAAATTTCCACTTAATTTTGGAATTGGATCTATTTCATCCTTTCTAATTACTGAGTTGCCAGCCCTTTCAACTCCATTAACCCATAATATATGTGGCATTTGTTTATAAGCTAATTTATGTGCCTAAGTTCTTGTCGAGAGAAGATTTATCATTTTCTAATCTTCCAATGGGATCATATATTAAAGCAAGCATTTTTCTTCATTGCTAAGAGCAGAAATATGAGCAAGCATATTTTCTTCGTTGCAGTGAGCAGAAATATGAGCAAGCATACTTTCTTCATTGCAGTGAGCTTTAGAGAAAATGTGTGTGTGTCTCAGACTTATCTGTTTGTGCTGCGTGGCCTTGGTGGACTTTGCTCCCGACTCCCCTCTCCTTCTCCAGCTTCTGCTCTGAAAGTCTCTGTTGTCAGTCTGCCTCAGCTTTTCTCTGGTTTGGCTTTGGTTTGGTTGATCAAATGTGGATAGTGAAATTTTTTAATGTCAGCAACATCAGCAAACATCAGTCTGAGACAGTATTTGACCTCTGCTCTTCTGTGTGATTTTGGTGGTGTTCACTCTGACTGGAAAGTGAGTCTTGATCCGTTGACACAGTGTTTTCACTGCTTGACGATATGCTTTGTTTTGCCTCTTTCAAGTCTTTCTCGTTCCGTGGTTGAGAGACCATCACAGTTCTATTCAGTCCAGCCGCTTGAATCATGGGGAAAGCTCTGACATGCTCTCCTTTTCCTCCAGTTTCTTCTCATTCAGGCTGTGCGGCTGCATTGTCACTCTCTCATGATCTTTAGATCTGGTGCTGACTCCAGCCATGGAGTATTTTATCATTCCAATGACATTGCTGGTTGCAGAGCAGACGGTTTGGATGATGATGATGATGCTGTCGAAGTTGTGCTTGTCTTTCGTCGGGCAGTAAGCTAAGGACTGCAGTGCAGATGCAGTTGCTCTGTTGGATGGAGGCAGCTGTGGTGGTTGAATCTGGTGCTGCTGTGGCATTTGGCGATAGGGGTGAAGCCAGGAGTCCAGATCAAAGTCCACTTTGGCACACCGCAGTTTTCTAAGCGGATAAAGAGAAGAATTCTGAACAGTATGATCAGTTCTTTTGTTAGCATTTTCTACAGAACTGTAATTTCTCAGTTCTTTCCTAAATAGCATTGATATTTATTTCTCAGCGTTCTGCTGCTTAACGCCTGCGCTATAAAAAGTAAAATAAAAATTCCTATTTTTCTGAAACTTGTCTGTTTGCTTGTTTTTCGCTTTTTATATTCTCTTAATTTATCAAATTTTTCCAAGTTCTCTTTTATATTGTTAAGGGCTGTTATGCTAAAGGTTCCTTTTCTTTTCTTTTTTGGAAAACCATAATTCTCAACCCAAGGTATGACTTCCATAATTATTTCCCATATTTATTTTTCATATCATTGTAAATTGGACTGTCCAAATCATCAAGATCGATCTTAGATTTGACATTTCCAGACCCCATCCTGCAATTCTCGACTTTACCTGGAACGCGTCCTCTTTACCTCACACTTGGTCGTCACCACCGCGTGGCTTCGCACTCACTCGCACGAAGTCTTATCACCCCCGTCCTGCTTACCTGCAGCAGGCCCGTTTCCCGTACCCACGAAAAATCAGTCTTGCGTACCTGCAAAACTACCCGTACCTGTGAAAACTCGTTGCACGTGTATCTGTGAAACCATTCATTAGCTCCACGTACCCATGAAAAAAACTTTCACGTACCGGCGACCTGTGGGGTGGCTTGGACTTGCAACATAAGGTCTAGGAATATCAAACCGCAGTTTACCAAATTAGAAACCCAATTTTGTAATTTTTAAGGTTATTGGAATTTCAAAATCAGTCTCACTGTTTGTAGCACGCGTTTTCTAATCCGTTGAGAAACCAGCAGTGAAGGTCCACAAGCCCTCAGACGTCAGTCCCCCCTTCCCTTAAACCTTTTTGGGGTTTAGGGCTAAACCTTTTTGGGGTTTAGGGCTAAACCCTTTGTGGGTTTAGGGTGATCAGCCAACTAACGTCCTCAGGCCCCGGACGATCTGCTGTGGAGTCCCGTCACTCGTCGCCAAGTTTGTTGTGGAAATTCTAATTCAATAACAATTTGTAGAGACTGAGAATGAAAAACCAAACAGAGTTTTGTCTTGTATTGCTTTAATTCTCTGCAGAGAATGATCTGGTTTACACACAGCTTCTGAGTCTGAGTGCAAAGAGATAACACACAGACTCACAGACCACTTTTTATAGAATGTAAAAAGATACATTGAAGGACAGACTAGGACCTTTGAGCCAATCATGTTGCTTAGTGCACATCACATCATAACACATGCACATCTCATGCACATCTCATCGTAGATGCCTGGTAACTCTCAAAAACTGCCCATCCCTGGTACACAGTTTCCCCTCAAATGTTGTTATTCAACCTAAAGCAGTTACGTGCACAAGTTACATAAAATAACTCAATATCCCTATGGACTATATATACTACCTTATTCATTGAATGTTAAAAAAGATACTTGAATGAGATTAGTGCAATCAATGTCAAATTAACAAAACTAAAAATTTCCATAAGACGAGGAAGTGGTCTGAGGTGTGCAGTGGAGCAACTGAAGAGTTGGCCACAGAGCAACAAAGCTATACAAAAAGTAAAGAAAGAGGAGAAAAGCAATACTCAAGTGCCCTGTTGGTGTCCATGCTTGGTGGAGTCGCGCAGGTAGAGTTGATGGTCTTTACACTCTTCGGTCTTCACACGAGGAGGCTTCACACGAGGACTGCTGCGACCACTGCTGCGGTGAAACCTACCTCGTTTATTATTTTGCCTGATTAACTGTGATTGAAGTCAGCTGGCCATGCCTCAAATCATGTAGAAAAAGTAATTTATGAAAAGAGTGCACCCTAAAAAATCTGAATTATAACAGGAGTTATAACCTTTGTTTTTTAAAAAAAGACTTCTTCGTTGCCTTTTGCTCTATCACATATTAGAAATCATCAGAACTTATTTATCAGCTGAAAACTTAAAATCTCAAAATTCATCCTTTAAAACCCATTTTAAAATCAGACATTGCATTACCATGTAAATGGTACATCAATATCATGTTACAAAATATTTTCATTCATGAATTCTAAAAATGTAAGTTTGGAACGTGCACTATAAAGTTTATGTTCAAAACTGTGAGTGACAGTTAAGGGGTTAAACTGTGGGTACACATTGTAAATTCCCTGTGACTACCAATATTTGTAAGTGACTTTACAGAAAAAAAAGCCCAAAGCCGCGTATAATAAGCGGACTTGGCAACACTGTGAACAACAGTGGAGAGAAAGTGGGTTGGTTAATAATCTTTATATGATATGATATTAGCTGGATCTGATTTTTGAGGGGGTCATGACCCCCGTAACCCCTGTGCAAATTACGCGCATGTGTGAACTGTTGGCTGAACAACAATGCTTCCGTGGATTTAGTTTAAAGTCAGACGGTTTTTTTCCTGCTATTATTGCTTGCCGTTAACTGATTACCCCATATAAACCCACGTCATGCATGTAGTATTAATAAAACATTATCATGTTTTACTCTAGTAAAACCAGGAATGTTCATGTGCAAACACTGGCATCTCTGTGGAGACATTATACGCCTTTATTAATCTTGCCAAAGGGCATAAAAACATGGCGAACTTCAGGTTTTCGTGGGCAGTTCCTGAATGCCCATGCACTTTCCAAAGTCTCTCCGCCCTTCAGTCTCGCATATACCGCAAACACAGAAATATAAAGTTAAGGAAAACTAAACAACCAAGAGAAAAAAATGTCTACTTCAAATGTAACATTTGTTCTGTACATCAGCATCGGGAGAATAACGTTATAATCTCGTTCATGAAAATGTGCCACAAATGGCACAGAATGCAATGGAAATGTTTTCAGGGGATCCCAGTAAGTGACGAACCCCGTTGTGTACAGCCAGTGTACGATCAACGGCTGTCCGAATTCACTCACTCGTTTTCATTTACTGGTTCAAGTGAACTGTATTAGTGGACAAATTACAAATTAGAAATGAGTGAATGAGTTTTTAGGAGGCGATTTCGCATTTAGCCAATGAAATTTCCTCATTATTTTAACCTGGGTTGTTCTCGTGACAAAGCAGCATGGTGTCTATCAGCTGAATAGCTATTCTTAGGTCATAAATGTCTTATTATTGCTGTTAACATAAAAATAAATAAATTTTATACAAAAAGTTTTCGTAATATCCTTTATTTATCTGTGTGTGTCTCAACTTTAAAAATTGCTGTTTCTTCTTTGGACCCTACATTACCTTACATTTCTTACGAAACTTATTTAAATTTTTTTTTTTTTTTTACAATGTTACTGATGTATAGATTCATATCTTACCCTCATGTTCTTTTTACATTTTGTATATTGTATATAGGGTGACCACCTGCTAATAAGCCCAAGGGGGGACAAGGGGTATGTTTCTGAGGGACAATGTGGGACACTGCCCCCACACCATGGGCAGACTCACTGATAGTGGTTTACCCATTTCTAGCACATACCACCTTACATGGTATATTAATAATGCTTATGTATGCTTACTGTATGCTTATGACAGAATCGACAAATGCACTTCCACTTACGATTTACTTTAGCTATTTAATTTTATTTATTTTTCATTACAATTTATTCACTTTAAGAATAAATTACTGCTCATATACAGCATTCGCGTTGAACAAGAGTGAATGATTTATCATATTTATTTATTTTTTTCTCATGTTTTTGTAATGTCTGGGAAGCCAGAATGCGCATGCATCAACAGAAACCGTTTTTTTTTTTCAGCGAACCGTGCCATCCGGCCTATTACCTCAATAATCAATCAATTACAGGCCTAAAACAATCATGCCCAAGCAGACGGATATTAGTACATCTCATCACACCGGCACCCACGTCTAAATCAGTTGTATGGTCTGGTTTTCAGTCTAAAACAGTTGCATCAAGTATAAATGTCTTATCTGTTTCGGTAGGTGCGCGCGCAGTCAGCGGAGGCTCGCACCTCCCAACTCGCACCTTTTTTTCTCAGATTTTGAAAAATCTTCCCGATCGACATAAAAATGCTTCCAACATCGACTTGTCGACCACAATCGACGGGTTGGTGACTCCAGATATAGATGAGCGACCAACTTTTTTTGAGCAAGCATTGATTACGCGTGACACAGTCTCAATTTGTGGGACGCATGAATTGGGCTTCAAACGCTGTGCAAGCAGCTTGTTATGTCATAAACATGTCATCTCTGTATGTTTTGCAAGAAAAAAAAAATAGACACTGAGTACTAAACATGCCCCATCCGGGTTCGTCACTTATTGGGGTCCCCTGGAAATATTTCCATTGTGTTCTGTGCCATTTGCTGTGCATTTCTGTATTTGGTTGTGTTGTGAGTATTTGGTTGTTTTGTTAGATATTTTTTCACATCAAATGATCTAACAATTTTTTTCTGTTATGTAAAAGTTCATTGTGATGATTAACCCTGACAACAGCAAGTGCTCCTCAAAGTTCCAGGTCAGCAAAAGAAGTGAGAAGGTGGTGCAAAGGAAGAACTCTAGCCTGAACCCTCATGTATCCTCCTTCATTAAGGAGTTTCTGGATTTCAGCTGGCAAAACTATTAAGCTACTAAGAGCAAATACATTCTACACAGAAGTTTTCTTAATTAGTAAATATTTAAGATTGTTCTTATGACTGAATCTGTTAATGTCTGTTGTTTTAAAATGCTCTTAATATGAAACTTTTATGTATAAATTAAATGTTTTCAAGTTTTTGGAAAACTTAAAGTACAATCTGCAAGACTATTAAAATGTTATTTCAAGTATTACAATTTAACAATTATACCAATAAAAGAAGTTAAACAGTCTTTTGTTTCTTTTTGTAGTTTTTACTACTGATACCTGTTGAAATACAATAATTTGTACAGTTTTACAATACATAGTAAAAGTGGACAACAAATTACAGTAAATTTCACAGTGTAAAGTAATATTTTTATTGTATTAAAATATATAAATGGAGTACAGAAGATAACATTGTGTTGGTACCGGTACTGTAAACATGAATACAGTATTTTTTACTGTAAGTTTAATTTACAGTAAGTTACTGGAATTTCTACAGGAAATTTTTTACAGTGTACAGCCATATCACCCTGTAGCCCAAGACCGGTTGCTCACTGAAGCTAAGCAGGGTTGAGCCTGGCCAGTACTTGGATTGGGGACCTCCTGGGAAAACTAGGTTTTGTAGGAAGAGGTGTTAGTGAGGCCAGCAGGGGGTGTTTACCCTGTGGTCTGTGTGAGCCCTAGCGCCCCAGTGTAGTGACCGGGACACTATACCAGGGAACTACACTGTGACCAAAATGGTCACATATGCAACCTTTTGACATGCCATTGGGACCCTCATTTTTATGGGGTCGCAAATGTATCACTGATTATTTTTGTACCTACTTATGTGTTATGCTATGATTTAATATGAGTATTTATTAAAACAGAAATGTCTATTTTAATAATACATTTTATAACGTGCTCCGAACATTCAACACATTAAGTTGGCTTGCAAATTGAAACATTCAAAACAGTTTAAAGCATTCAAACACAAGATGTGGGAAAGCTGAACTGAGCAGCTGTGTGGTCGGTGCGCACGAGAGACCAGCGTCTCACGGACAGCGACACTGAACCGAGCTCGCCTTCAGGATGTTCGCGTCTTCCTGCACCTGAACAAACAAATACAGATCTCAGTTTAAACTAACAGAAAAAAAAGAGCGAAAAGCGAAAGAGCTCAATTCAACACCGCGGTGTTCTGGTGTTCAGGGCGCATGCAGAGACACGTATCAAAGTCTTCTTACTTTTGTACCGACAACAGATACATACAAAATATGTCAAAATACCCGTCTTGGAAAGTGTGTTCGAAAAAGTCTGTGGTTATGTCTTAAGTGAAAGTAAAGAGCTGAGAAAGAAATCGGATGTGTATCCTTATACTGGATGCATCGTCTCTTAAAGTGACCAAGCCTAATTTACTAGCTCTGCTGTCAGTGTCTTTAATGTATGAAAATGAAAGTAAATCACTCACTGCTCTTGACTGAATTACTTTGTAGTTTTAACAATAATTTATCCACAGTCAATCCAAAAATCAGATATAATTGATTATATTGTTTTACTAGTGGGTGCAGGACACCAGTTTATTTATGCAGTAAGTGAGTATAGCAAAATACAGTGATCTGTGAAATATTATACACAAAAATTCTTCATACTGTAGACTACCAGTGAAATTGATAAAAAACAAAAAACAAAAAACAAAAAACATTAGGGACCTGACCATGTTTTGATGGTTGTGTAAATATTGTCATACAGATAGTTGTCTGAAATTTTGGTCCATTACATATCTTTCTATCAAAGTTATCTGACATTATCAAGAGGAATTTGTTCTGACACAGTTTAACTGAGTTTTTGTCATATTTTATTACCAATTTCTAAACTATAGCAAATAAACTGTGATAATGTGAGAAATTTTGAAGGTGTCTGAATACATATTGGTTTGACTGTGTATTTTATTGTACAGTGAAGACTATGCAGTGCTATTTTAAATTAACAAAAACAAACTTAAAAAAACTTAACCATTGTGTAAATAGCACAAATAAAGAAATAGAACGAACATACAGTACAAATTAAAACATTTTAAACAGGGCCCACTGTACAATCTGCAACAGGGCCCCTCTAACCCCAGCTACGGCCCTGGGTTAAGGTACAGAGACGGAGCAATGCAATGAAAAAGTTAGTAGCGCAAGTGCCACCAGTGGAAAAGGTTAGTGTAGTTCCCTGTATACTGTAAAAAAGTATGGTCCTTCAGATGAGATATTAAACCGAGGTCCTCAGAGGACTCCCTGTTGTCATTAAAAATCCTGGGATGTCTTTTGAAAAGTGAAGAGGTGTGATCTCGGGATCCTGGCCAAATTTGCCATTTGACTTGGACCATCATGGCTTCACAAGAATCCCCATATCTACTGATTGGCTTCATCACACTGTCTCCTCTCCACCAATAAATTGGTGTGTTGTGGGCATTCTGGTGCAATATGGCTGCCATTGTCTCATCCAGGTGGATGCTGCACACTGGTGATGGATGAGGAGATACACTGTGACAATGGAGTGCCTAGAAATGCCCTATATAAATGTATTGGATTATTTTTATAATAAGAACTGCACTTTATTGTTTATGCTGAGAGAATCCACATGAGAGCACAATTAATGCTGTGGTCAACACTTTTCATTTTACTTTATTCATAATAGCCATAATGGATTTAGTTTAACTGTGCTGCAGCATTTGTGTCCATGTGTTGCAATATTTTCTACCGGTGGAAACTGAGGATAAGCGGATAATATGTAATTGATAGCCGACAATGACCAGGGTTGAGCCATTATTTAAAATTGGAATTTCTATGGATTTACAAATCCTTGTGACCTTAAAGGGGGGGTGAAATGCTATTTCATGCATACTGAGTTTTTTACACTGTTATAGAGTTGGATTCCCATGCTAAACATGGACAAAGTTTCAAAAATTAAGTTGTACGTTTGAAAGAGTATTTTTGTTCCAAAAATACTCCTTCCGGTTTGTCACAAGTTTCGGAAAGTTTTTTTCGAGTATGGCTCTGTGTGACGTTAAATGGAGCGGAACTTCCTTATATGGGTTCTAAGGGCAGAGCACTGAGAGCACAGACATTCACTGATCAGAGCGAGAGCGTCGCGAAATGTCACAAAAGAAGTGTGTTTTTGGTTGCCAGGGCAAGACAACCCTGCACAGATTACCAAAAAAAAAAAAAAAAAAAAAAACAGCATTAGGGGACCAGTGGATGGAGTTTATTTTTACAGAGCATCAACTGAGTTGTGCAAGTGTTTTTGTTTGTTCCCTGCATTTTGAAGATGCTTGTTTTACAAACAAGGCCCAGTTTGACGCCGGATTTGCACATTGTTTATTTCTTAAGGATAATGCAGTCCCAACAAAAAAGGGTCACGATCGTTTGTTGGAACCGCAAGCGGTGAGTAAAACTGCTTCAAATATCTCTGTGTTGTTAACTTAGCTATCGTCGCGTAACCACATCAAGTAAACAACATGCGATGTTGTCATCAAACTGCACTTTCCACATGTACACCTTAAAAAAAAAAAAAAAAAAAAAAAGACGACATAAAGTGGAACTTAGTCATTTTCCAAAACCGCTAAGCAAATATATACAGTTTCAGTACATACCACATAGAGACGTCGTTGCTGATGCTGTTCTTGTTAAATTTCAGTCTCTAGATCTGATTCTGGATCATAAATATACGCTGAATCTGACTGTTAGCCATGGTTTGTTTTGGATGTTTTTTTCCTCAAGGTAATGTCATAGCTTCCAAACGCTCTCAACGCAAAAGCTTACTCGCGCTCGTGATTCTTTAGCTCCGCCCACACGTCACGCCTCCAGCCGGTCGTGTTTTTCCGGGAAAAATCGGTACAGACTATCTTTCTCTTATGAATATAATAACACTAAAGACTTTTTTTGGAGTTATGAAGGAAGCAGTATTACTCTATAGGTACACAAGATTAACAGGATATTGAGTGAAAACGAGCATTTCATCCCCCCCCCCCCCCCCTTAATACGTAAATACACAACTGCATGAAATACTGCACTCTGCAAGTAGTTTTTGGATATTTTATAATGAAAATCATACATATTCATCAAAAAAGCATCCTGTATGAAAGTTTATCCCATATTTGAACGACCAGACCATGTGAATAAACAATTCTCAATTGATAATTAATCATTCTTTCTGCAAAAATCATTGTTTTATTTGTGAATGTAGCCATTTGTGAAAGACTTTATAACACCAAACTAACACATTACTGATGATACAAACAATATAAAAGGCAATCAGCTCAGGATATGAATGCAAACCAAAAATTACATGTTAAGCTTTCCCTTTCAAATGGTCTCTCCCTGCAAGGTTGAATGCAAACTCCTGTTTACTCAGAATTCTGAAGCCTGGCATGTTCATGTGCAAGTAACTGCATAAACAAATGGGTCTTCAGTCCTCCAAAATAGGTGAGCAAATTTCTCTACAAGTCAGTCCTGAGGGCCATTTTGTAATGATATTTCTCCTTCAGCATGAAGATCATGAAGAAGCTGAAGAAAGAAGCTTACCATTGAGAAGAGCCCCTTCGGCAGGCTTATTCAGTGACTGGCCAGGCTGGCTCAGCCCTCCACACGGTTGTGATGCTTCAAGTTTTCCAAGCCAAACTTCTCTGCTCAATGGGTGAGTCTGGCTCAAGTTCTGATGCCTTCATGGTGCTGCACACAGCTAAGGCCAAAGCTTAGACTGTGGGCAAGGCCATGACCTTTGGTGGTGATAGAGTGCCAACTTTGGCCAAACCTCATGAAGTTTAAGAACGTGGACAAGGTCACCTTCCTAGACTCCCCAGTTTCTCCAAAGAGACTGTTTTGCCCTGCTTTGGACAGATTTGCCAAACACTCCAGATCGGTGGCTGATTTAAGTCAACATTCATTTTAGTTAATAGCAATATTAACTACAAATGAATGCTATTGTATGTCCACCTTTTCATGTGTATATCCACTCTATCAAGTCTTAAAGGGGGGATGAAATGCTATTTCATGCATACTGAGTTTTTTACACTGTTAAAGAGTTGGATTCCCATGCAAAACATGGACAAAGTTTCAAAAATTAAGTTGTACATTTGAAGGAGTATTTTTGTTCGAAAAATACTCCTTCCGGTTTGTCACAAGTTTCGGAAAGTTTTTTTTGAGTATGGCTCTGTGTGACGTTAGATGGAGCGGAATTTCCTCAAATGGGTCCTAAGGGCACTTCTGCCGGAAGAGCGCGCGCTCCCGTGGGGCAGAGCACTGAGAGCACAGACATTCACTGATCAGTGCAAAAGCGTCGCGAAATGTCACAAAAGAAGTGTGTTTTTGGTTGCCAGGGCAAGACAACCCTGCACAGATTACCAAAAAAAAAAAACAGCATTAAGGGACCAGTGGATGGAGTTTATTTTTACAGAGCATCAACGGAGTTGTGCAAGTGTTTTTGTTTGTTCCCTGCATTTCGAAGATGCTTGTTTTACAAACAAGGCCCAGTTTGACGCCGGATTTGCACATCGTTTATTTCTTAAGGATAATGCAGTCCCAACGAAAAAGGGTCACAATCATGTGTTGGAACCGCAGGCGGTGAGTAAAACTGCTTCAAATATCTCTGTGTTATTAACTTAGCTATCGGCGCGTAAGCACATCAAGTAAACAACATGCGATGTTGTCATCAAACTGCACTTTCCACATGTAAAGCTTAAAAGAAAAAAAAAAAAAAAAAAAAGACGACAAAGTGGAACTTAGTCATTTTCCAAAACCACTAAGCAAATATATACAGTTTCAGTACATACCACATAGAGACGTCGTTGCTGATGCTGCTCTTGTTAAATTACAGCCTCTGGATCTGATTCTGGATCATAAATATACGCTGAATCTGACTGTTAGCCATGGTTTGTTTGGGATGATGTTTTTTTGAAATGCTGCTTTCATCTGATTGGTCGAATCGCTCCGCCTTCAGCTCGGTCTTTTCATTCTTTCAGGCGAATAAGAGTCAGTGCGAGTGAAGCACTGTAATGTCTGAAACCACCGCTCACTGTTAATTAGCATAATATTTGAATCAGATGTAGCTGGGCACATAATTTGTGCTGTTGAGACCTGCAAATTATTTCTAGGTTGTAGTATTGTATGACTATTGCCCCACTGATAAATACAGTGAAAATAGCTCTCTCTCTATTCTACTGTCATTCAAATTGAACCTGTTAGCCAGCACCCCCCATTATGGGACTCACAGCTGAAAGTGCCTTACCTAACTTCTTACTTCAGTGTGTTACACACACCATTTTTACTTTACTTTTTATCAACCAGATTTGATAATGCTCAAAAATATTATAAGTTAGACACTGAATTGCCTTGAAGTTTTTTTTTTTTTGCCACACTGAACTTTATATATGAAGCAGGGCTGGACTGGGACAAAAAAAAGGCCCTGGCATTTTTGCTCAGACCGGCCCACCACAATTGGTCAGACACAACCAACTAGTACACCATCCTTGCGGTCCCTGTAGATATGCATATCTACTGTTCCATTCCAAAAACCCCTACAAAGCTGAGAACTAAGTGCCATCGACCAGTGGACCAGTGCAAGTGGACCAGTGTACTCACTGGTGATCAAAGGTGGCAGTGGAGTAGGGCCTAGACAAAGTGAGGGCATCCTGAGAGAGAGAGAGAGAGAGAGAGAGAGAGAGAGAGAGGGAGGGAGGGAGAGAGGTACGAGAATGATGACTGAATGAGTAAAATGATCACCATACAAGTATCTTTAATATATAATAATGTAGAGAGATGGTTGCACATATTTTATACTTATTTAGTTGAAATGGCTCCATGGTGCTCTGAACATCCTCAAAAACAATGAACTACAAAAGTGAGGGCATCCTGAGAGAGAGGGAGAGAGGGACGAGAATGATAACTGAATGAGTAAAATGATCACCATACAAGTATCTTTAATATATAATAATGCAGAGATATGGTTGCATATATTTTATAATTACTTAGTGGAAATGGCTCCATGGTGCTCTGAACATCCTCAAAAACAATCAACTACAAAAGTGAGGGCATCCTGAGAGAGAGAGTGGGGGAATAATGAGTCACATTTTCACCTTTCAATCAATCACCTTTATTTATATAGTGCTTTAAACAAAATACATTGCGTCAAAGCACTGAACAACATTCATTTGGAAAACAGTGTCTCAATAATGCAAAATGATAGTTAAAGGCAGTTCATCATTGAATTCAGTTATGTCATCTCTGTTCAGTTTAAATAGTGTCTGTGCATTTATTTGCAATCAAGTCAATGATATCGCTGTAGATGAAGTGACCCCAACTAAGCAAGCCAGAGGCGACAGCGGCAAGGAACCGAAACTCCATCGGTGACAGAATGGAGAAAAAAACCTTGGGAGAAACCAGGCTCAGTTGGGGGGCCAGTTCTCTTCTGACCAGACGAAACCAGTAGTTCAATTCCAGGCTGCAGCAAAGTCAGATTGTGCAGAAGCATCATCTGTTTCCTGTGGTCTTGTCCTGGTGCTCCTCTGAGACAAGGTCTTTACAGGGGATCTGTATCTGGGGCTCTAGTTGTCCTGGTCTCCGCTGTCTTTCAGGGCTGTAGAGGTCCTTTCTAGGTGCTGATCCACCATCTGGTCTGGATACGTACTGGATCCGGGTGACTGTAGTGACCCTCTGATCTGGATACAGACTGGATCTGGTGGCCACGGTGACCTCGAACAAGAGAGAAACAGACAAATATTAGCGTAGATGCCATTCTTCTAATGATGTCGAGAGTACGGTGTTATGTGAAGTGTTTCCGGTTCCGGTTTACCTAATTAATGCAGCCTAAAAATCCTTTAACCCCTTTGCGTGCAAACATCGCTGACGGCCCCAGTTTATTATTGTTTCACTTTCACAGCACATTAAACATCACTGTCTTACTTCATCTGGACAAACTGTGCATCAATGGAAAGTTTAAAGACTCAAGCTTCGATATTTGACCAATATTTTGATAAAACATTGTTGCAGTGACAGATATTTAGTGATTTATGTCAGGAGTGCAAAATAATAAATCCGTATTATGCCACATTTTGAATAGAAATTCACAACTCACTCATATTCAGTCACGTCAAGAGCGGTTTATTTGTGTTCACATAGACTCACTGAACAGCGTCAATAAGGATTTACAGACCAAAGATGCATATCTGCGGAGATATATGGATATATTTACTGATGTTTACTTCATATTTCTTCAGACAGAATCGTCATTTCTATTCATTTTCCACGGATTTACGCGATCAGATGATAAACAGCCTCTCCCAGCGATCTGTGTGTGCGTGCAGTAGTCACAGCTCGTGCGGTGTGTCACTCAGACTCTGATTGGGTCTTTCAAACGTCAATCTTAGAGTTTCATATCTGGACACCGCCCCATCGTGTCACATGCTTCCTGCACACTTCCTGGTAGTTATATGGCCAAAACAACACTGAAACACCTCTGTACACACGAAATATCCGAATAATAAACCCGCGATTACGATAGTAAAGCTTGGTATGAGAATTTCTTGAGATCTGGGGCGTTTTTATAAAAAAAAATCGAAAATGTACATCGGAAATGCTAACTTGTGCAGCGATGAAAAAGGCTACAAATAACATATTTTTACAACAGTAAACGACCAAATTCCACCCCTGATCGCTAAAGGAAGTTATTATAAACACTCGATCGGGGTTTAAAGTGAGTTTTGAGTAAAAGTGTACTAATAATTTCATAAATTGTCAGATGTAGCTTGATGCTAACGTTAGCACCAATGCTACTAATAGCAGGTGCTTTTCTTCTTCATAATGCATTTTTGTCTCAATAATTCACGTAAGGTCGTAAGAAAATGTTTTGTTGTATTTTTATAGTAAGACTTTTGATAAATAAGGGCTAAATGCAAAGAGAGACTGAAGTGAGATCGCTGCTTTGTTGCTTTGTAAAGCCTGAAAAAACACAATCAAGGCTAATAAAGGTGGAATAAAAACAAAAGAATAATGATAAAAGAATAATGCGGATAATGTGTCATACTTGGCGGAGGTGTGAAAGAACCGTTTGGTGAGAACAATACTATCATGAAACGGGCCGTTTTCACAGCCAAACACACACAAAATACACAGGAGAGTTTACATGTGAGATCTCACAGAGATGACAAGGGCCATAAATCAATCTGATTAGCCTTCTCTAAAAACACACATGACATGGCCTTAGAAAATATTTCATAAAATTCACAGTTTTACAGATTCGATTATGAAATTTTTTATGAAGTCTTGGAAGACTTGTGGCCTTAGCTACACTGTGTTTTCAAACTCATTTCCTACATCAACATTTTTTTAAATACATTTAAAACATATGTTTTTAATATTTTTATTTTTGTTTTTATGTTTGAGCTTATATATCTCTATTATCATAACAGTCTGAGTGATTCTGATTCCTGAACAGTAAACTTTAAAGTGTCAGCTTTGTGAACAAAGGTTGATTATGTATCTAGTCAGAAAGAATCATGAGCAGAAACCTTTTTATTTTGGGTATGTAATTTCGGTCTCCATGCCAAAAAAGGGGGGTTACTAGTAAGGGGTTAACGGATTTGGATATTAAAAGCATATTAGTATGTTATGTGTATGCCAGGTTAAAGAGATGGGTCTTTAATCTAGATTTAAACTGCAAGAGTGTGTCTGCCTCCCGAACAATGTTAGGTAGGTTATTCCAGAGTTTAGGCGCCAAATAGGAAAAGGATCTGCCGCCCGCAGTTGATTTTGATATTCTAGGTATTATCAAATTGCCTGAGTTTTGAGAATGTAGCGGACGTAAAGGAGTATAATGTAAAAGGAGCTCATTCAAATACTGAGGTGCTAAACCATTCAGGGCTTTATAAGTAATAAGCAATATTTTAAAATCTATACGATGTTTGATAGGGAGCCAGTGCAGTGTTGACAGGACCGGGCTAATATGGTCATACTTCCTGGTTCTAGTAAGAACTCTTGCTGCTGCATTTTGGACTAGCTGTAGTTTGTTTACCAAGCGAGCAGAACAACCACCCAATAAAGCATTACAATAGTCTAACCTTGAAGTCATAAATGCATGGATTAACATTTCTGCATTTGACATTGAGAGCATAGGCCGTAACTTAGATATATTTTTGACATGGAAAAATGCAGTTTTACAAATGCTAGAAACGTGGCTTTCTAAGGAAAGATTGCGATCAAGTAGCACACCTAGGTTCTTAACTGATGACGAAGAATTGACAGAGCAACCATCAAGTCTTAGACAGTGTTCGAGGTTATGTTTATCTAGAGTTTTTAGGCCCTATGATTAACACCTCTGTTTTTTCTGAATTTAGCAGTAAGAAATTACTCGTCATCCAATTTTTTATATCGACTATGCATTCCATTAGTTTTTCAAATTGGTGTGTTTCACCGGGCTGCGAGGAAATATAGAGCTGAGTATCATCAGCATAACAGTGAAAGCTAACACCATGTTTCCTGATGATATCTCCCAAGGGTAACATATAAAGCGTGAAGAGTAGCGGCCCTAGTACTGAGCCTTGAGGTACTCCATACTGCACTTGTGATCGATATGATACATCTTCATTCACTGCTACGAACTGATGGCGGTCATATAAGTATGATTTAAACCATGCTATTGCACTTCCACTGATGCCAACAAAGTGTTCAAGTCTATGCAAAAGAATGTTGTGGTCAATTGTGTCAAACGCAGCACTAAGATCCAATAAAACTAATAGAGAGATACACCCACGATCAGATGATAAGAGCAGATCATTTGTAACTCTAAGAAGAGCAGTCTCAGTACTATGATACGGTCTAAATCCTGACTGGAAATCCTCACATATACCATTTTTCTCTAAGAAGGAATATAATTGTGAGGATACCACCTTTTCTAATATCTTGGACAGAAAAGGGAGATTCGAGATTGGTCTATAATTAACAAGTTCTCTGGGGTCAAGTTGTGGTTTTTTTATGAGAGGCTTAATAACAGCCAGTTTGAAGGTTTTGGGGACATATCCTAATGACAATGAGGAATTAATAATAGTCAGAAGAGGACCTATGACTTCTGGAAGCACCTCTTTTAGGAGCTTAGATGGTATAGGGTCTTACATACATGTTGTTGGTTTAGATGATTTAACAAGTTTATACAATTCTTCCTCTCCTATAGTAGAGAATGAGTGGAACTGTTCCTCAGGGGGTCTATAGTGCACTGTCTAATGTGATACTGTAGCTGACAGCTGAATGGTTGCAATTTTATCTCTAATAGTATCGATTTTAGAAGTAAAGTAGTTCATAAAGTCATTACTGTTGTGGTGTTGGGAAATGTCAACACTTGAGGCTTTATTTTTCGTTAATTTAGCCACTGTATTGAATAAATACCTGGGGTTATGTATGTTTTCTTCTAAAAGAGAAGGAAAGTAATCAGATCTAGCAGTTTTTAATGCTTTTCTATAGGATATGCTACTTTCCCGCCAAGCAATACGACATACCTCTAGTTTTGTTTTCCTCCAGCTGCGCTCCATTTTTCGGGCTGCTCTCTTTAGGGTGCGAGTATGCTCATTATACCATGGTGTCAAACTGTTTTCCTTAACCTTCCTTAAGCGTAAAGGAGCAACTGTATTTAAAGTGCTAGAAAAGAGAGAGTCCATAGTTTCTGTTACATCATCAAGTTGTTCTGAGGTTTTGGATATGCTAAGGAATTTGGATACATCAGGAAGATAACTTAAAAAGCAGTCTTTTGTGATAGAAGTGATGGTTCTTCGATACTTGTAACAAGAAGTAGAATTTACAATTTTGGCTATATGAAGTTTACACAGAACTAAATAATGATCTGAGATATCATCACTTGGCTGAATAATTTCAACACTATCAACATCAATTCCATGTGACAGTATTAAATCTAGAGTATGATTTCGACAATGAGTAGGTCCTGAAACATGTTGTCTAACACCAATAGAGTTCAGAATGTCTATAAATGCTGATCCCAATGCATCTTTTTCATTATCGACATGGATATTAAAAATCACCAACTATTAAAACTTTATCTGCAGCCAGAACTAACTCGGATGTAAAATCACCAAACTCTTTAATAAAGTCTGTATGGTGCCCTGGTGGCCTGTATACAGTAGCCAGTACAAACATAACAGGGGATTTATCATTAACATTTGTTTCTCTGGATAATGTTATATGAAGCACCATTACTTCAAACGAGTTATACTTGAAGCCTGCCCTCTGAGAAATCCTGAAAACGTTGTTATAAATTGAAGCAACTCCTCCCCCTTTGCCTTTTAGACGCGGCTCATGTTTATAACAGTAATCTTGGGGGGTGGACTCATTTAAAATAATGTAATCATCAGGTTTTAGCCAAGTTTCTGTCAAACAGAGCACATCTATATTATGATCAGTTATCATTTTATTTACAAAAAGTGTTTTCGTAGAAATGGATCTGATATTCAATAAGCCAATCTTTATCATTTGTTTATCCATATTGCATTTGTTTTTTATTTGTTGAACCTCAATTAAATTGTTAACCTTAACTTGGTTTGGACGTTTTTTGTATTTTCTAGTTCGGGGAACAGACACAGTCTCTATAGTGTGATATCTAGGTGCAAGAGTTTCTATGTGCTGAGAATTAACTGACCTCTGTGACGGGAGGCAGCTAGCAGACGGTCGGTTTAGCCAGTCTGTCTGCTTCCTGACCTGGGCCCCAGTTAGTCAAGTATAAACACTAAGACTATGTGCCATATTTCTAGACCGAAGAGTGGCGCCACCCCAGGAGGGATGAAGACCATCTCTTTTAAACAGGTCAGGTCTGCCCCAAAAGCTCATCCAATTGTCTATGAAACCTATGTTATTCTGTGGGCACCACTTAGACATCCAGCCATTGAGTGATGACAATCTGCTATGCATCTCGTCACCACGGTAAGCAGGGAGGGGACCAGAGCATATTACAGTGTCTGACAACGTGCTTGCAAGTTCAGACACCTCTTTAAAGTTATTTTTAGTGATCTCCGACTGGCGAAGTCGAACATCATTAGCGCCGGCATGAATAACAATCTTACTGTATTTACGTTTAGCATTAGCCAGCACTTTTAAATTTGCCAAGGTGTCAGGCGCTCTGGCTCCCGGTATACATTTGACTATGGTGGCTGGTGTCTCTATATTCACGTTCCGTACAATAGAATCACCAATAACTAGAGCACTTTCATCAGGTTTCTCAGTGGGTGCATCACTGAGTGGGGAGAACCTGTTTAATGTTTTGATCGGAACAGAAGAGCGGTGTTTTGACCCACGACTACGCTGCCTCACCGTCACACCCAGTTGCCCTGCTGCAGGGGCTCTGTTTCCGGAACCGAACAATGTACAGGAGTCCCTGAGCTAGACGCATCCAAAGCCGTATCTAGAGCCCTAACATTCTTACTGTCCTCAATTAAAGTTTGGATACGTGTCTCTAATTCTGAAATCTTCTCTGTCAGCCTAACTATTTCCCTGCATTTATCACATGTGAATCCCTCATCAGCGACAGAGATAGATAAACTGTACATGTGGCAAGAGGTGCAAATAACGATAGTAGGCGAAGCCATTACTCACCGTGCTTGATGAAATATTCTTACTGCGGTTGTTTGATGAATTTGTGAAAAACTGCAGAGTGAGAGAGGAGAGGAGAGGAGAAAAGAAAACGCTAATGACAAGCTAACGAGTGCTAACGCTTTGCAGGTGTACTGCAGTCATGGAAGAGTGAACGATCAAAGTTAATCTGATAAGATTGATCGATAATATCAGAAATATGGTGTGAATTAAGTTATATTTTACAACTTAAAAAACAAACAAACAAACAGACAGTGATAGTAAGAAAGACTATAGAGAAAAATATAAAATAAAAACAGCTACACGGAGCTATGATTAGCTACAGAAGGCCAACAGGAAGTAGAGAAAACACTGTCCAACAGCGACATTTTCAGTCTACAATATTATGAATATTTTTATAATAAAATCAATAATCTCATCTCACCTTACAATAACAGCAGTTTCCTCAGTAGCTTGCTCTTCTCTGCAACTCTGTCAATTACAGTGTCAGTGTCCAAAGCCACAAGGATGTCCGTTTCAGTGGCCATCAACATGAAGGCTTCCAATTTGATGGCAGACGGGCTGCTCCTCAGTCAGCTTTTGATATATTTTAGGGTTGAAAATGATCGTTCGCAGGCCACCTGGGTTATTGAAAGTGTCAGCAAAAACTTGTATGCAAGTCCAAGCAGGGGATATGCATCAGTGAGCATGTTGAATCTCTGGAGAATCTGATAGCAGCACAGTGGGCAGTCTTTGCAGGAGGCACAGCTTTTGTTGATGATTTCCATGTCCTCTTCCTTTCCATCAGGTCCATCCTCCTGTCCTGGTCACATATTCATCCAGTGGTGACTCTTTCAGCTTGTCCCACTGTCCCGCTAAGCTTTTCAGCTCATACTGCAGGTTGTCAACTGTTGCCTTATCATCAAATTTAACCAGGCACTTGCTGAGGTCTTCAAGTGCAGATTTAGGAAGAGCATGGTTTCGGATCAGGGAGAAGTTTTTGGGATCCAGAAATGACAAATCTGCATAAAGAGTGCCATGTGTCAGAAATCTTTAGTGGATGGCCTCAATAGCTGTATCAACAATTTGTTTATGAACCTTTACCTCGTAGGCTCTCTCAGCATCAATTATAGTGTCATCCTGAGACATCTCACTGCTGTGTCATCGGGGAGATCAAACACTGATCCACTCTCTATCACTATTTGAGTGGTATCAGACAGCACGAGATTCAGGACATGTGAACAGCACCATAAGTGTACATGGTTGGGGGACTGTGATGCCAACAGTGCAGAGAAGCCTCTGTAATGTCCCTGCATATTTGAAGCTTCATTTCCAATGCACAGACTTGAGTCCAGTTTCAGATGCTCAAGGACCTCTTTTAGCAAGTCGACAAAGGACTGTCCAGTGGACGCGCAGCACCGGACCACTGCACAAGCCTCTCATTGACAACATCAGTCACATACCTCAAAATGACTGAGCATTGGTCTTGCGCTGTTATGTCCTGTGTTGTATCCAGCTGGACAGAAAACATTCCAGCTTTCCGGATCTCAGTGGAGATGTTTTGCTGAATTAAGTTCTGGATGGTATCAATCACAGAGTTGACGGTCGTTTTAGACAGTAGAGAGATGAGGGAACCTCTGCCTCTTGATCCTGGTGACACATGCAACTTTTTGCTCTTCTCAATCACATTACTTAGATGCTCTTTTAAACACACACCATATTTTCCCAATAAAATGATCAGCTCCAAAAAATTTCCATGGTCGAGGCTATCGTTGTCCAGGGTATATGCAGCCTCATTCTCCACCTGTCTGTAGCTTAGGCCCCTCTTTCCTATCACTTTTACGACCTCCACTACCCTTCCCAAAACCTGAAGCCTCTTCTTGACCTGATTTCTGTACTCTGTCAGCTGTCTGCCCCCCAGTAGATTTTTGATGTCAGCTTTTGAGCAGTTTAAAAAATACGCTTCGGCACAATTTCTGTGCGCCATGCTTTTTTCATGCTCTTCCGATCTCTGGTGCACATGTCTCCAGTCTGACATTCCATTTATGAAAATGTTGGAGTCAGTTGGCTTGCTGAAGGCCAGACATAAAAAACAAAATAAAGCATGGCGTTCATGACAATATGTCAGCCACTTTCTGCTTTTGCCATCCTTACTGCTGAACACCTTCTTCACCACAGGGTTTTTAGCATCCTGTTTGGGGTGATAATTTAAAAACACCTGCATCATGGCAGGCGCAGGACGGGCAAAGTAGTCTACAGCCTGTTCCTCCCTGTCTCTCTCCTCCACTGCTAACTCAACCTGGCTTGACTATACATAAGGACAGAGAGAGAGAGGATTACAATTATTTGGAAGAGTTATTAAAAGTACACTTAGTAAGGATCCATTTTGGTTATATAGTCCTGTATTCTTGAAGAGCAGGATTTCTAGATGGACAAAGTGCTCCATGTTATAAAAGCTAGTTAACCCTTTAGAACCCAATATAATGTGGATGTAGAATAATGCTAATTCTAAAAAGAAATGTTTTTTTTTCAATGAACCAGACAGCAGAAAAACTAGTTTACAATTGCAAGTATAGGCTACTCTGTTTTAGAGAGCACAAACCCCTCTTTAATATGACACCAAACAAGATTTACCTCTCATTGTTGAGATACTCCCCTTAAAAAAAAAACAACAACAACCTATACTACCAAATTACTCACACAAAACGTCCTAAAAATATATGATATTCATACTATTCACTCACCGTAAATATTGCATATTAATGATGTTGGAAATTCATTAGAAACATGAGCAAATATCTACTTTGTTGAATATACAGCTAAACAAAAATATACAGCTTTCAAAATGCAAGGCGGGTTTTAATCCCCAAATAGCATGCGTTACTCGTCGTGGGCGCTTTGACGCAGCCATTCTGAGTAATAATTTTAATAATCAAATGGCATCATTTAAGTTTTTCTAGAGAAGGGCCGTACGGCCATTATGGGTATTAAAGGGTTAACATTAGAATAGTCAGCCAAAGTTGCAATTGAATAAGTTAACTCTGCTAACCTATCTACAAAAACAATGCAAAATAGCTTACGCTGTTATTTGACTTTAGCTGACTGAGTGGCTAGTGCAGTGGTTGACAATCTGACAGACTATATAATGGCAACAACGATTAAGTTGTCTTATTATAATATTCATTAATTTAGGTAAATCATCATCTTCGTCGTGGCCCAACCAGGCCCACACACACACACACACACTTTCCTCCTGCACCCGCCCTGATTAACACTCCCTCCCTGTTAATCATGTAGCTAACATGCTTACCGTTTCAATTACACTCTCCTGCTCACTCTGTCCCTCCTTGACTTTACTATCAGACACCTGCTCCTCTGCCTGGGTCCCGCCGGCGCTGCCATGGCTAGTCACCTCTCCTCCATGTTTCTGCAAAATGTCTTCAGGTACTCTAGGCTTGGATACTGAAACTACAGCACTAACCATGTCTGTTATTTTTGCACATGTTGAGGCATCAACCTCTAGCATTTTTATTTTTTTTGGCCCGCAACTTCTCCGCACCCCCCTTGCACTTTTGTTTCTCCATCCTAAATCCACAGATTTCTGACTCTGAGCCACTAACTGCATCTAACACAAGAAACAGAGGAGGAGGGGTAGAGCCTGTTAAGAGATGATTGGGCCAGCCCAGTGTCAGTATGAAAAATGAACAAATGTGCCGCTGTCCCTGCTTTATGGGCCGGTCATTGGCCAATAAAATAATAAAAAAAAAAATCATATTATATGGACCGGCCCCCAAGTGCGTCGGCCCACCAGGCATTTTCCCGGTATGCCAGATTACCAGTCCAGCCCTGCTCCTAGGTGTGATGCCAAATAGTCCATATTTACACAATTTGGGTGGTCTGGTATTCTGTCACATTTTATCCAAGATGAAGAAAAAGAAAAGTTTGCAAATGAAGGTAATATTTATTATATTACAAGTAAACTGGAAACTGACTATGAACAAACTAAAAGTCCATGATGAGGAAACTAACTGAACTAAATCCCAACAATACTATATGATGCTCCCGAAATAAAACTCAGAAAGAGGTGATTAATAGCTTTTAATATGACTCATCTTATACATCACATACATCTGTATGATTCAACTTTTCCCCATGTTCAGTGTTAAAAAAGCAAACAAAAATCACAATATATTTAAATACTTGTAGAATCCATATATAGGATAGAATAAAAATCAATTCAGCACCCAGGTATTATGATAGATATAGACCAAGTGTTGTGATATTACTGCTCATGGCCTTTCTGATTTGTGATACTCGTTTCAAACTGAAGACATATGAAAGGTCTCGCTCCAGTGTGAAGCCTCATTAAGGGTTACTTTATTTCTGAAGTTTTTTCTACAATAATCAAATATAAACAGCTTCTCACTAGTGTTACTGATGGAGTTCTTCCACAGTTTGATAATTTAAAGCTTCTCTCCAGTATGAATCCTCATGTGCCTTTTAAAGCTTCTTTGTTGAGCAAAACTGTTCCCACACAGAGTGTGTGTGTAAGGCTTCTATCCTGTGTGAATCCTCATGTGGACATTAAGGTATCTTTTTTGAATGAAACGCTTTCCACACTGTTGGCAGTTGAAAGGTTTCTCTCCTGTGTGAAGTTTTATGTGGTCATTAAGAGTGTTTTTAAGAGTGAAACTCTTTCCACATTGAGGGCACGTGAAAGGCTTCTCTCCAGTGTGAATTCGAATGTGCCTGTTAAAGCTTCCTTGTCGAGTAAAACCTTTTCCACACTGAGGGCATGTGAAAGGCTTCTCGCCAGTGTGAATCCTCATGTGCCTTCTAAGGCCTCCTTTTTCATTGAAACTCTTTCCACACTGTTGGCAGGTGAAACGCTTCTCTCCTGTGTGAATCCTCATATGGACTTTAAGGCCGCCATGTCCATTGAAACTCTTTCCACACTGATGGCAGAGGAAAGGTTTCTCTCCTGTGTGAATTATCATGTGCCTTTTAAGGTAACTTTTTAGAAAGAAACTCTTTCCACACTGTTGGCAGGTGAAATGTTTATCTCCTGTGTGAATTCTTATGTGGTCATTAAGATTGTTTTTATGTGCAAAACTCTTTCCACATTGAGGGCAGGTGAAAGGCCTCTCTCTAGTGTGAACTATCATGTGCCTTTTAACACCTTTCTTTGAAGGGAAACTCTTTCCACATTGTTGGCAGGTGAAATGTTTCTCTCCTGTGTGAATTCTTATGTGGCCATTAAGATCGTTTTTATGTGCAAAACTCTTTCCACATTGTTGGCAGCTGTAAGGCTTTTCTCCGGTGTGAACTATCATGTGCCTTTTAAGATGGTTCTTTGAAGGGAAACTCTTTCCACATTGTTGGCAGCTGTAAGGCTTTTCTCCGGTGTGAATTCTCATGTGGACTTGAAGTCTTCCTGGTCGATCAAAACTCTTTCCACATTGTTGGCAGCTGTAAGGCTTTTCTCCGGTGTGAATTCTCATGTGGACTTGAAGCCTTCCTTGTCGATCAAAACTCTTTCCACATTGTTGGCAGCTGTAAGGCTTTTCTCCAGTGTGAACACTCATGTGGACTTGAAGTTTCCCTTGTTGATCAAAACTCTTTCCACATTGTTGGCAGCTGTAAGGCTTTTCTCCAGTGTGAATTCTCATGTGGACTTGAAGTCTTCCTTGTCGATCAAAACTCTTTCCACATTGTTGGCAGGTGAAATGACATCTTATTCCAGTATTTTTAGGTATTTTTCGTGTCAAATTCTGTGTCGTGTCAATCTGTGATCGACTGTATAATTTTTTTCCAGTTACAAAATTTTGTTTCTTAAAATCATCTTTATCTTGCATTTCATTCAGTTCTTCACTCTCTTCTTCAAGATCTTGGGCGAAAAGAGATAAATACAAGTTAGTATCTGCTTAAAAGCAACAGTAGAAGTCAATAATTGCCAAATTTGCCATTTTCTTCTGAAAAAAGGCTCACAGTCCTACACAGTTAAAGGTCCCATGACATTCCCTCTGCCTTTGAGAAAATGAGAGCTCAGATGGGCCGATCTGGAATATTCCCCTTATGATGTCATATGGGGAAAGGTTAGCTCCCCTTACTCTGCTTTGTCTGCCCACAGAATTAGGAGAAAATGGATTCAGTTTATTTTTTACATTTAATTCAGTCGCAATATCAGCACAGGAGTTACAAAAATACTTTTACGATATCGATTTGACAGCACCGCCATAAGCAGTGAGTAACAGTGTTCATTAATGCCTGATGTGTGATTTCTGAAGTGTAGCTAATTATTCAAGTTCACACAGACTTTCTTTCTAAATCATTTAATACTGTTTATGCATCAGTTTATCAAGCAAGTGACTAAACGATCAACTTCACATTGTTTCACTTAATATAATAGCATGAAACAAATCTGTTATTTAAATTGTGATTAAACTACAGAGAGCGGTTAAAGAATGCTCCCTTTATATTGTTCGGAGCCGTCAATCACACATCGTGAATAGATCTGCACACTTGCCCAAACTGCCCTTATAATGAATGACGCTGTTATGCTGCACAGTGAAGCTCTTACTGTATTCATGTCAATACTGTGTTTGCTGTAGCATTTTGTGAGTGAAAACGCGTTGCAATGACGAGATCACTGCGTTCACACGATAAGATAAAAAAAAATAATAATGCTATATTCAACACTTCCAAGATCTGTTAATCCCGACAGCTGTAATAGTATAAAAAAAAAAAAAGACCTTGTAAAAGTATTTTAGAGCGGTTCCACATGTAATATGCATTTCGAATGCAAAGATGTCAGCCAATCACAACAGTTGTCATACTCTGAGTCTCACAGCAGACACGCCCCTTCAAAGAGCATTCAAGCCAGAGGACTAAAATCAGGATATAAAAAGGCTTTTTATTTCTAAATTTTAAATGTAAAAATCATACTAACAATAGAAGTACACCTCAGCAAACATAAAAACATTTTTTTTTAAAGACAATAATCCACATCATGGGACTTTTAAGCTCCAACCTGCAGCAAACCTACCTTTAGTTTGCAAGTAATGAAGACTAGAGTTGAAGCTAAACTCTGCAGTGCTGTGACCCTCCAGGAACTGAATTAGACATCCCTGGTATAAAATATTAGAAGGATATTATCTTCATCCAACAAGAAAAGTATATGTTAAGAGTTAAGTGAACTACTAACAACCTCTGGTTACAGTGGTAACAAGACACGACATCAAGATAAGACTCTTCAAGGCTGGAAATTCATGTTTCAATACTTCTCTAAAGTCCTGCAACAAATTAAAGTAACTCATAACATCTCAAGTTCTGAGAAAGTTTTCAAGGGTCAGGGGGCGTTAGAAAGATTGCACCAAACCCTGAAGTCACTTTTGAGATCCTACCGTGTCGAAATCAACTGTGAGTGTGAAGGGGGACTCCCTTGGATGTTATACGTTATTATTTGTGAGGCTGTACAATAGAGCATTAAGGCCCCGATATACTTCAAACATAATCAAAGAATGAACTCATATGATGTAAATCTAACAAAATAAGTTTTTTTTGGCAGTTCGATACAGCCCAGTTTGTTTTGGCTCCTAAACACTTTTAAGCTTCCATTGGTCTGTGGCGGTTAGACAGTGTGAGTGTGTTCTGAAACTCCACCACCTTTGACGTGCTATTTGGTTCATATCTCATTCTACGGAGGTCCGACCATAGAACATCTCCTGAATACACTGGAGTGTCAAATAGCTGAGCTGGCACAGATATATTTGCACCTGTACAATTGTTTGCGGAGAGACTTTAAAAATTGAGAGAAAGCATTTTATTCCTAGAAATAGGAAAAATTAGTGTTTGGAAACCCTGTCAGAGGTCTTTTTACTGTCTTGGCAGATAAATGGAACGCCTCTGAACCATCAGAGATTGTTTTAGATTATGTAAATAGCTTTCTTTACTGACTATATGAATTCTAGAGCTATTGCTCAATGAAAATAAGGTAAATCTCAAGAGAAGATGCGGACATTGTTTAACTGCAAGGTTAAATCCAGAGAATTTCAAGTAGGTGACAAAGTATTGGCTTTATTTCCTGTTTTGACTGGTCCTTTCTAGGGTAGATTTATTGGACCTTATACAATTGTGAAATGTTTTCCCAGTAAGAACTATTTACTCAACATGCCTGATCGCCGGAAGACATTAGAAGTTTGTCATATTAGTTTATTATAATCATGACTCATGTAATCTCTGTCTCTTAATACAGAGAAAGAGCAGCTGTGGCCTAATGGTTAGAGAGCCAGACTAGTTACCAGAAGGTCGCCGGTTCGGGCCTCTGAGCCGGCAGGAGTGTAGGTGGGAGGGAGTGAATGAACAGTGCTCTCTTCCACTCTCAATAACCATGGCAGTAGTGGTCTTGAGCAAGGCACTGCTCCGGGTGTGTGTTCACTTGGATGGGTTAAATGCAGAGCACCAATTCTGACAGTTGTCACGACTTTCACTTTTTTTTCATACCGTATCAATAACTTCATTAGTTGGTCAGGGCTATTTAGAAGTATCTGAAGAAATGGTAGAGAATTTGGGTCCAGTAGATACAGGGAAAATTAATGGGTCTTCTCGCTATATTCACCAATCATCACACCACAGTTTCCTCCAGCGAAAATCTAGCCCTTAACATATGAACGCATACTTTACACTTATTTGAATATACCTAATTTAATTATACATACACTTGTGTGCAAAAGTCTTGCCATTGCCATTAATTTTAATAATCATCTAGTGAGATTTTTGAATGAATGCACAAGCAGTCTGAAAACAGCTGGTGCTTCACACAGTGATCTGCTTGCGCATTCAAAAATCTCACTAGATTATTTAAATTAATGGCCAATTTATTGTTTGGTATTGTAAACTGATTGTCTACTGACATACTACTGCAAAATTTATAAATAACTGGCTTAAAACCCTTATCTAGGGTGAAAATACTAATGTGCCTAAGACTTTTATACAGTACTGTACTTTACAAACAAACTTGTTGCTACTTTAAATATAATGAGCATACAGTCATTAACAGAACTGATTAAAGACAGTGACAGACACCCCTTATGAAAAATAACCATGGTTTTATTATAGTAAAACTGTAGTAACCCATGGTTTTTTGGCGTATTGACTGCCATTTGTAAAACCACAGATTTACTACAAATACCATGGTTAAACTATGGTTAATATAGCAAAACCATGGTTAATTTGTGGTTACCATGGTTTAACTACAGTAACCATGGTTTTTTGGTTTTATTTGTAGTAAAACCATGGTTAATTTTCGTAAGGGAGCACTCATTTTAAATAAATATCAGAGTGATTGACAGAGATACAGTAGTAACATTATGCATGGTTTTTTATTAAACAATGACCCAGATCATGAAATACATTTATTAGTAGTATTTATTATTCCATTAATGCTTAGAGTAAGTGAAACTTGGGAAATGAGAGCATCCAAGGAGTGATTTGAATGGATTTTATTTTAAATATTTTTGAAAATGTTCTTTAATGTTATCCATAGTTTTTTGTGGCTTTTTTAAAAATGTTTTAATAAGTATCGGTTCAGGCACCGTTTAGGCAGCGGTACCATTTGGAAAGTATCGAAATGGCACCGGTATCATAAAAAACCCAAATGATACCCAACCCTACATATAGCACCAAAAGATGATGGTAATGCACTGGTTTAGTATATGACCTTGTAAGAAGACATTGGGCTGCTTCAGTCTATTAATGGAAAAGCTACATTGTTTTAAAAGTAGGCGAGCTACTGGATAAGCTGCTGAAATATGGTGTAACGTTACTTGTAGCTAGCTGCTGCCCAACACTGAAATTAACTTTAAACATTATTTATGTTAAGGGATGTTAATGTTAGTAAAGCACTTTCAAGGACAAGTAGAAAAAATTACAGACACATGTAATAACTCACTCACATCTCACATTATGTAAAATAAAGTGTGTTACATATTGTTGCACACTGTAAAAAAATTGCTGTAGTTTCTACAGCAAAATTTTACAGAATTGTACTGTTTAAACATTTTACAAGATGCAGCTGTAATTTGCAATGCATTATGGGTCAAACAAGATTTTACAGTTGTTAACAGTATATTTCCACGTCAACTGTAATTCATTTACAAGAAGCAGGTGTTGCCACTGTAGTTCTTGCTTTTTACACTAACTTACTGTAGTGTGGCATTATGGGATTGCGCATCATTCAAATCAGAAACCCAGCCGACTGGAGCAGACCGAGAACGATTGAAGATAAGAGGCTTTATTCATAATTCCTTTATTAAGTTCACTTAATTATACTTAAGAAATCCTTTTATATTTATTTAAGTTAATGTATAAGCGATTTCATGTCACAATAGCCTCCTATCCTGACATTTAGTGGCCTTGGTAACTTCTGTGCAGTAAACTGGGAATTGCTATCATAGCATAGTTAAGCCAAATGTACGATTTTTGGAAGTAAAATGTTCTTATCGAGACCATTTAAAAGTAGTGTTTAACGTTACCTAACTTAAAATAAAGCCTAATGCGAACGATTGTCATAGTAACTACTATTTACATTCCGGAGACGGGAAAACAACTGCCTACATTCAAACAGAAGAGAGAGAAAATGCCTCTTGTTGGATCTACTTGTTGCATGAACTGCTGCAAACTTCTACAAAGGATTGTGATTCTTGAAACAAAGTTACTTTCTGGACTTCCAAAACAGACGGAACACTTAGCAGACCATCGTCATGGACCCCCTAAGCATACAGCCGGTGAGTCCCATGAATCTTCTGAAACTCAACAGTTTATACCAAGTGTAGAGGAACAAGCCGAAACTGATCGCCACACTAATCGTTGGCACAAACAGGGAGAGAGACCCAAAGGAACATGAGATATCAGATTGTCACGAGTTTCTCGTATTGCTGCCATAGCTTCCTCTACCCCAGATTCAACTATGACAAGGCTTGTGAATACTGGCATTCTACCACCCCCTATACATCTGGAGAACAGATTTGAAGCATTAATAAATGTGGGTGAGGAATCCTCAAATGTGATTAAACATGGATCTGATCAGCCAGCAGCTAACACCGCTACTAACAGGCGCTCAAGGACGAGCAGACAGCGGCATTCAGCTCAGAGCGCAGCCGAGCCAAGGACTCTGATAGTGGGTGACTCTGTAATCAGAAACATCCGTAGCAGGACTACAACAACATGCTGCCTTCCTCAAGCAACGGTCTCTGATGTGAACAAGGAACTTCAGAACATTCTGATGAAGCACAAGACTGCAAATCAAATCATCATCCATGTGGGGAAGAATGATATTCGGAAAGAGCAGTCAGAACTCCTTAAGAAGGACTTCATTGAACTCTTTGAAACACTTCAAAGACTCAAAGTTCAGTCGTTCATTAGTGGACCACTCGCAGCAAGGGGAACAAATATGTTTTCACGGTTGCTTGGCCTAAACACATGGCTACAAAGATCTTGTAATATAAAAGGAGTAAATTTCATCGACAACTTCAATCTTTTCTGGGGCCATAAACAATTGTTTAAACCGGATGGCCTCCACCCAAACAAACTTGGTGCAAGAGTGTTTAAGGACAATATCTACTTCTCCCTTCGTCATCCTTCAGCAGAGTGTGTCAATCCATTCAGCACACACACACTGGGTCCGAGTCATCATGTGGTTGACATATCCCACAAGGACACTGATAACACCTTGCAGCAAAAACAATCACTGCTCATGGACACTATCCCTGCTGAGCCCTGCCCACAGAGCTCACAGACTGACTGTGATGTATCAAAACAGCTACAAGATTCACCACCCAAGTACGACTTTCTGGAAAACAGCCAGGGAAGCCAGGACAACACATCACAGCCACCGGAAACACCAGAGACACAGCCCATCTCACCAGACACATTATCCCTCTCTCCAGCATCTCCACTTCTGTGCTTCTCACAGAAAATGGAGGAATTGGTGTATGTTGGGACTAAACTCTCCCACTCATTCGCTGCTAGCCCGCAGATATCAACAAAAAAATGGCGGGCCCCCAACCACCAAAGCCTGTGGGCCCTGTTCCTATGAGAGCTCTTCGACTGCTGCCACAACGCCAGGGTCCAAACCCTCTATCTGCTGAAGGTGAACCAAAAACAACTGATAGCAGCTCTCAGTGATATGGAACCCAGTGTGCCTGTAGCTTTCTCTATTTCAGTTTTATCACGTGATAGTAAGTCTAAGGCCTTCTCAAGCCGAAGGACAAACTCATCTAATCTGCAGCCTATTATGCATCAAACTAAGATTGATGTAAAGACACCAAGCACTGCCATCAAGTTAGCACTTTTAAACATTCGCTCACTAAAACTGACTTTATAACCACAAACAATCTGGATTTTATGTTTCTAAATGAAACATGGCTAGAAGACAGCTGCAGTGCAACAATCCTAAATGAAGCAGCCCCTCCTAACTTCACTTACATGAGTGTTTGCAGGACTGTTAGGAGAGGTGGGGGTGTAGCTGCTCTATTTAAAGATGTCTATCAATGCAAGCAAGTGTCATTTGGTCAGTACTTGTCTTTCGAATATCTAGAGATTGTGCTGAAAGGTGCCCCACGCATTCTGTTTATTATTATTTACAGGCCTCCAAAATACTCTCCAGCCTTTGTTGAAGAGGTCACAGAAATGTTATCAATAATTTCCTCAGAGTTTGCCTGTTTTGCAATTGCAGGGGATTTTAATATTCACATAGATAATGCAGAAAACAAAACTACAAAAGAAATGATAACGGTTCTAAACATTTTTGACCTGATTCAGCATGTGCATGGACCCACACACAAAGGTGGACACACTCTGGATCTAATCATCAGTAGGGGTCTAAACATTTCATCCATTGTTATTAAGGACGTAGCACATCTGATCACTTCTGTATTTTATTTGATATATTGATCTCTGCTACCACTGAATCTAGATCTGTCTCTGTCAGAAGGAGATGCATAAACGAGAACACAAGTATACTATTTATGGAGGCTATATCTTTAACACCAAGCATTTCTGCAGACTCTGTTGATATTCTCCTTGATTCCTTCAACTCAAAAGTTTAAAATGTTATTGATGATATTGCACCAATAATAGTCGGTAAGAAAACAAACAGACAGAAATCAGTTTGGAGAAGATCAACAGCAGTTCTAACTATGAAAAGACAATGCAGAAAAGCAGAGCGGATGTGGAGGAAGACGAAACTTGAAATTCACTATAGCATCTATAAAGACATCCTTCATGCTTTTAATGTGAAACTAGCCACAGCTAGACAGAACTTCTTCTCAAACCTTATAAACAGTAACTTAACACTCGTACTCTTTTTGCCACTGTTGAGAGACTGACAAACCCCCCAAGTCAGATTCCCAGTGATATGCTATCAGACAGCAAATGCAATGAGTTTGCTTCTTTCTTTTCTGAGAAGATCATAAATACCAGGAAGGCGATTAGCACATCCTCAAGTAATGCAGAGGTCAGACAGATTCGGCCAAAATATAAAAAAGATACTATGTCTATTTTTGAAAAAATTGATAGCAAAATTCTGGAAGACATAGTGCAGCAACTAAAATCGTCAACCTGTTGTCTTGACACACTTCCTACATCTTTTTTCAAAAGTGTGCTTGACTGTTTAAAAGCAGATCTCTTAGATGTGGTGAATACCTCACTTCTTTCTGGGACATTTCCAAACTCCCTAAAAACTGCAGTTGTAAAGCCCCACCTGAAAAAGACCAATCTTGATAATACAATTTTGAGCAATTTTAGACCAATTTCTAATCTTCCTTTTATAGGCAAAATTATAGAAAAGGTAGTTTTTAATCAGCTGAACAAATACTTAAACTCAGATGGATACCTGGACAATTTTCAATCTGGTTTCCGACCGCATCACAGCACAGAGACAGCACTCATTAAGAAAATAAATGATAATCGCTTAAATTGTGACTCTGGCAAAATATCGGTGCTGGTATTGCTAGATCTCAGTGCTGCGTTTGACACTGTCGATCATAACATACTACTAGAGAGACTGGAAAACTGTGTCGGGCTTTCTGGGATGGTACTTAAATGGTTCAGGTCATACTTAGAAGGGAGAGGCTATTATGTGGACGTCCATGACATGCGGAGTCCCACAAGGGTCAATTCATAATAATGAAATAATGAAAATGTAGTCATTTATCACTGTTAACTGATAACAGTGATTAATGTCAATTCCAAACCCGTAAAAGCTATGTTTGTCTTCAGAACACAATTTAAGATATTTCATATGAAAACCGGGAGGCTTGCGTCTGTCCCACTGACAGCCAAACAATTAACAATGTCTAAGCCCGGAAAAGTATGAAAAGAATTGTCAGAATAGTCCATCTGCCATCAGTGATTCAACTGTAATTTTACGAAGCAACAAGAATACTTTTTTTATGCAAAGAAAACAAAAAGAACAACTTTATTAAACAAAGTCTTTATTTTTTATTATGTCAGCCGCACCACACGGATACACTGTTTTCGTTCAAATCAAAGCGTAAATAAAATTTATTTTACCAGTTAAGGCCTTTAAATGTCTTTCTGCCAGTTTTAATAAATACTTATTTGCAACATTATTGACTTGGTTTTTATTCATTTGTAAATGTATTAAGATAGAGCTCATGATAATGCATTTATATCAGTATTTTATAGTTTACTGTTAAAATTATTCTTTAAAGCAGTTTCATTGTTAAATTAACATCATATTGTATTTAGGGGTATTTACATGATTTTATTGGCAACTTTTGTCTCCAGTTAAATATTGTAATTTAATGAAATTACAAAAAAATGCTGTAAAATAAACTACTAGTAAAATTCTGTTACTGTAAAAAATACTACAAAATACTGTATTTCACATACAGCAATTAACTGTAATTTGCTTTGCAGTAATGTCCTGTAATCCATTTTACAGCAATTAACATCATTTTTACAGGATTTTATTGGCAACTTTTTTGCCAGTAATATCCTGTAAATTCTACAGTACATTTTTTACAGTGCATAATTAAGTTAAAGAAATGTAGGGTTTTTATTGTTTCAGTTCAGCTTTGAGAATGAAAACCAACCTGTTTGTTTCTCAGCATCTTCATGTTTGTCATCAAATGTTTTGTCAATCTTCTTGTCTTCACGCTGCTCGCTACTAAAGGCCATCTTTATAATGGTGTGTCACGTGGATCTCAGTTGAGTTTTTCTGTTTAAGATGAGAATAACAGTAGAAAAATAAGTCCAAACTAAATCTCTATCTGCGTCTCAATCAGCTCCCTAGTTCAGTAGTTTTTCTGTAAACTGGTGAGGGAGTTAGTCAAAGGGAGAGATAATGGACTTAAATTCTTAAACTTTACTATCAATACATTTTATAGAATCCATTTATTAATGAAATTTAACAAAAACCTTAAAACAAGGTTCAAAACTATTTATTTTACTTATATGGATATCAAACTTACCAAATAAAATCATAAGATTCAGCATAATGTTTACAGATATACTTTTTGATTAAAAAAGTCAAATCACAAAGTCAAATCACAACTATAACCAGTTTTCTCTTGGACAAACAATCATAAATCTTCCCAAAAATGCTAGTGGTTATTCATAAAAAAAATATGTACCAATTTGATGACATTCATACATTCTGAAAGAGTATAATTACAAACATAAAATGTTGTGAAGGATTTTCAAATATAGTTACCTAGGTTTGTTAGAAATACAAAAGAAATAGAAAAGTGGGGGACCAAGCTTTTTTTCCCCACATAATATCCGTGAACCAAACATTCCAGAAACATTTCCCGCTAGAATTTAGGTATCTACTTTTATAAAATAATTGTCTAATAAATGTATTTACACTTTTTACTGTTATAGGGATATCCCACCCCAAAATGAACATTTTTGTCATAAGTCACTTACCTCTAATTTTGTTCCAAACCCGTAAAAGCTTTGTTCATCTTTGGAACACAATTTAATATATATAACATTGTCGAGGTCCAGGAAAGAATGAAAAACATCGTCAGAATAGTCCTTCTGCCATCAGTGGTTCAACCATAACGTTATGAAGCGCCGAAAACTTTTTGTACATGAATAATAAAAAAACAACAACTTTATTCAACAATTTGTCTCCTTTGTCTCCTGTATTTAAGCTTACATTTGAAAACAGTGCATCGGTGCATAATGACATAAAAAAAAAGCTTATACTGCTTCTCCAAAATGGCACCACGGTGCTGCTGAGAGACACAGAGGAGACAAATTGTTGAATAAAGTCATTAAAAAAAGTGTTACTCACTTACAAAAAGCTTCAGAACGTTACGGTTGAATCACTGATGGCAGCTGGACTATTCTGACAATGTTTTTCATACTTTCTGGGACCTTGACGGTATTATTTCTTTGGCAGTCTATGGGACAGTCTCAAGCCTCCCAGTTTTCAATCAAAATATCTTAAATTGTGTTTTGAAGACGAAAAAAGCTTTTACAGGTTTGGAACACAATGGAGGTAAGTAACTTATAACCAAATTTTTATATTAGTGTGAAGTATCCCTTTAATGTCAACCCCATTTAAACAAAGTACAGGTTTAGATCGTCAGATGTCATATGACAACAAAGATTTCCGGTAAACTGTAATGTAAGCTTTATTCCACACGATTACTCCATGTGTGGACAAGTTGTGTATATAGCATAACTTTTAAGCCTTAAGAGCTTGTTGATGGACATTTGACAAGGCCACAGGTAATTTATTAGTGGAATAATCACACAGTAACAAGAAACACATCCTCCAACCTTTTTGAAAATATTATATGGTATAAAAAAAAAACATTTTGAGTCTGAAGTAGGCAGAATCTAAGCAATTTTACTATAAAGGTATTAAAGGTATGGGTATTAAAGGTATGGGGTTTAAAGGTATGGGAGCCATCCTGTCACAGGTTCAAGAAGGTGAGGAGCATCCCATCTTATACATCAGCAGGAAGCTGACCCCGGCCGAAAGGAACTACGCCACAGTCGAGAAGGAAGCTCTGGCCGTCAAGTGGGCAGTCCTGGAGCTGCGGTATTACCTCCTCGGGCGGAAGTTTACTCTCCTCACAGACCACGCGCCCCTCCAGTAACACGGTGGTTCCTCGCGCTCCAGGACTTCCACTTCGAAGTGCTCCATCAAGCCGGAGTGGCCAACTCCAATGCCGATGGCCTTTCCCGAATCTGGTCAGCTTATGCAGGTCTGTCAGGGGTCACTCCCCACCCAACCCCTTATTATTGACCCCTGCTAACAACATATTTCTCCACCGGACCAGGACAACACTGGGGGGGGGGGGGTGTCGGGGGGTAATTGTGACGAGCATCCCGATTGCACATCAGTGTTGCCCTGGAAAACATTCACGAGGACCACCGGCTCGAGGCTCATCACGAGCTGATCACCCGCACCTGCCTCTCACAGGAAAAGGGTGAGAAGCCTCTCCAGGAGCAAGCACACTGACTCTCCTCTCTCTGCCTTCCAGAAAGCAGCCTGTGACCGGAAGATTTAGCCACGAGCACTCCAGTGAGAGCACCTTTGCACGCAGGATCACCGTCATCACCCCTGCAACCCTTCACTTTACAATATAATCCACCCTGCGTGGCTTTACACTTGAGTTTCCTCCTGTGTATTCCTTACACCCTGCCACTATATATATATATATATATATATATAAATATATTAGGGGTGTAATGATACACGTATTCGTATTGAATCGTTCGGTACGAGGCTTTCGGTTCGGTACGCGGTACGCATTATGTATTCCGAACGGTTCGTTGGACTAATTAATTATATTTAAAAAAAAAAAAAAAAAAAAGAGAAATATAATGATATGCGTTCAACAAGGTAGCCCAATAACCCAAATGACGTAACAGGCAACACCCCTGACACTCCCAAAGAAGAAAAAAACACCAACTTATAGTTATATGTTTATGTTAGGCTTACTCAGTCAGGCGCTCGCTCACTCAGTACGCGATGAAGGCTCATTGCAAAATGGCCAATGCGTTTAACAGACCAGAAATAGAAGATCCTCCAATAACCAACAGGTCTGGTGTTTGGGTGCACTTTGGATTCCCTGTAAGCTATAATGGTGATGGCAAGAGAGTGGTGGATAAAAAAACAATGGTATGTCGCATCTGCTATATGACAATAGGGTACACCAGCGGGAATACAAAAAAAAAAAACAGCAGCGGGAATACTTGAAACATGTCAACTCATTTAGGCCGACATCACCTTATTGTGTCACTGTCTGGGAAAAGACGAAAAAAAGGAGAAACATACACGCAACAAACTATCCCCACAGCATTTAGACACCGGTACACCATTATAGTATACAGGGAATCCAAAGTGCACCCAAACACCAGACCTGTTGGTTATTGGAGGATCTTCTATTTCTGGTCTGTTAAATGCATTAGACATTTTTACAACGAGCCTTCAGCGCGTGCTGAGTGAGCGAGCGCCTTAGCCTTACGTTCACATATCGTGCCTAAAAACGCGTGGAAAACGCTAGTCGCGCTGCTTTCTTCTCCTTTCCAAAGTGCTCGGGCAGAAGCGCTCATGAGGCGTCTGTCTTTGCTAAGCAACAATGACATGCTCTCTCCATGAGACGCGGAAATTTCAGCAAAGGATAAATGGATTTGCAGCTCTAAAAATCGCTTGCAGTAGCTCTGCTACTAAATTTATTTCAAAATTGCAATCCATATACAACTATGATCAGCTGTTCCTTCATCTTGGCTGAGCTTTCAACGTTGTTACGGGAAAGGATGAAGCTGATTGGTTAGTTCTTGTCACATGACCCGCGGTGCGCTTGCGGCATTCTGAAAAGTTGATATGTTTTTACATTTTGCTGTATCTAAAACGTACCGAACCGAACCGAACCATGACATCAGTGTATCGTATCGAACTGAACCGTGAACCAGAGATTTCAGATCTGTCACAAAACTCATCATCCGCGCCAAAGTTTTTTGAGCAAATTTCAAAGCCGCACCCGCCCGCCATCCGCTGATTGTTTTGCGGTCTAAGGCGATGCAATGCTTTGCTGATGCGAACCGCAAAAAAGCCATTGTCTGTTTTAGAAAGGATGCAGCAAAGATATTTAATGCTAATGTATGAGGCATAGGCCTACACTGAGTTTCATTTACGATGAGATGCGCTCTAGTTCACAGTGCAGTGCAATTGAACGCAGTGCGCTGGTGCTTCCATGTCACGGTTATCATTGTCTGCTATATTTGCTTTTTATTTATTAAAATACATGCAATTGGTTGATGAAACATTTATTAAAATTAAGATAAAATTTGTTCAAAACGAAATTCGTTTTTAAGAAAGATTTTCTACAAAGCAAAATTTTATGAAGTGGTAAATATCATGTCTGACGATTTACAAAACTTCATTAAGTGGTAAAAACCATGTCTCCCGATATATTGCGCATCTTATGATCCTATCTAAAAAATGAAAATAATTTTTGATAAAAAATGTTTGTAAAAAATATTTTAATCACACGGTTTTGGCGGTTATAGAGTTCTAATGACGGTGTTCAACTATAACCGCCGGTCTCACGGTTATATACTAACCGTCACACCCCTAATTACATCATACATTTTGAGAGACAAGGTCATTTGTCTTTTATAGTTTCGTTTTTCTGGTGGAAAGAAAAACCAAAATTTTCTAACCACTTAGCTCTTGAACAAAGGAATGTGCCTTTTGCTGTATCAATATATATTTGAAAAATTTGAGTTTTACTACCTTCTGTAAGGTTTCCATTACTCCTGTATTTTTGTTATTATTAATAATGCTTGACCAACAAATACAAGGGTATACAAAAAAACCCATTAACTATACATGTATACAGGTGCATCTCAATAAATTAGAAAATCGTGGAAAAGAACAGTGGCCTTCAGCTCATCTGCATTGTTTAGTCTCTTTTTTTTCCTCATCTTCCTCTTGACAATAGCCCATAGATTCTCTCTGGGGTTTAGGTCTGGTGAGTTTGCTGGAAGTCAAGCACACCAACACCATGGTCATTTAACCAACTTTTGACAGTTTGGGCAGGTGCCAAATCCTGCTGGAAAATGAAATCAGCATCTTCTAAAAGCTGGTCAGCAGAAGGAAGAATGAAGTGCTCCAAAATTTATTGGTAAACAGGTGCAGTGACTTTGGTTTTCACTGGACTTCAAGCTACTTGAGCTACGAGCTTTTCCACCCTTCCTCCAGAATGAAATACATAACTTGATCTCATCTGAAAAGAGGACTTTGGACCAATGGCAACAGTACAGTCTTTCTTCTCCTTAGCCCAGGTAAGATGCCTCTGACGTCCTCTGTGGTTCAGCAAATTCCTTGACAAAGGTCTGTGTGTGGTGGCTCTTGATGCCTTGACCCCTGCCTCAGTCCATTCCTTGTGAAGTTCACTCAAATTCTTGAATAGATTTTGCTTGACAATCCTCATAAGTCTGTGGTTCTCTCAGATGGTTGTGCATCTTTTTCTTCCACACTTTTTTTGGGTGGTTGTTCTGCACGCTTAGTAAACAAACAACAGCTAGTCCAAAATGCAGCAGCAAGAGTTCTTACTAGAACCAGGAAGTATGACCATATTAGCCCGGTCCTGTAAACACTGCACTGGCACCCTATCAAACATTGTATAGATTTTAAAATATTGCTTATTACTTATAAAGCCCTGAATGGTTTAGCACCTCAGAATTTGAATGAGCTCCTTTTACATTATAATCCTCTACGTCCGCTACGTTCTCAAAACTCAGGCAATTTGATAATACCTAGAATATCAAAATCAACTGCGGGCAGCAGATCCTTTTTAAAGTTTAAATCTAGATTAAAGACCCATCTCTGTAACCTGGCTTACACATAACATACTAATATGCTTTTAATATCCAAATCCGTTAAAGGATTTTTAGGCTGCATTAATTAGGTAAACCGGAACCGGGAACACTTCCCATAACACCCTATGTACTCGCTACATCATTAGAAGAATGGCATCTACGCTAATATTAGTATGTTTCTCTCTTATTCCGAGGTCACCATAGCCACCAGATCCAGTCTGTAACCAGATCAGAGGGTCACTGCAGTCACCCGGATCCAGTACGTATCCAGACCAGATGGTGGATCAACACCTAGAAAGGACCTCTACATCCCTGAAAGACAGCGGAGACCAGGACAACTAGAGCCCCAGATACAGATCCCCTGTAAAGACCTTATCTCAAAGGAGCACCAGGACAAGACCACAGGAAATTGATGATTCTTCTGCACAATCTGACTTTGCTGCAGCCTGGAACTGAACTACTGGTTTCGTCTGGTCAGAGGAGAACTGGCCCCCCAACTGAGCCTGGTTTCTCCCAAGGTTTTTTCTCCATTCTGTCACCGATGGAGTTTCAGTTACTTGCCGCTGTCACCTCTGGCTTGCTTAGTTGGGGTCACTTCATCTACAGCGATATCATTGACTTGATTGCAAATAAATGCAGAGACACTATTTAAATGAACAGGGATGACATCACTGAATTCAATGATGAACTGCCTTTAACTGTCATTTTGCATTATTGACACACTGTTTCCTAATGAATGTTGTTCAGTTGCTTTGACGCGATGTATTTTGTTTAAAGCGCTATATAAATAAAGGTGACTTGACTTGACTTTTTCCTTCCACTCAACTCTGTTAACATGCTTGGATACAGCACTCTGTGAACAGCCAGCTTCTTTGGCAATTAATGTTTGTGACTTACCCTCCTTGTGAAGGGTGTCAATGATTGTCTTCTGGACAACTGTCAGATCAGCAGTCTTCCCCATGATTGTGTGGCCTAGTGAACCAAACTCAGAGACCATTTTGAAGGCTCTGTAAACCTTTGCAGGTTTTTTGAGTTATAATAATAATAATAATAATTTGTTACATTTATATAGCGCTTTTCTAGACACTCAAAGCACTTTACATTGTCAGGGGGTATCTCCTCATCCACCACCAGTGTGCAGCATCCACCTGGATGATGCGACGGCAGCCATAGTGCGCCAGAACGCCCACCACACACCTGCTTACTGATGGAGAGGAGACAGAGTGATGAAGCCAATCAGCAGATATGGGGATTGTTGGAGGCCATGATGGTCAGAGGCCAATGGGCGAATTGAGCCAGGATGCCGAGGTCACACCTCTACTCTTTTCAAAAGACATCATGGGATTTTTAATGACCACAGAGAGTCAGGACCTCGGTTTAACGTCTCATCCGAAGGACGGTGCTTGTTGACAGTATAGTGTCCCCATCACTACACTGGAGCGCTAGGACCCACACAGACCACAGGGTGAGCACCCCCTGCTGGCCTCACTAGCACCTCTTCCAGCAGCAACCTAGTTTTCTCAGGAGGTCTCCCATCCAGATACTGACCAGGCTCAGCCCTGCTTAGCTTCATTGGCAACCGGTCTTGGGCTCCAGGGTGATATGGCTGCCAGAGTTGATAAGCTGATTGCTATGTCACCATATTCTAATTTGTTGAGATTGAATTGAGTTGAATTACTCAAATAAATGAACTTTTCCACAACATTCTAATTTATTGAAATGCACCTATAGATAAAACCAACATATAAATTAAAAAAAAAAAAACGCCTTGTTAATCACAGTAACTTAAATATACCAAATAAATAAATTCTCCGCTTTTTTTTTTGTACCCTCCTTAACGGTGCTTCTATAGATATCTAATTCCTTAACCTGTTAAATGTCACCCCGTCCCATATACGGGACGCCTACGTTGACTATACTATATTACAATCAAATTTAATCTAATCTTGACAAACTATATATCGTTGGAAAGGTCTAAGACTCCCAAATATATATTATACCAATATTTTTTGTTAAAAATTATGTAGGAAAAGTAATAGATCAATTTATGACAAGAGTGCACCCTCAGAAATCTACATTACAAAAGGAGTTTTGACCTTTGTTTAAAAATAAGACTTCCTCGTTGCCTTTTTCTCTATCACATTTTAGAAATCATCAGAAGTTATATATCACTTGAAAACATAAAATCTCAAAATTCATCCTTTAAAACCCATTTTAAAATCAGACATTGCATTACCATGTAAATGGCACATCAAAATCATGTTACAAAATATTTTCAGTCATGAAATATAAAAATTTAGGTTTGTATCATGCACATTCAAGTCTATCTTCAAAAACGTGAGTAACCTGATAACTGTCGCTCACGTTTTTGAAGATAGACTTGAATGTGCATGATACAAACCTAAATTTTTATATTTCATGACTGAAAATATTTTGTAACATGATTTTGATGTACCATTTAAACACAAAAAATATTGGTATAATATATATTTGGGAGTCTTTGACCTTTCCAACCATATATAGTTTGTCAAGATTAGTTTAAATTTGATTGTAATATAGTATAGTCAACGTTACGGGACGGGGTGACATTTAACAGGTTAAGAAATACAAAAAAAGAGGTTTCTGGTTGCTGAATTTACAATGATGAGTATTAGGGATGTAAACGATTAATCGATTATCAGTTAATTGTCATTCAATCACCTTTATTTATATAGTGCTTTAAACAAAATACATTGCGCCAAAGCACTGAACAACATTCATTTGGAAAACAGTGTCTCAATAATGCAAAATGATAGTTAAAGGCAGTTCATCATTGAATTCAGTGATGTCATCTCTGTTCAGTTGAAATAGTGTCTGTTTTTATTTGCAATCAAGTCAACGATATCGCTGTAGATGAAGTGACCCCAACTAAGCAAGCCAGAGGCGACAGCGGCAAGGAACCGAAACTCCATCGGTGACAGAATGGAGAAAAAAACCTTGGGAGAAACCAGGCTCAGTTGGGGGGCCAGTTCTCCTCTGACCAGACGAAACCAGTAGTTCAATTCCAGGCTGCAGCAAAGTCAGATTGTGCAGAAGAATCATCTGTTTCCTGTGGTCTTGTCCTGGTGCTCCTCTGAGACAAGGTCTTTACAGGGGTCTGTATCTGGGGCTCTAGTTGTCCTGGTCTCCGCTGTCTTTCAGGGCAGTAGAGGTCCTTTCTAGGTGCTGATCCACCATCTGGTCTGGATACGTACTGGATCCGGGTGACTGCAGTGACCCTCTGATCTGGACACAGACTGGATCTGGTGGCCACGGTGACCTCGGAACAAGAGAGAAACAGACAAATATTGGCGTAGATGCCATTCTTCTAATGATGTAGAAAGTACGGTGTTATGTGAAGTGTTCCGGTTCCAGTTTACCTAATTAATGCAGCCTAAAAATCCTTTAACGGATTTGGATATTAAAAGCATATTAGTATGTTATGTGTATGCCAGGTTAAAGAGATGGGTCTTTAATCTAGATTTAAACTGCAAGAGTGTGTCTGCCTCCCGAACAATGTTAGGTAGGTTATTCCAGAGTTTAGGCGCCAAATAGGAAAAAGATCTGCCGCCCGCAGTTGATTTTGATATTCTAGGTATTATCAAATTGCCTGAGTTTTGAGAACGTAGCGGACGTAGAGGAGTATAATGTAAAAGGAGCTCATTCAAATACTGAGGTGCTAAACCATTCAGGGCTTTATAAGTAATAAGCAATATTTTAAAATCTATACGATGTTTGATAGGGAGCCAGTGCAGTGTGGACAGGACCGGGCTAATATGGTCATACTTCCTGGTTCTAGTAAGAACTCTTGCTGCTGCATTTTGGACTAGCTGTAGTTTGTTTACCAAGCGTGCAGAACAACCACCCAATAAAGCATTACAATAGTCTAACCTTGAAGTCATAAATGCATGGATTAACATTTCTGCATTTGACATTGAGAGCATAGGCCGTAATCTAGATATATTTTTGAGATGGAAAAATGCAGTTTTACAAATGCTAGAAACGTGGCTTTCTAAGGAAAGATTGCGATCAAGTAGCACACCTAGGTTCCTAACTGATGACGAAGAATTGACAGAGCAACCATCAAGTCTTAGACAGTGTTCTAGGTTATTACCAGTAGAGTTTTTAGGCCCTATGATTAACACCTCTGTTTTTTCTGAATTTAGCAGTAAGAAATTACTCGTCATCCAATTTTTTATATCGACTATGCATTCCATTAGTTTTTCAAATTGGTGTGTTTCACCGGGCTGCGAGGAAATATAGAGCTGCGTATCATCAGCATAACAGTGAAAGCTAACACCATGTTTCCTGATGATATCTCCCAAGGGTAACATATAAAGCGTGAAGAGAAGCGGCCCTAGAACTGAGCCTTGAGGTACTCCATACTGCACTTGTGATCGATATGATACATCTTCATTCACTGCTACGAACTGATGGCGGTCATATAAGTACGTTTTAAACCATGCTAATGCACTTCCACTGATGCCAACAAAGTGTTCAAGTCTATGCAAAAGAATCTTGTGGTCAATTGTGTCAAACGCTAAGATCCAATAAAACTAATAGAGAGATACACCCACGATCAGATGATAAGAGCAGATCATTTGTAACTCTAAGGAGAGCAGTTTCAGTACTATGATACGGTCTAAATCCTGACTGGAAATCCTCACATATACCATTTTTCTCTAAGAAGGAATATAATTGTGAGGATACCACCTTTTCTAGTATCTTGGACAGAAAAGGGAGATTCGAGATTGGTCTATAATTAACTAGTTCTCTGGGGTCAAGTTGTGGCTTTTTTATGAGAGGCTTAATAACAGCCAGTTTGAAGGTTTTGGGGACATATCCTAATGACAATGAGGAATTAATAATGGTCAGAAGAGGACCTATGACTTCTGGAAGCACCTCTTTTAAGAGCTTAGATGGTATAGGGTCTAACATGCATGTTGTAAGTTTAGATGATTTAACAAGTTTATACAATTCTTCCTCTCCTATAGTAGAGAATGAGTGGAACTGTTCCTCAGGGGGTCTATAGTGCACTGACTTTGATACTGTAGCTGACGGCTGAATGGTTGCAATTTTATCTCTAATAGTATCGATTTTAGAAGTAAAGTAGTTCATAAAGTCATTACTGCTGTGGTGTTGGGAAATGTCAACACTTGTTGAGGCTTTATTTTTCGTTAATTTAGCCACTGTATTGAATAAATACCTGGGGTTATGTTTGTTTTCTTCTAAAAGAGAAGAAAAGTAATCAGATCTAGCAGTTTTTAATGCTTTTCTGTAGGATATGCTACTTTCCCGCCAAGCAATACGAAATACCTCTAGTTTTGTTTTCCTCCAGCTGCGCTCCATTTTTCGGGCTGCTCTCTTTAGGGTGCGAGTATGCTCATTATACCATGGTGTCAAACTGTTTTCCTTAACCTTTCTTAAGCGTAAAGGAGCAACTGTATTTAAAGTGCTAGAAAAGAGAGAGTCCATAGTTTCTGTTACATCATCAAGTTGTTCTGAGGATTTGGATATGCTAAGGAATTCGGATACATCAGGAAGATAACTTAAAAAGCAGTCTTTTGTGGTAGAAGTGATGGTTCTTCGATACTTGTAACAAGAAGTAGAATTTACAATTTTGGCTATATGAAGTTTACACAGAACTAAATAATGATCTGAGATATCATCACTTGGCTGAATAATTTCAACACTATCAACATCAATTCCATGTGACAGTATTAAATCTAGAGTATGATTTCGACAATGAGTAGGTCCTGAAACGTGTTGTCTAACACCAATAGAGTTCAGAATGTCTATAAATGCTGATCCCAATGCATCTTTTTCATTATCGACATGGATATTAAAATCACCAACTATTAAGACTTTATCTGCAGCCAGAACTAACTCGGATGTAAAATCACCAAACTCTTTAATAAAGTCTGTATGGTGCCCTGGTGGCCTGTATACAGTAGCCAGTACAAACATAACAGGGGATTTATCATTAACATTGGTTTCTCTGGATAATGTTATATGAAGCACCATTACTTCAAACGAGTTATACTTGAAGCCTGCCCTCTGAGAAATCCTGAAAACGTTATTATAAATTGAAGCAACTCCTCCCCCTTTGCCTTTTAGATGCGGCTCGTGTTTATAACAATAATCTTGAGGGGTGGACTCATTTAAAATAATGTAATCATCAGGTTTTAGCCAGGTTTCTGTCAAACAGAGCACATCTATATTATGATCAGTTATCATATTATTTACAAAAAGTGTTTTTGTAGAAATGGATCTGATATTCAATAAGCCAATCTTTATCATTTGTTTATCCATATTGCATTTGTTTTTTATTTGTTGAACCTCAATTAAATTGTTAACCTTAACTTGGTTTGGACGTTTTTTGTATTTTCTAGTTCGTGGAACAGACACAGTCTCTATAGTGTGATATCTAGGTGCAAGAGTTTCTATGTGCTGAGAATTAACTGACCTCTGTGACGGGAGGCAGCTAGCAGACGGTCGGTTTAGCCAGTCTGTCTGCTTCCTGACCTGGGCCCCAGTTAGTCAAGTATAAACACTAAGACTATTTGCCATATTTCTAGACAGAAGAGCAGCACCACCCCAGGAGGGATGAAGACCATCTCTTTTCAACAGGTCAGGTCTGCCCCAAAAGCTCGTCCAATTGTCTATATAACCTATGTTATTCTGTGGGCACCACTTAGACATCCATTATTTTAAGTTCATTAAAATAAACTTTAAAAGTACATTAAAATAGAAACAACACAAAAGTTATACAATATGAAAAGTAACAGAAATGTAGTAAATAAAGGGCCGTTCACATATCGCGTCTTTTGTGCGCTCATATTCATTATTTCAAATGTAGGTGCACGCGGTGCGACATGCTCGTTTTTTCCAGGCGCGTCCACACCGCATCGAGTTAAAAACATCTCAACTTTTCAGAGAGCCGCAAGTGCACCGCAGGTCATGTGACAAGAACTAACCATCCAGCTTCATCCTTTCCTGTAACAACGTTGAACGCACAGCCAAGATGAAGGAACAGCTGTACATAGCTATATATGGATTGCCATTTTGAAATAAATTTAGTAGCAGAGCTACTGCAGGCGATTTTCAGTTCTGCATATCCATTTATCCTTTGCTGAAATTTCCGTGTCTTCATGGAGAGAGCAGGTCATGATTGCTTAGCAACAGCAGACGCCTCAGGAGTGCAACTGCCCGAGCGCTTTGGAGAAGGAGAAAGCGTCGCGCCTACCGTTTTCCACATGTTTTTAGGCGTGATATGATGTGAACGGCCCCGAAGTCATTTCATCAGATAAATGCGCTTTGAGGGCTGCGGGACACAGGACAGGTAGACTATTCATTCATACAACTTGTTAATTCACAGGACAGATAGACTATTCATTCATACAACTTGTTAATTCATTCCTACAACTTATTAATTTGTGGCAATTAGGGATGGCTCGATACCATAATCTAATACCTCGGTATCGATACTAAATCGATACCACAGGTGACCAATAACCAGCCTCAAAAGTTAAATGAATTTAAACAATTGTATATATATATATATATATATATATATATATATATATATACTGCTTGAAACTCTGCTGCACCAAATGTACAAACCAAAAGTGAAAGTACAAACCTACCAGGGTACATATAGTAGATTACATTTTGAAAAGATACTATTAAAATAGTTTAATATAAAAAGTCATGCTTTACTCTTTATCATATATATAATATTAATGAATCTAATTTTATATCACTATAACTTAACTATCCACATACTTTAAGTACACAGAAATAAACCTTTAAGTTATCAGTGCTTGATGATGAATTGATTCTGATACAGAGAGAGAGAGATGAGACGCACAGTTTCTGTTACTCTTGCGCTTTACAGGCACAAAATACCCTTCATTAATAACACTTAATAAAGCATTACAGTAATACAGTCGGTAACAATGCATTGCTACACTTTATATACAGTTCACTGAAGTAGTTGTATCGATTTAAACAAATGAAATTATTAAAATCACACACACCTTTCTTCAGCCGAATCACAGACGCGGGAGAGCGCGCAGCCTTATGACGTCACATCGCCAGAGCGAAATAAAAGTCCTTTTCGTGAAATGAATTGAATGAACTGCAGAGCTGTCAAAAGCCCAAAACTGATCTTGATTACAGGACTGGAAAGAACGTATGAATATTCTCTCTCTCTCTCTCTCTCTCTCTCTCTCTCGTTTTATACAAAAAACTTGTTCATGTGCATATGGCCACCTACTATATTATAAACACTCTATATGCTGTGCTCTAACCCTGTATATTTAAGAAAACTAATGATAGCTTTGCTACATTCCAACATTTTCACATCTGCCCCCAAAATACACTTCAAACTCCATTCTTGCTCCAACTTGTAAATCTTATCTTGCAAGGTCCTCCTTTCTGCATTATATTTTTTATACCTCATAATGATATGCTCTACATTTTCTGGAATATTACAATCATCACAATTATCTGAAATGCATTTTCCCATTAAAAACAGGGTTGAATTTAAACCAGTACGTCCAAGTCTTAATCTTGATAAAGATTTCCCTTTAAAAACCTTGAAATTAATCGATTTCTGAATATTATAATAATATCGCCCCTTTGCTATCTATGTCCCACTTTTTGTGCCATGATTCTCTTATTTTTGTTTTAATTAATGATTTGGCCTCACCTTTACCAAATGGTCCTTATGAAACAAAAATATATTGAATTATACTGGAAAATATAATGTTATATATTAGGCATATATTCTTATATATATTTATTTTTTCCAATATATTGCAATATATTGAAAGCGGCAATCATTTGTATATTTTGCAATATATTATATAATATATGTATCATCAATATATTATTAAATGTATTCAAATATATAAAATATTAGAAAATAAAAAGGGAAAATAATATATTACAATATATCACAACATATTTTAAGAAATATATTGGTAAATATATTTTCCTTTTGTAAGGGGGGGCTTTCATTATTTCCTCTCCCTTTAGCTTCAGTGCATTTGTAGCAGTCAAATCTGCAATCTCATTTCCCTCCACTCCAGTATGAGCTGAAACCCAACAAAACTGAAGATTAATTCCAATTCTCTCTATATTTAACATTATCGTGGATATCTCTTTATGTAAATCCTCTCTTTTTGATTCAGTTGAATTCAAACTATTTAGTGCAGCAACAGAATCTGAACAGATAATAACCCTTTGAGGTCTTACTTCTACCCATTGCAATCCTAAAATTATGGCTACTACTTCAGCAGTAAATACAGATAAATTGTCATTAACTCTTTTGCATATTGTTACATCAAATTCTGGTATGTGCGCTCCTATTACTACATGATCATTCCTCAAATCTTTAGATCCATCTGTGAATATTGGTATATACTGATAGTAGTTCTGCTTAACATATTCTTGAACCAAAATATCCAATATTATCAGCATTCCTTTCAGTCCATTCTTTCTTTAATTTCTAAAAGTTTCAAGTCTACATTAGGACTGGGAAAAATCCATGGAGGAACATTACCCCATACCATATTTGGGCCATACTCAAATCTCTTTAAACCATATTCTTTCACTACTCTATTAATATTCCAACTGAATCCTTTTCGTTCTTGCAAATACTCCCAGCAAACACACAAGACCTCTGTAGCTGGCTTTTCATTCCCAGATCCTTTTAACTTAATCCAGTATGTCAGTGACAGCTTTATCAGTCTTAAGTATAGTGGTAATTCTTTAGTTTCTACCAGTAGCATATTAGTAGGAGTAGTTTTAATAGCACCAATGCTAAGCCTAAGAGCTTTATAAAATATAAAAGTACATTTTCCCAGCTCATAAGGTTTCTATAAATGAGACTAAATACAAATACTACAAATTTCAATACTCTTTAATTGTTTTTTGTCCATTTCAATGGATGTCAGGTCAAAACAGGGGTACTTCACAAAAATGTACCATTATGAAATACAATAATAAACATAAAAATTGTTGGTCTATACTTTAAGATTCTTTTCAAGGTCAAAAACTTGAATAACATTTCAGTATAAAATGTTTTTTGCTTTATAGATTGCACATTTGTTTATTCATAACACAATAAACCTAGGAATAAATCAAGTCACGTTAGAGTCATTTCCTGTGTGCATTCTTGAAACAATTGATTCTCATGGTAGTGCGGATATACTCCAATATATTTGGATCTCATCGACGGATTATGTTAACTCTGGGCTCATTTTACTTGGGAGAATATATATATATATATATATATATATATATATATATATATATATATATATATTTATATGAAAATAATGTTCTATACATGTTTCCTGAAGCTATGAATGAAAATTAAATGTGAAGCATATACCTGTTTTTCTTTGCAGCCTCAGTGTGCCAGTCTGCTTTCATGTGTCACAGCTCTATGAAGTATATCTTTCAGTCTGATCAAAGGATCTATGCATGTTTGGTGAAGTTAAGAGCTAAAATGGCACAGAACTGAAACCTCATATTTGTTTTGCTAAGCTACATGACCTAATTATTTTCCATGTGTTATAGCTTTATGAAAGATATCTTTAGATCTAAATGATGGTTTATGATGAGTAATCATTTTTCTGCAAAATGATGTAAATTCTGCAAATGATATATGTATGTTTCATGAAGTTATGAGCGAAAAGGCTACATGAAAGCTACCATTGATTTTTTCTGGCTAAATTACATGATCTCTGTGAAGTTTTATGTATGTTATAAATTCATGAGGAAAATCTTTAGATCTAAATGACAGATTTGACAGATGTTTTAGGGGTCTTTATAATCAGGAGAATCTGCTCTAAATAATGTTGCATAAATTTCCACTGATCATGTTTTATGAAGTTAAAAGTTAAACTGTGACATCAATATATTATTCTTTTTTTGTATGGTTTTAGGGCTGACTTCTTGTTCAAAACTTGCTCCAGTTTATTCAAACCCCCAAGGTTTATTCAAATTATGCTTGTTTTATTTTAATCCATGAGACCTTTCAGATTACATATGACATGAGTATCCAAGCTGTATGATATTTTTGAAATATTAAGGTACATGGCACATTCTTGTTTTTGCTATACGGCACTACTTTGGAATTGATCAAAATGCTGCATGCATTGAAATTCTAAGAATTCAAATGATGTTAATTTTTTTTCTTGATTAAGTCAGCAGTTTGAAAAATATGATTAGTAATATATATTGTTGTGTGTGTGGTTTTTTTTGGTGGTGGTGGGGGGGGGGGGTTGATATACAGTACACTTCAGTTTAGAGGGACTGCTTAGCGCTTGTATGAGTTTATCAAAATAATTACATAAGGAAATAGAATGATCTTTAACGTTGGTAGCAGTAGAATACTTTTGTAAAATAGCTTTAATTCTAATCCTGATTTTCTAATACTTCTAATACTTATGTCTGATAACATCACCTGTGTACCTAATTACTTTTTGTGTGATGAGTGCATTATAGATGAACAAAAAGTGCAGAATTGCTGAACAAAAAGAGGTTTCAATTAAGTGCCACCTGCTGACGATAGCTGTAAATGTAAGTGCAATAAAAGCTGTTGATTGCAAAGATGATTGTTTTCCAAAGACAGATACAAATTTTTACTTCCATTGTAACCGTTTTCCCCACATAAATGTTAATGCTTTGATTCTAACTTAAGTTTGATCCCTGTTAAAGCTAGAATGTCTACCAATGTTTATTTACAAAAAGGCGTGTGGATAAAAACTAGGCAATTTTATTTTAATCAAATTTTTCATAAAACTGGGCAGTAACTAGTTATTTAGGTACAAGTCGAGAGCTAAACAAAAAGGCCTGTTTTGTTACAAAATACTGTAACTTTTGGATACTTCATACTATCACAACAGAATTTGAAACAGATACACCTTAACTTACCTTATTCATGTCCTGAGATATTAAATGTAAAAAAAGATGGATATGGAAAATCTCTCTTGAGCACTCAAAATTTTCTTACATTCATCAGTTATTTCTCAGCAGGAGAATGTCCAAGTAAAAAAAAAAAATCCCACTTACAGTCAGTTGAGCAGTACCTAGTTACTAGAAATGTAGTTATTGTAATAATATTACTTTTGATGTAACTAGTATTGTCTAATTACTAATAATATTTCATTAATAATTTTACAGTTACCATCCATAAAACAGATTAGTTGCTTAGTTAATAACCCTGTAAGTTTGATCACTATTAAAGCTAGAATGTCCGCTAATGTGTATATTTACAAAAAAAACATGAGTGGTGAAAAAAGAATTTTTCATAAAAGTGCAATTTTATTATTTCTATAGGCTACACACACAAAAAAAGAAAAAAGACAAAATAATTAGGCTGTATAAGCTTATCTATAGCATGTTAAATGATGGTTGCCTAGTCTATGAATGGTACACCCCACTAAGCTCACAGAAGTGGTTTGACCCAAGTCCTCAGCAGCAATGGCATTGACCCATTCAAACTAAATTTTAACGCTTTACTTCATGTGTATTTAACATTTATTTTTTATTTGATATTTATTTGCCTCCATCACGGCTATAACGCTTCTCTGACGAGCCGCTGTTACGACTGGTGAAAGGATTGTCTGGAAGCAAGTGTGAGTTAGTTATTTTTAATGAAATGAATAAACAATGCACATGAAGACAGGAAAACAGGTTATTCTTGGCAGGGGATACACAGTCCTGGAAGATGCAGGTGTGCAGGGGATCCGGAGTGCGGTGGTGAGTTGGCAGCAGGACCTGGCGGGGAAGCGAGCCGAGAAGGTAAGTGGAGAATCCAGCGGTGAGATGAGATGAGATGAGTGGACGGGGTTCCGGGGAGACAAGAGAATCCAACGAAGAAAACAAAAAGGAGAGCAGAACATGAGACATGAAACTGAAACAACGCTCTGACAAACACAAGACGCTAGACAGGGCAATGACAGCTGCTAACAATTAGCGGAGACGCCCACATGAAACGCGAAACACACAAACTTCACCCACATAGTGAAATGCCCAGAGATCCCGGATTACCAGCCGTGACAGTACCCTTCCCTCTAGGAACGCCTCCTGGAGTTCCCAGATGGGCCTACCTGCTGATTGTTATCATCAATCAGGGAGTGATCCAGTGTGTCCCTAGTAGGTATCCAACTCCTCTCCTCCGGACCGTAACCTTCCCAGTCCACCAAGTACTGGAATCCTCGTCCCCTCAGTCTCGATTCCAGAATCCGATTAACCGAATAAGTCGGCTCCCCATCTACGAGACGTGGTGGTGGGGGAACCGGGGTAGGCGGATTAATGCATGAATAAAACACAGGCTTAATTTTGGACACATGGAAGGCGGGATGAATCCTCCTGTGCGCCGGAGGTAGTTTGAGGTGGACTGTCACCGGACTAATGATCTTGGTGACAGGAAACGGGGAAATAAATTTAGGAGCTAATTTATTAGAAACGGAGCGGAGCAGAATGTTGTTAGTACAAAGCCACACTTTTTGACCCACGACGTATACGGGAGGCTTCGACCGGTTGCGATTGGCCTTGACCTTAGTGCGCTCCTTCATCTGGAGCAGAGTCTCGCGGGCTCTGGTCTAGGTGAGGTGGCACTGCTGGACAAACGCATGAGCGGAGGGGACCGCGACTTCAGATTTCAGACTAGGAAAAACAGGTGGCTAGTAACCTATGCTACACTGACATGGAGAAAGGCCCGTGGCTGACATTGGTAACGAGTTATGAGCGTACTCAACCATAGAGAGTTGTTGGCTCCAGGAAGAAGGATTCTTGGAGACTAAACATCACAACTTTCTCTTTAAATCCTGGTTGGCTAGCTCAGATTGCCCACAATAACTGCAAAATTCCTTCCAAAATTTGGATATAAATTGGGATCTCCTGTCAGAAACTACGTCTACCGGGAGGCCATGTAACCGAAAGATGTGATCAATGACAGTGATCGGAAGGATCAAAAAGATGTGACAAAGAATCGGGTTTAACATTTTTGGAACCCGGGCGGTACAAAAATCAAAACGACCAAAAAAAAGTGCCCACCGAGCCTGCCTGGAATTGAGTCTTTTGGCAGTTCTAATGTATTCTAAGTTCTTCTGATGAGTCCAAACAATGAAAGGTACTGACCACTGACCCTTCCAACCAGTGACGACACTCCTCTAAAGCTAATTTGATAGCCAACTATTCTCTGTTACCAATGTCATAATTACGTTCAGCAGGAGATAAACGATGGGAGAAAAAAGCGCAGGGATACATCTTATCGTCTGAGGCAGCACGTTGAGAAAGAACTGCACCTACTCCCACCTCTGATGCGTCGACCTCCACCATGAACTGCGGTGTGGGATCAGAGGCTACTAAGATGGGAGCCGAAATGAAGCAGCTCTTGAGGTTGGTAAATACAGTTTCGGCTGTATTAGACCACCTGAACGGAGTACTGGGGGAGGTCAAGGTGGTCAGAGGTGAGACTAGTTGGCTGAAATTATGAATAAAACGTCGATAAAAACTGTCTAACCCAAGAAACCGCTGTAGGGCCTTACGGGAATCTGGACTTGACCAATCTATCACAGCCTTAACCTTGTCAGGATCCATACGAATTCCTTCAGATGAGACGATATATCGTAGGAAGGGAACCGACTGTGCATGGAATACACATTTCTCCGCCTTGACAAAAAGACCATTCTCAAGTAATCGTTGGAGCAGTAAACATTTATAAACTGATCTACCATGTCTCTCAACACGTCATTAATGTGCTTGGAAAACCCCTGGCTAGTTGGAGAGCCCGAACAGCATCCACAAATATTCAAAGTGCCCTCTAGGGTTGTTAAAGACAGTTTTCCACTCATCCCCCTTCCTGATGTGGACCAAATGATATGCATTATGTAAATCCAGTTTTGTGAATATGGATGCTCCCTGTAGCCTCTTGAAAGCTGAAGACATCAATGGCAAAGGATAGGTATTCTTTATCGTGATGTTGTTCAGCTCTCGATAGTCAATACAGGGTCGCAGAGAACCATCCTTCTTACCCACAAAAAAGAAGAGGAAGGGTGGATGAACTTTGATGCCAAGGAATCAGAAATGTATTTCTCCATGGCCTCCCTCTCCAGAATAGAAAGAGAGTAAAGCTTGTCCTTAGGTGGAGACTTACTTGGAACTAAGTACTTGGGAGAAGTAATGAGTGACAGCTGCTGCTGATAACAATTAGCGGAGACGCCCACATGAAACAATCAGTGCTGACGCGAAACACACAAACTTCACCCACATAGTGAAAAACCCAGAGATCACGGTTTACCAACCGTGACAGCTGCTTCTTAGTCTTTTGCCGTGGTACTGTATGTTACACCAGCAACATGCCTGTGGACACTGCATACTAGTGGTATGCATATGTACTGCGCATCGACGCGGACAACATTGAAGAAGTATAAATGAAAAAACTTAGCCTACGGCTTAACAGCTACGGCATAACTGCTACGCTGTAGGTTTGATACAGAAGTAAAAATCAGCCTTAAATGACACATATTTAACGCATGAAATGCGTTTTGTTTACGTGTGAAATTTAACGCGTTGTTGAAACGTTAAAATTCACGTGTTTTTACCCCTTTGGCCTTCCATAAAACAGAGACAAAACTCGAGGCAAACAATTCCTTGCGCCGACTCCTGAAAGAATGCCTCAAAAGACAAACAACAGTCATGCCTACTATTCCACATGGCCGTTCCTCTCTCTCTCACTTGACCCACCAAGGGAGTTATGATGAACGCTACCCTAGATTGCTCTGTGGGGAAACAGGAAGGCTGGAGAGTGAAAGTCAGCGAGCATTGGGAAAGAAATGACCGGCATGAGTTAGTTTCAACCAAGTATGAAGTGGACGAATTAAGCTGCATCTCCATGTGGCCCAACTGCTCCTTCACGGCCCAAAGCAGGTGGGACAGCCTGGGCTGGCTTGCACCTGGTCAAGCCATTCAAATAGCTGGTTGAGTTGGAGAGAGACAGCGCTACGAGAGGAAGAAACACCAGAGACTGAAGCTGTAAAAGCTGATAACATTTCCAAAGGAAGACGAAAAACAACATATGAGGGATAATAAATTACAGACTTAAAAAAAAATTGAGGGAGACTTAATAAAAGAAAGCTGTAACAGTGGACACTGCACAGGAAATGAAAAATGACCAGCAGGAGAAATAAGTAAGGGATAAGATCAAACTAATTCTATTTAAACTTCTATACATTTACTACTATGTATACCAGCAGTATGCCATTAAGAAAACTACCACATGTTTTGAAACGCAAATTGAATTATATCAAATAAGAAAATATTTGTCTTTGTATTATTAATATTTCTCTTGTAGGTCCAGAAGATAGATCTGAAGGTGGAAGGTGTCGATGTCAGTTGGAGTGATACTGACGATGAAGTCAGTTTTGACAAAGATGATGAATTCTTCACAATGGGGTTCATGCACCACCTTCCTTTGTTTTGTTCCTCGAGCAGCCTGAAAAAAAGGAAAAACAAAAAAGGATCACTTCAAGGGATTGCAGTGGACAAATATTATCTCTACAGGCATTCGCACAATCCATCCGCATTGCAGTTTTGCTTTTAAAGGCCACAGGGTTTAAAGACAAGGATCAACCTGGAACTCACCTGTTTTTACATGCACTGGCTATTGCTTGTTCACTGACTGCCCAGTAGAAGTTGATGTTGTTGTTCACAAGTGAGAACTCGCTTACAGCACAGGTGTCCTTCAAAGGGGACATGTTAATGCAATAGCCTGCCTTGCCAGGACAATAATAACAGACCCAGAGCCCTCAACCTCCACTTCACTCTCTTGCCCTCCGGGCGAAGATACAGGACCCTAACATGGAGAAGGGCTCGTTTCAAAAAGAGCTTTGTACCATCTGCAATTTCAATCCTTAATAGGCTACAAAGTTGAATATTCACCTTTTTGTGTTTTTGTTGTTGCTGTTACATGTATACATGTATGTATGGATTTGCCAGTTGCGTGTGCTGTATGACAATCTGTGAGAACAAATTTCCCGTTAAGGGACAATAAATTATCTATCTAATGCACAGTAAAACAGAGCTGCAGAGCTGATGACCAAAAGGATATTTAGCAATTGTAAACAACACTACCAAGGGCACTTTATCTTAAGAAAATGGAAAACCTGAAGCAATCAGTGTTTGAGTCTGGTTGTCGAGATGAGGCATTATCGCCAGGTGTTCTCAAATCCATTTCTGGGTGACAAAGAATGAGGGACAGGAAACATAAGAATGAAACTCTCAGCCTCCAGATGATGGTAGAAGAAAAAAAAAGATGGACTGAATGAGGTAATCCAGAAGGTGATTCTTCATCCAATGTGTGTGATGCTTCGGTCAAAGAAAAGCATTGACATATTCCACCAAAGATGTAAAGAAGACATAGTGTATCTTGATGCAAAAGGAAGCATTGTGAAGAAAAGTAAACACAGCACAGTTCCTTTTTACATATATTAACTAGTTTGTAGGAAACCAAATGAAAGGGTTCCTCCCCTTTTCCAGCAGGTCCATATGTGACCTGCGAGCACACCACCTCAACTATTCTGTATTTTCTCAGTGCTTTCCAGACAGACAAGCAACATGGACACAAAAACATCAGCACACTCATGATTATATGTGATGGATCAATGGTCCTCATGCATGCCATCTCACTCGGCTTTTGCCAAATCAACCTCAATGCCTTGCTCCAAAGTTATTATCTAATGCTGACAGGGAAAGGCACTGCTGATGACTTCCTGAAGTATTCCTATGATCCACTGTTGTCTAAGCCATATAATGAAAAATGCTAAATCCCTGTGCAAAAAGCAGTAAGTAATTTTATTTTGTGGTATAAAACAAATAACCATATTAATGGCAACAAATTAATGATGAGGATTTATGTCTCAGTGCACCCAAGAACTACAAGCTGGCCATGGATGTTTTTGGACTTATGACCACAGCAAGTTCCATTGTTAAGTTTGATGAAATGTTCCTCTTCTGCACTTCTTCTCGTCTTCTCAAGCTCATGCAGCTCTCAAAACATTGAGAAACACTTCAATAACATCCAGACTTTATTAAACAACATTGGGGAATACGCTGTTGATAACAGCAACATTGTTGACACTGAGGTACATAGTAAAAACATTAAATATGTATTAAAATGTCTTTTGCTGACATGGTTAGAATTACTAATGCAAACTTCATGTACAATTTCTTATTTTAGGACACCTTCAGTCAAACGACTTTTCACACACATTTCATGGAGGTCATATGCACTGTACCTCTAGACAAAAAAGGGGATACTAATGTGTACTACAGCAAGACATTTGGCTGCCTACCTCTTGCCTCACACAGCTCTTTGGAAAAGCATGATGTTTGGTCAGTTACACTTTTGTGATCGAAAGAATCACTCAAATAAAGGCTTAAACGTATCCTTGGTTATTCACAATAATTTAGGTGTTTATAAACATTTCATGCCACAATAACAGTAATATTTTGAAAATGATCCGAACAAATGGTGGTTGAAATCACAACACTGCCTGAACTCAACCAACGCTCAAATCCCGCCCCCAAAAGTTCCGGAACTTTTAAAAAAGTACTACCTCACCAGCAGGGACTTTCTCAGAGGCATTTTTTTTTACATGGAAGTTTATTTAGATCCTGGTTCCTGTGGTGGAAAAACACAGAGTACCAGCCCAAAGTCCCTAGTTCCTGGGTAAAGTTCCTGCGGTGGAAACGCGGCATATGTCAGATGTCAGTAGTACTTTTGGCCCAATGCTTGACAAATAATGTCCATGTGGGTTAGTCAGTTGATCAAATGCTTACTCCATAACAAATATCAAAATCTATTAATCACATACAAATTGGTTTGATAACCTTTCCAATGCTTTCACCACCAGGGCATATGTTCAGCTTTGTAAATAACTTCTGTTTAAAGTTCATATTATTTTGTCATAAACATTTTCTATGCAGATTTATATTTGAAATTCTACTTCATTTACCACTTTTGAGGTTTATGTTTAATTACCGTATTTTTCGGACTATCAGTCGCACCTGAGTATAAGTTGCATCAGTCCAAAAATACGTCATGATGAGGAAAAAAACATATATAAGTCGCACTGGACTATAAGTCGCATTTATTTAGAACCAATAACCAAGAGAAAACGCCTCTCGCGCCTGTAGACGGTAATGTTTTCTCTTGGTTCATTTCTCTCGGTTCATGTCAAATTAATTTTGATAAATAAGTCGCACCCGACAATAAGTCGCAGGACCAGCCAAACTATTTAAAAAAGTGTGACTTATAGTCCGGAAAATACGGGAATACTTGCACGTTTCTGTGACATGAGATTAATGATTGTCTGGCCTACCTTTTTTTTTTTTTTTTTTTTTTTGATTTTAGCAGAGATTAGATTCATTCAATGGTTCATTGATATATTCAAAGCCAAAGGAGGATACACTGGATGTAAGCCTAAGAAGAATCTGCAACAGATCGAAAATGAGGTAAGCTACACAGACACACCCTATATTTTCTTTTTCCTGGTAAAACAACTGTTGCTTTTGTTGTTGTTTTTTTTTGCTATGTGTTGTGTTTGTGCTATGAATGCTATTTACTCTTACTTTTTATAATGTTACATAACTTTACAGAAATCTGAAATCGTTGGGAGGTGAACAGCCTTTCTTCATGGCCTTCCACTCCTCCTTGGAGAAGACCGGACCGATTTTTACAAGACATGTTTTGTAAGTAGCTTTGTCTGTGATATTCTGGCTATTTAACGTGTTTCAAACACTTCTTAACCCAATTTTGCGACCTGATAGGATACAGAAAATGTGAAAGATAAATTAAGAATAATAGAAAATATAAAAATATAAATTACTTAAGAGAGTAAAATCATGAGAACTAAAAGAGGTAATGCGTTTAGGAATTTAGACAAAGGTTGGAAGAATTAAGGACAACAGTCCGATAAGGATAACAGAAAAGAGTGGAGCTATTTCATCAGAAATATCTTAATTTGTGTTCAGAAGATAAACAAAGGTCTTACTGGTTTGGAACAACATGAGTATGAGTAATTAATAACAGAATACCCATTTTTGGGTGAACTATCCCTTCAACAAGAACTAATCTACCCTGCCAGGTCAAAAAAAGTCACTTATAAGCAAATACTTAATATTTTAGAATGGAATCATTATTGCAGTGATTGATGTTTCTTGCAAATTGTATTTTGACAGTAATTATTTGATCCCCTAACTGATGCGGTGTGCAGCTTTTTATTTCTCAAACTACTACATAAGAAGTACTCATGTCCATATGCCAAGATGACAATGATGAGACATCTTGACACTGTCATCCTGAAATATATGGACATGGGTGATTCTTCTGACATAGTTGTTAAAGGGATCGTTCACCCAAAAAAACGTTCTGTCATTAATTACTCAGCCGTATGTTGTTCCAAACCAGTAAGACTTTCATTTATCTTCAGAACACTAATTAACATATTTTGAATTAAATCTGAGAGCTTCCTGTCCCTAGATTGACAGCAATGTAACTGAAATGTTCCCAGACCCAGAAATGTTGTAAGGACATCGTAAAAATATTGACATAAGTGACATAAGTGGTTTAAACTTAAATTAACAAAGCTACAAGAATCCTTTTTGTGAGCAAAGAAACCAAAAACATGGTTTGGAAAATGGATTCATGATGGATTATTATATAAACTGTCAATTAAAAAAAAATAATAATAATCTACGGACTAGAGCTTTAAAGAAGGAAATACAATTACAGTTTTGGCCCATTTTGATATCACCACAAAATGTCAAATTTTAACTAAAATAAAGTATTTTTTATTTTTTTTATTCAAGACAAGTGAACAATCAGTAATCAAATAGGAACTTATGAACCAATGAAGGTACAGAAGTGGAGTAAGAACATTGTTAAAATGGTTCACGTGACATCAGTGGTTCACCCGCAATGTTATGAAGCTACGAGAACTATCCCTTTAAGGAATGAAAAGCTACACACTGCATCAGTTATATAATTATCATAGCAATGATACAAACACTTTGGTATTCGCTTCTTTAAATCCAGGTAGGATGTTGTTTTTCTTTTTTTGGCCAGACAATGTGTATTTGATTTATGTAGTGAAGACAGTACAATGTTATTTTACATTTGATTATTTCTGTACCTGAATACTATTGTTAGAACTTCCAGAAAATCTTAAACCCCAGTTTATTTTGTTTGTGTCTTTGTTGTTGTGTATTTATTTGGTGCTACTGCTTGTGATTTGTACATAAGTTCTTATTTTATTACGGTACTGACTGTTCAGTTGTCTTGAATACACTCTGAACTTCATTTTAGTTAAATAAGTAGATTTTTGAGAGGTGCCAAAACAACAAAACCAAACTTTATTTTACATTTTATTCTTATAGACATCTCTAAGGGAGCGCCCAGCCACCCGACGGAGAAAGCTCATTTCGGCCGCCTGTATCCGGGATCTTGTCCTTTCGGTCATGACCCACAGCTCATGACCATAGGTGAGAGTAGGAACGTAGATTGACCAGTAAATCGAGAGCTTTGCCTTACAGCTCAGCTCCTTCTTCACCACGACAGACCGGTACAGCGACCGCATTACTGCAGAAGCTGCACCGATCCGTCTGTCAATCTCACGTTCCATCCTTCCCTCACTCGTGAACAAGACTCCAAGATACCTGAACTCCTCCACTTGAGGCAGGAACTCTCCACCAACCTGAAGTGGGCAAACTGAAGAACATGTCTGATTTCATTCAAAGGGTGATTCTGTCACTCTGGCACAAGTCTCTCAAACCTCAAGTACAATCCCTGAAAAATCGCTTGTCGCTGTAACATTGTTGTGCCATGATGGACCATTTTTCAGTTTGTTTATGACTGACCATTGCACAGTTACAAAAATGGTAATCAGGACTGAAGAATGTATTTTTTTTTTTCCTGATGAAAAATGAGCAGTCTGCTTAATGTTAAGCAGCTGGCCTTAGAATATAGTTTAATCTTTAAATAGGAAAGTTGTTCAGTACTAAAAAACTGAAGAATATGTTTTGTTTCCTGTTGGAAAACCTGCAGTTTGCTTAAGTGTTAAGTGGCTGGTTTTAGAAAAGGTGTTAAATTTTAAAACACTGTTTAAATATAAATAGAACTAGAGTGTTCACAGTGTTGTCCAATTCTGTATTTCACCGACAAAAGGTAAAAATGTAAAAAAAAACAAAAAATAGGGAGTATTAATTGTTGTATGTGTAAGGGAAACAGGTCAATTTAGCTCAAAGGGAATCATTTAAGATTTTAAAGGGAATTTGAACAGAATCACTGTTTCACGGCTGCTCACGGAGACGCGCCTGCGGTTCAGTGAACGAGCCGTTTAACATCAAATCTGCGCTGGATACTAATATCCAAACTATAGTGAAACACTATCAATTAGCACAGTAACAAGATCGACAGTTTAAGACATTAACTTGTAAGCACAAAACACAAGATACTTCTCTTTTCAATACGAATAAGGCTTTATTAGATAAATCTAAGACATATAAACTAATCTAACACATAAACGCACGCACACACACATTCACACAAGTTGCAGGAAGGTCGAAAGTTAGGGAAAGATGAGTTTAAGAGAATGGAAATATGGAATCCCAAGTTTACAGCAATACGTTAAATTGCATAGACATGAACAACCATCAATCACGTAATTAGCGCTCGCATTGAGTTCCTCAAAGGGGTTAAAATTATATTAGATACACCAGCACAACAAATATCTGGGAATACGTTGCCTTTGTTTGCTGTGAAAGGGACTCCAGTTGAAAGGGGTATCCCGGTGTCGCTGATTGGCTGGAAGTTCAGTTGGCTGAAGTGACGTCTTGGGGAGCCCGTGCTTGGGCGTTGGCTGAAGCTGGAGTTGTGTGGCTGGTCGGAGTTCAAATGCGCAGACGAGGTCGACGTTACAAAACTTAACTCAGAACACGAAACTCTCAAACGGAAAAGAAAAGAAATAAAGTTTGACGAGACTAGGTTGTGTTCCTTCTCATTGTGGCATAAGTAGCAGCAGGCAGGCACGCTGGAACCGCGCTCAAAGAACAATGATGACTAACCACATGGCTAGATGCTACAAGCTAAAGCTAGGTAGCAAAGCTACAAGCTAAGAGCAGGCATGACTGATAGCACGAGCAAGGCTGGAACTAAAAGCAGACTAAAAGCCGACATGGCTAATAGCAGCAGGCAGACTAGAACTAAAAGCAAGATTTAATCGTGTCCAAAGTTTTTAAACTTCCTTGTTGGCCACCCCTCAAATGTTGCCTTGACCAATCAGATATGGTCCTGGGGTCTGGGGTATCATAAATCATTGTTTATCTTACCAAGCATGTAGTTCTTGCCTCACAGGGTCTAATTTTGGACATGATTCCTATAACATGATTATGATATATTTTACAAATAAATGATTGTCAGGACAATATCAAGCAAGAAAATGCGATTATTTCAATACTAGACATGACTAGGTATCCTATAGTTATCAAAAGACATACACAATAAGTGATTATACATGATAGTCAAATGTGTGGGTTACACGTAAATGAATATGGAGTTAAGCAATGGAATGATTCATTCATAAGTCTTTTTTGAGTTCATTCTGGTCCATATATAATGTATAAAAAGCAGTTTCTTTGCCATTCTCTGGCAAAGGGACTTTTCTGTGAAGACAAAGGTTTAAAGCCCTTCCCCCTTAGGAATTTCAGTCTGGTTTCACTGGCTGGGGGGGGGGGGGGGGAGTCAATGCAAGTATTTAACTTGATCTCCTGGGTTTACATGTGATGTCCAGCGTTGCATTCCAATCACGAACAATAAATTTGACAATCTCTTCTTCAAATTAAAATTGTCAATAATTGTTATATTGGTGTTAATGTTGAAAGCTGTGGTGTGAACAAGTTGGTTGGTTGGTTATCTTGCTTGGTTCTTGTGGCACTAGAACTGATTTATGACTTCCTGAGGAATTCGGCTCTCGTTTCAATGCACACAGCTCTGATAGACTCTTTGATTTGTCTGATTCGACTCATTTCTGCTACATATGTAATTGTTGTATGTGAAAATTGCAGAGTGTGGTATTGATTTGAAGGCATGACATTATTTTAACATTGTTTTATGGAACAAATAAATGCCCCAGTGTTGTGCCAACAATGTTTTGCCTGTCTGTTTTAATAACTAAGAATTTTTAGTACAACTTACTTGAGAAATATAATGTTATCAGTTTCCACACATTATTTTTCTAGTAATGTGAACAAGCAGAGTTGTTAACTGTTTTATTGTACTAAAATCATCTTAAATTTGTGAGTGGGCTCAACTTGTCAGATTGAGTTATGAATACTCAATGAATGAATATGTAAAATATTGTAATTGTGGGCACTTCTAAATACCCTGAATAATTATATATTACAAATTATTCAGAATTTGGAATGCATTTTAAGAATACTATTCCCATCAACTGGTCAAAATGCACAACACCGCTGTATGCTGCTTGAAAGACTCTGTGTGCTCTGATGTAAACAAGCACGTAAGAGAAGCACATGAAGGAACACGTGAGGGAAGAGCTGAATGAAAGCACATTCACTCTCTGACAGCAGATGACGCTAAACTGCAGAAAATGCAGTCCCGACCCTTGAAACATCACAAATAAACCAGCTGACCTACTTTCTAAAACATATTTAATAATTTTAAATAGCTAATCAGATTTGTGTATTTGCTATGATGTTCATCAGATTACCAAATACTTAAGTCAAGTCACCTTTATTTATATAGCGCTTTAAACAAAATACATTGTGTCAAAGCAACTGAACAACATTCATTAGGAAAACAGTGTCAATAATGCAAAATGATAGTTAAAGGCAGTTCATCACTGAATTCAGTGATGTCATCTCTGTTCAGTTAAATAGTGTCTGTGCATTTATTTGCAATCAAGTCAACAATATCGCTGTAGATGAAGTGACCCCAACTAAGCAAGCCAGAGGGGACAGCGGCAAGGAACCGAAACTCCATCGGTGACAGAATGGAGAAAAAAACCTTGGGAGAAACCAGGCTCAGTTGGGGGGCCAGTTCTCCTCTGACCTGACAAAACCAGTAGTTCAATTGCAGGCTGCAGCAAAGTCAGATTGTGCAGAAGAATCATCAATTTCCTGTGGTCTTGTCCTGGTGGTCCTCTAAGACAAGGTCTTTACAGGGGATCTGTATCTGGGGCTCTAGTTGTCCTGGTCTCCGCTGTCTTTCAGGGCAGTAGAGGTCCTTTCTAGGTGTCGATACACCATCCGTTCTGGAAACATACTGGGTGACTGCAGTGACCCTCTGATCTGGATACAGACTGGATCTGGTGGCTACGGTGACCTCGGAATAAGAGAGAAACATACTAATATTAGCGTAGATGCCATTCTTTTAATGATGTAGCAAGTACATCGGGTGTTATGGGAAGTGTTCCCGGTTCCGGTTTACCTAATTAATGCAGCCTAAAAATCCTTTAAAGGATTTGGATATTAAAAGCATATTATGTTATGTGTAAGCCAGGTTAAAGAGATGGGTCTTTAATCTAGATTTAAACTGCAAGAGTCTGTCTGCCTCCCGAACAATGTTAGGCAGGTTATTCCAGAGTTTAGGCGCCAAATAGGAAAAGGATCTGCCGCCCGCAGTTGAGTTTTGAGAACGTAGCGGACGTAGAGGATTATAATGTAAAAGGAGCTCATTCAAATACTGAGGTGCTAAACCATTTAGGGCTTTAGAAGTAATAAGCAATATTTTAAAATCTATACGATGTTTGATAGGGAGCCAGTGCAATGTTGACAGGACCGGGCTAATATTGTCATACTTCCTGGTTCTAGTAAGAACTCTTTCTGCTGCATTTTGGACTAGCTGTAGTTTGTTAACTAAGCGTGCAGAACAACCACCCAATAAAGCATTACAATAATCTAACCTTGAGGTCATAAATGCATGGATTAACATTTTTGCATTTCACATTGAGAGCATAGGCGGTAATTTAGATATATTTTTGAGATGGAAAAATGCAGTTTTACAAATGCTAGAAACGTGGCTTTCTAAGGAAAGATTGCAATCAAATAGCACACCCAGGTTCCTAACAGATGACAAAGAATTGACAGAGCAACCATCAAGTCTTAGACAGTGTTCTAGGTTATTATAATATTTATATTGACTATGCCTTTCCATTAGTTTTTCAAATTGGTGTGTTTCCCTGGGCCGCGAAGAAATCTAGAGCTGAGTATCATCAGCATAACAGTGAAAGCTAACACCATGTCTCCCCATATCTCCCAAGGGTAACATATAAAGCGTGAAGAGTAGTGGCCCTAGTACTGTGCCTTGAGGTACTCCATACTGCACTTGTGATCGATATGATACATCATCATTCACTGCTACGAACTGATGACGGTCATATAAGTACGATTTAAACCATGCTAATGCACTTCCATTAATGCCAACAAAGTGTTCAAGTCTATGCAAAAGAATGTTGTGGTCAATTGTGTCAAACGCAGCACTAAGATCCAATAAAACTAATAGAGATACACCCACGATCAGATGATAAGAGCAGGTCATTTGTAACTCTAAGGAGAGCAGTTTTAGTACTATGATACGGTCTAAATCCTGACTGGAAATCCTCACATATACCATTTTTCTCTAAGAAGGAATATAATTGTGAGGATACCACCTTTTCTAGTATATTGGACAGAAAAGGGAGATTCAAGATTGGTCTATAATTAACTATTTCTTTGGGGTCAAGTTGTGGTTTTTTAAGGCTTAATAACAGCCAGTTTGAAGGTTTTGGGGACATATCCTAATGACAATAAGGAATGAATCAGAAGAGGTTCTTCTGGAAGCATCTCTTTTAGGAGCTTAAATGGTATAGGGTCTAACATACATGTTGTCGGTTTAGATGATTTAACAAGTTTATACAATTCTTATTCTCCTATAGTAGAGATGAATGGAACTGTTCCTCAGGGGGTCTATAGTGCACTGTCTGATGCGATACTGTAGCTGACGGATGAATGGTTGAAATTTTATCTCTAGTAGTATCGATTTTAGAAGTAAAGTAGTTCATAAAGTCATTACTGCTGTGATTTTGGGAAATGTCAACACTTGTTGAGGCTTTTTTTTTTCATTAATTTAGCCACTGTATTGAATAAATAACTGGGGTTATGTTTGTTTTCTTCCAAAAGAGAAGAAAAGTGATAGGATCGAGCAGTTTTTAATGCTTTTCTGTAGGATAGGTTACTTTTCTCCCTCATTTGTTGTTAGTGGCTGTTTTTGCCCCATTGACTTCCATTATAATGACATTTTTTGATTGCAAAGCCATGACACCATATAATCATGCATTCTTGATTGTTTGTGGTTTTCCCTTTTGGGAAGAGGTAAAATTTGTAATTTTTACAGTTGATCATTAGGTGGGACCATTAACCCTTTAGATAGGCCTGTGCAAAAAAAGGGGGAGAAAGAAAGAGAGGGTGTGAGAGAGACCTTTGTGCACTTACCTTGATGTATCTGAAAAAATCCATGTATGCACCTCATGCTCTCAGAACTACATGGAGTAAACAATAAAAAAAGAAGTGTGTTTATGTGCCTGCTGCCTTTTGATGGTGAAAAGTACGGATGGTCTATGTGTGAAATGCTCGTCTTTTCTTGATGGTAAAGCCAGTTTAAAACCTTAAAATCCTGTAAAAAAAAATCTACTTTGCATCACATTTATGAACAATGTATTATTATGAACCAATTTTATATTGAAAATAAGTAATTTTGTGTGTTTTTTCCCCCAAATCAGTGACATAATTTATGAACTTGGCAATTAAAAAAGTTAAAATCTTGGATTTTTAAAAAACATTTGGTAGTTTTGATCAGGACTTAAGTTGATTAACAGATTTATGCAAAAAAAAAAAATTGAGAAAAATATGAATCTGACATGATTTTACAGCATTTTAATTGAGTGGATGTTTTCATCCCAAACATAACGAAAGGGTAGTGAATTTGAACAATGCACCATGGGTTAAACTTATTTTTTAACAAAGATTAATAACTTCTGTAGCAAATGTAGCTATTGCTCTTTGTGAATGTTAATGATGAACTAAAGAGATCTTATTGTAAAGTGATACTGTAGTAAACCTAGACAGGAGACTTTATGTTGTGGCTAGAGGAGTCTACTCTACAGACCAAGCAACACCACAGGGGTAGAAACAGTAATCTTTATTTTATATAATTCATGCAGTTACCAAACATGTCAGACGGGGTCAGGTTCTGAAAGTCCCAAGCACTAATGCTAAACAAATCTGGTGGCGAACAACACCACCATGGAAGCTGCTAAACAGAGAACCATAATAAATAGGCCATAAAAAACCTAGCGCACATGCAATAAATAGGCAAAAGCTATGAAACACATAATCACCCCCGCAGGACACGGCACACGTTCACACAACACGTCACCGTCACACAAAAGACGCCATCAGACTGCCACATAAGAATTTAGTTCATCATAACCCTCTTCACCGCCGGCAGCCCTAAACAGCATGCGAACGGCACCCACCCCCCAACCTTGAGTGCAACTCGGCGTTTAGCAAAAACACTGCTTCCCAGAACATCTCACGCTTCGCTATGCCTCTCTATTTATTGTTCTCTCTCCTTCACGCTAATCAATGGTCAGGTGCAACAATTATTTACTCAACCCCATCTTCCCTCAAATCTCTCTCGCCCACACGCAATCATAACAATGCATCTTTACCACGTCACTTCATTACAATACCTATGGGTCTTTATAGTCCTTTTGCACTTTAATCGGTGCAAAACTTTAAACTTGATCTATTTTTCTGTATTGCTTTATTGTTTTTAAATGTTCAGTTATTTTTGTTATAAGAAAAAACATTTTTTAACCGGTGATACTGTATTATGAGCTTTTTTTTTTTTTACTAAATTTCAATACCGTGATAATAACGTTTACTGTGATAAAAGCCTGAGCAATTAATCGCAACAGGAAAATTTGATACCGGCATATCCAAATACCCAAGTTATATATGCAAAGTTGTAGTAAGTTGTATCAACTTAACATTGAACATTCAACTAATTAGCTTGAGAATTTTGAGGTTTCCACAGGTTTTCCAAGTAAATTCAAATAATTGCTTTTTACAGTTTAGATGAGGTTAAATCATGGTTATCTCAAAAAATGTTATCCATAAATGAGGAGAAAACTTAAGTTATTGTTTTTGGCCATTCAGAAAATATGAAAGCATTTAATTTTGACCCAAGAACCCTATTGGATTTTAGGTCTTCACAGGTACAGAATCTGGGTGTTATTTTAGAGAACTCATTAAAAAGTAGAAAAACAAATTTCCACTGTGATTAAGTCCAGTTTTCATCAGCTCAGTATACTTGTAAAAATTAAACATTTCCTCACTGATAAGACGTGCTAGCTTTTTACTATACTCTGTACTGTACTGATTACTATAACTCATTATACTGTGCAATTTCTAAAGCTCAGATTCCCCACCTTTATCTGGTCCAAAATTCTGCCTCTAGATTTCTTTTAAAAAGAAAAAAGGATAATGCAACACTGCTTTTAACCCTCTGAAGTCGATTAACGTGTATACGCGTGTAAATGTGTATATGATTTTTTTTCCTCATAACCCCGAAAAGAACTTAAATTAGACTTTCAGTTTTGATCGTACAGATAAGAGCAATACATCAACCGAATCTGTAAAAGGTCTACTTTTTTGTATACAGACATAATCAACAACAAAACTTTGTGCACTTATAAAATAAAGATAACAAGGTGTACTGTCTGCAGCCTTGGTCTGCGCTGATCTTCATTTACAAACCCGTCATTAAAATAAACTGACTCAGTGAATACTCAACAAAGAGACATGAGAGAAATATCTATAGAAAGCTTGACATGTCTACTTTTAAACTAAAACATTTTCAATGTCTCCCTTCATTATCTTCTAATGTGACCATGCCCCCGCACAAAGCCGTCTATTCAGATTTTTCTTCTCAGTTAGTCTCGTTATTATTATTTTGCAGTATTTCTGTTTCCTGTGTCCCACTGCGCAAACACAACCGACATCACTTTCTCAAGCCACACTCGCGGCATTATTTATACGATGACAACAAACAAATTTAAGATGGATTTATACTTTCGCCTGGCTCCGCTTCTCAAGCCTCTGCTGACTGCGAACACTCCTTCCCAAACGGACGAGGCTTTTATACTTTCTGTGTTCGCCGTTGTACTTTGAAACAACAGAGGAGCGGCAAGGAGTAATTATTCTCTAAAACCGTCAGGAATCACTATGGAGTGTGTACTGACAGCTGGATCAGACATGCAATTTCTTGTTGTATTTAACAAATAATGAACAATACCCCTCACAACGAGCCATCAATGTGTTAGAGATGTGAACTACCTCCAAACAAACATGCAGGGTAGAAACAGGACCCTGGTAAAGGTGGTAACAGACAAAACATCAAGATAAGATAGAAAATAAGATAATTTCACTCTAAATACACTTAAAACAGACAAATGTAACATTGGTCTATACAGTCCATCCTTCACTCTCTATATATGTTTCCCAGCAGCATTATTTGAAGCTGTTTAAAAGTCCCTCTTCATAGTGTACTCATTCCAACAAACCTGATGGCATAATTCCAAGAAGTAATCTACAAAATCCTCAATTGGCTTTCCTCCTTGGTGTAATGTCAAATAGTCCATATTTACACAATTTGTGTGGTCTGGTATTCGGTCACATTTTATCCAAGATGAAGAAAAAGACAAGTTTCCAAATGAAGGTAATATTTATTATAATTAACTCCAAAGGTTTAACAAACTTGAGCCAATTTGCAAACATAAAATTTGAGCAACTTAAATTCATAAAGGTGAAAGGGGTTAACTAAATACAAAAAAACTGGAGCCTAGTAAATGTATTCATGGTAACGTGTGACTGGTAGGAAAACTAGAACAAGGAAACTGGAAACTGACTCTGAACAAACTAAAAGTCCACGATGAGGAAACTAACTGAACTAAATCACAACAATACTATATGATGCTCCCAAAATAAAACTCAGAAAGAGGTGATTAATAGCTTTTAATATGACTCATCTTATAAATCGCATACATCTGTATGATTCAACTTTTCCCCATGGTCAGTGTTAAAAAAGCAAACAAAAATCACAATATATTTCCATACTTGTAGAATCCATATATTGGATAGAATAAAAATCAATTCATCACCCAGGTATTGTGATAGATATAGACCAAGTTTTGTGATATTACTGATCATGGCCTTTCTGATTTGTGATACTCATTTCAAACTGAAGTCACATGAAAGGTCTCGCTCCAGTGTGAAGCCTCATTAAGGGATACATTATTTCTGAAGTTTTTTCCACAATAATCAAATGTAAACAGCTTCTCACTGGTTTTACTGTTCATGTGATAGCTAAGGTTTAGTTTTGTTGAGCTCTTCCACACAATGTGTAAGAATTTAAAGCTTCTCTCCAGTATGAATCCTCATGTGCCTTTTAAAGCTTCTTTGTTGAGCAAAACTGTTCCCACACAGAGTGTGTGTGTAATGCTTCTATCCTCTGTGTGAATCCTCATGTGGATATTAAGGTATCTTTTTTGAATGAAACGCTTTCCACACTGTTGACAGTTGAAAGGTTTCTCTCCTGTGTGAAGTTTTATGTGGTCATTAAGAGTGTTTTTAAGAGTGAAACTCTTTCCACATAGAGGGCACGTGAAAGGCTTCTCTCCAGTGTGAATTCGAATGTGCCTGTTAAAGCTTCCTTGATGAGTTAAACCTTTTCCACACTGAGGGCATGTGAAAGGCTTCTCGCCAGTGTGAATCCTCATATGCCTTCTAAGGTTTCCTTTTTCATTGAAACTCTTTCCACACTGTTGGCAGGTGAAACGCTTCTCTCCTGTGTGAATCCTCATATGGACTTTAAGGCTGCTATGTTCAATGAAACTCTTTCCACACTGATGGCAGAGGAAAGGTTTCTCTCCTGTGTGAATTATCATGTGCCTTTTAAGGTAACTTTTTAGAATGAAACTCTTTCCACACTGTTTGCAGAGGAAAGGTTTTTCTCCTGTGTGAATTCTTATGTGGCCATTAAGATTGTTTTTATGTGCAAAACTCTTTCCACATTGTCGGCAGCTGTAAGGCTTTTCTCCGGTGTGAACTATCATGTGACTTTTAACATATTTCTTTGAAGGGAAACTCTTTCCACATTGTTGGCAGCTGTAAGGCTTTTCTCCGGTGTGAATTCTCATGTGGACTTGAAGTTTTCCTTGTTGATCAAAACTCTTTCCACATTGTTGGCAGCTGTAAGGGTTGTCTCCGGTGTGAATTCTCATGTGGACTTGAAGTTTTCCTTGTTGATCAAAACTCTTTCCACATTGTTGGCAGCTGTAAGGCTTTTCTCCAGTGTGAATTCTCATGTGGGCTTGAAGTTTTCCTTGTTGATCAAAACTCTTTCCACATTGTTGGCAGCTGTAAGGCTTTTCTCCAGTGTGAACTATCATGTGCCTTTTAAGACTGTTCTTTGAAGGGAAACTCTTTCCACATTGTTGGCAGCTGTAAGGCTTTTCTCCAGTGTGAATTCTCATGTGGTCTTGAAGTTTTCCTGGTCGATCAAAACTCTTTCCACATTGTTGGCAGCTGTAAGGCTTTTCTCCAGTGTGAATTCTCATGTGGACTTGAAGTTTTCCTTGTTGATCAAAACTCTTTCCACATTGTTGGCAGCTGTAAGGCTTTTCTCCAGTGTGAATTCTCATGTGGACTTGAAGTCTTCCTTGTCGATCAAAACTCTTTCCACATTGTTGGCAGGTGAAATGACATCTTATTCCAGTATTTTTAGGTATTTTTCGTGTCAAATTCTGCGTCGTGTCAATCTGTGATCGACTGTATAATTTTTTTCCAGTTACGAAATTGTGTTTCTTAAAATCATCTTTATCTTGTATTTCATTCAGTTCTTCACTCTCTTCTTCCAGATCTTGGGCAAAAAGAGATAAAAAGAAGTTAGTACCTGCTTAAAAGCAACACTAGAAGAGAAGTAAATAATTGCAGGACTGGGAACAAAAAATGGCAAATTTGGCACAGTTAAAGGTCCCATGACATTCCCTCAGCCTTTTTAGAAAATGAGAGCTCAGATGGGCCGATCTGGAATATTCCTCAAATGATGTCATATGGGAAAAGGTTAGGAATTTGGAGAAAATGGATTCAGTTTATTTTTTACATTTAATTCAGTCGCAATGTCAGCACAGGTGTTACAAAAATACTTTTACGATATCTATTTGACAAGCACCGCCACAAGCAGTGAGTTCCTTAATGAACAGAATCATTAATGCCTGATCTGTGATCAGGGATTTCTGATGTGTAGCTAATTATTCAAGTTCACGCAGACTTTCTTTCTAAATCATTTAATACTGTTTATGCATCAGTTTATCAAGCCAGTGACTAAACGATCAACTTCACATTGTTTTTCTTAGTAGCATAGCATGAAACAAATCTGTTATTTAAATTGTGATTAAACTACAAAGAGCGGTTAAAGAATGCTCCCTTTATATTGTACGGAGCCGTCAATCACACATTGAGAGTAGATCTGCACACTTGCCCAAACTGCCGTTATAATGAATGACGCTGTTATGCTGCACAACGAAGCTCTTACTGTATTCATGTCGATACTGTATTTGCTGTTAGTTGTGGTGAAAGCATTTTGTGAGTGAAAATGCATTACAATGACGAGATCACTGTATTCACACGATAAACAGACTGTCTACTCAATGCTCATCCCTGCAGCCTTTCATGTGATGGGAAAAGATAAAAAAAATAATGCTATAATCAACTCTTCCACAATCCTTTAATCTCGACAGCTGTAATAGTATAAAAATAAAAAATAAAAAAAACCTTGTAAAAGTATTTGAGAGGGGTTCCACATGTAATATGCATTTCGAATGCAAAGATGTCAGCCAATCATAACAGTTGTCTTTTACTCCGAGTCTCACAGCACACACGCCCCTTCAAACAGAGCATTAAAGCCAGAGGACTAAAATCAGGATATAAAAGGCCTTTTTTACATGTAAAAATCATACTAACAATAGAAGTACAACTCAGAAAAAAAAATGTAAAAAAGAAAATAATCCACATCATGGGACCTTTAAGCTCCAAACTGCAGGAAACCTTCCTTTAGTTTGTACGTAATGAAGACCTTGACTGAGGTTAGGGGTGCTCCGATCACGATCGGCCGATCGTTATGCGCATCTCGTCAGTAAAGCCGGTTCTCTAATCAGCGGTAAATTCCATCAGGTGCATGATTTCACATAGAGCAGCGGTTACTACACAGAGCCATTGTTAACTGAGAAGATGCGCAAATCCACTTCATTTTCAGCATTTATTTGCTCATCTTCTCTATTAACAATGACTGTGTAGTAACAGCTCATATCTCATTCTACGGAGGTCCGAACACAGAACATCTCCTGAATACACTGGAGTGTCAAATAGCTGAGCTGGCACAAATATATTCGCACCTGTACAATTGTTTGTGGAGAGACTTTAAAAATTGAGAGAAAGCATTTTATTCCTAGAAATAGGAATAATTAGTGTTTGGAAACCCTGTCAGAGGTCTTTTTACTGTCTTGGCAGATAAATGGAACACATCTGAACCATCAGAGATTGTTTTAGATTATGTAAATAGCTTTCTTTACCGACTATATGAATCTAGAGCTATTGCTCAATGAAATTAAGGTAAATCTCAAGAGAAGATGCAGAAATTGTTTAACTGCAAGGTTAAATTCAGAGAATTTCAAGTAGGTGACAAAGTATTGGCTTTATTTCCTGTTTTGACTGGTCCTTTCCAGGGTAGATTTATTGGACCTTATACAATTGTGAAATGTTTTCCCAGTAACAACTATTTACTAAACATGCCTGATCGCCAGAAGACATTATATGTTTGTCATATTAATTTATCATAATCATATGTGACTCATGTAATCTCTGTCTGTTAATACAGAGAAAGAGCAGCTGTGGCCTAATGGTTAGAGAGCCAGACTAGTTACCAGAAGGTCGCCGGTTCGGGCCTCTGAGCCGGCAGGATGTAGGTGGGAGGGAGTGAATGAACAGTGCTCTCTTCCACTCTCAATACCCATGGCAGTAGTGGTCTTGAGCAAGTGTGTGTTCACGGCGTGTTCACTTCTCACCGTGGTGTGTGTGTGAACTTGGATGGGTTAAATGCAGAGCACCAATTCCGACAGTTGTCACAACTTTTTTCAAACTGTATCAATAACTTCATCAGTTGGTCAGGGCACTTTAGAAGTATCTGAAGAAATGGTAGAGAATTTGGATCCAGTAGATACAGGGGAAATTAACGGGTCTTCTCAAGGAGTAGTGGAAGGACGACGTGAAAAAGAGAAAGCAGATAAAATGGAATTGTTAAGTTAATTTCCTCCTTTTTTGATGTCCCTACTCGAACTCATGTCATTGAGTGTGACACTGATGTTGGAACAGCTCAACCTGTAAAACAACGTATATCAGGTCAACCTTAAAAAAGGCAATTACTTAAGAAAGAAGTGCAGGGCTCCAAACAAAAAAATCGACTAAGGAGCCATTGGCTCCTATAAGAAAAAAACTTAGGCGCCAAATGATTTTTTTAGGTGCCACAGAATAAACAAGTTTTATGTGTTTTATTTAAATTATTTATTTTACATTTTAACTTTTTAATCATACTGACGTGTTTATGTCTCATCTTTTTTTGACTTTATTAGCATTTTAATCCATCTTGTAGATGACCTGGGAATGAAGGTTCACTTAAAGTGGGAGCTAAATGTCTTTTCCAACTTGAAAATGCGGGATGTAGATGCGTTGTTTATTAAACAAAATCTGTTCCAATATCATGGACCATAAGCATCACTTGGCCCCTGAGTATAGTTTGGGGTCCTCCTCAATGCATCCTGTAAATGTTGTCATACTCTCTTAAAAATAAAGGTGCTTCATGATACCATAGAAGAACCTTTTTTTCCTGTCTAAATGGTTTCATAAAGAACCTTTAACATTTGAAGACAATAACAGATTATGAAAAGGTCAGAAAGAGATTGTTCTTCAAAGAGCCTTTGACTGAATGGTTCTTTGTGGAACCAAAATTGTTCTGTGAAGAACCTTTTAAGCTCCTTTATTTTTAAGAGTGCATGTCTTTCACACTTTCAGTCTGTTTTTCTTAATTAGTAAAATTAAATTTTATAGGAGGACTTGAATTATGTAGACAACAGGTTAGGTAAAAATATTAAAATTCAATAGCTCATAAATATAGCAAAATGCTCCTCTTTATAGTTATTTTTCTAGCTGACTGATGATGGACACCGAAAGGCTACTGAGGTTAATATTACGTAGCAATGTTAACAAGCTTTACACGTTTTCCGCAGTTTGAAAGTGTTGTACTGTAGAATCTCTTATAAAATAGCCTACCTTTTGATGTTAATTCATGTTCATTATGTACTTTAGAAGTAAAGAGCAAGGTATGATAGGTTCACGTGCTGTGTGTGTCAGCACTGCTGAGCGGCAGATGAGGACTGTTTAAAACTCCTTTTCCCTCTAAAACTTCGATGCGCATTCACTCAAAGCGCGGACATAACAAAAGATGTGAATGCAAAACAATCAGGAAAAAAGGCATTACATGCAATTTTTTAAGAGATAACATGTAAATACATAGGCCTAGTCGCCAGTGGCGACCTCAGCAAAAACTTCACTCGCATTTTAATATTTATGGTCGCAAATGCGACCGTTTTAGTCGCAGTTTGAAGCCCTGAAGTGGATAATTTACTCGCCCATAACATGGCCGAACCTAGTTATAGTTCTTTGAGTTCTCCATGCATCTTGGTGAGTAAGCCCAATAATTCATTTCATTTTTGTATGGACTGCAGGAAAATAATTACCTTTCAAAAACTGATGGTTATCCCCGAATCAAAATTGATGTTTGTGTTGCTCGTGTTGGCTCTAGATTGTCAGTAAATTCAAATCTACTGAAAGGTTATTGACAAGTGCCTCAGACATCTCGTGCTAAGGAACTCTCCACTTTTGTTACACACCATAGATTTCTGCAGTACACGGTAGTGCCTTTTGGGGTTTGAAATGCTCCCACTACATTTGAATAGCTGGTAAATAAAGTACTGTCTGAATGTGAGGCTTACTTAGACAATGTTGTTTTGTTTAGATCTTCCTGATCTGAACACCTTCAAACCAAATTCGAGAGCTTTCTGTACATCTGGCTAAAGCCAATCTAAATCATTATCCTTGCGCAAATATGCCTTTAGCAAAGCAACTGGGTATATCTTTTATCTGGGTAAAATAGTGGGTCAGGGTTGCCTAAAACCAATTGATGCTGAACTTGATGCTATTGGTAAATTCCCTACACCTGCTAGTCTGTCGATTCTTAGGAATAGTAAGTTATTATTGAGGATTTTGTCAGATTAGTTGCTCCTTTGACTGATTTGTTGACTCTAGCTAACACTTCTGTATTGGTTGCACCTAATTTCCAGAAACATTTTCTTCTTGCAGTGGATGCCAGTGCTTATGGTGTCTTTTTCATTTCTTTCCCTTTATCTGATGTCCTAGGGCCCAGGAAATTTGATGGTAAAATGGAGTCGGCTTTTTGGCCAGTCTTGATCGTCCCACCGCTGGGAGTCTTCCGCTTCTCCCAGATATCTAAACTCTAAACTAAACCATTTTCCTTTTGCTTGCATCCTTTTCAGCATGTTATGCTAATTTTGAGGGTGTGGCTGAGCGCGAATACGTGAGGATTCCCCCTGTTGAGGAGATGTTTATGAGGTATCTCGTAAACATCTCAAGTAGTGCTTCAAAAGCATTTTGCACTTGAATGGCAGGACGTATGTGGCAGCAGGTCAGGCTGGTGGTGCTTTGCACACCATGCCAGTGTTACAAACCTATCAGGGCTGACACACTTAAGAATTTTTATAAGGGCAGAGGTTTGTCGTCCGAGGTGGTAGAAGAGCTGAGCCACACTACAGATTTGGCTCTCCATGCCACCAAGCAAACTGCTGCTTCCATTGAGCATTTAATGGTGGCAATAGTGACTAAGGAAAGACATCTGTGGATAAACCTCAAGACTATCGGGAAAAAAGAAAAGACTTTCTCCATGAAGCTCTGCTTTTGCAGAGAAGTTAAGGGAGATGAAAGCACAATCAGCTGATTTTAGGAAATGCCTTCTCGGCACTCCAAATGCCCACTAAGAGAAATGATCAGTCTAGAGCTGAGGCTCATAGAGAGTGTCGCTAACAGCACCCCTTCTCCATCTAGGAGTTGGAAAGGGGAGCCTTGCTGTTAACAAAATCTAGACAAGACATGCAGTCATCTACAGCATTTCTTTGGTTACCACTGTAAACAAAGAAGTGCTGCACTTATAAACTCTACTTTAAAGGGATCATATGATGTAATTAAAATTTTTCCTTTCTCTTTTGAGTGTAACAAGCTCTTGGTATATAAAGAAGATCTGTAAAGTTGCAAAGACTAAAATTTCAAATGCAAAGAGATACTCTTTATAAAAAAAAGTCAACCACGCCTACCTAAAATGGCTCATTCTAACACATCCCCACATGTCTACATTAGTCACCCAAATGTTCACACAAAAAAATATATGTAACTTTCATTCTAGCTGTTGTCGCCGCTGCCACCATGTTCTGGAGACGTTGTGCGTTTCACTGTGAAAGCGAAACTACTTTGTTTGATCAAAAGAGGACACAACTAGAAATCTGTGCTTAAGCTGTATTTACAACACTGTTCTGGAACAGTTCAACCCAAATATTCAGATGTGTGCAGCGCATTTTACTGAGGACGAGGACTGTTTCCTGGGAGAGTAGCCTACTCTACAGTATCTGTTTATATAAAGTTGGGAAATTCCAACTTTGCAAGGACAATCTGGCACTTCTGACTCTGTATATTTGTTTTAATATTTAAAGAATTTGCCGCAGATGATCCAAACACGAGTTTTGAGCAGTGTAGAGTAGTGCTTGTTATTTGCCGTTTCTCATTCACAAATGGTTTTATGTTTACATGCGATACGCAACATGTAAAAGGACAGTATAAGTCATTATAATCAGTAATTATGTCCCCACTGGATGCAACAATATGCCTTGTTTATAATGGTTTTATTGTTTTTGTCTTGTCTAGCCCAGAATACGGCATTATAGTATGGTAAGTGGTGTAACATTTACGTCACACGGTTGAGGAATTCATACAATCATAATGCACTGAATAGCTGGCCAAAGAGCGTACACCTTGCTTTTCAGAACGATGAGCTTTGTAAAATTCAACGTGTTTCAGAAAGGTGGGGCATAAAGTAGCAACAATAATTTACACTATGTGGAAAATATTGTTTTTTGAACCTTAAACCACATTTTATTACACCAAATATACAAAATAATGTTCTTTGTAGCAATGTCATATTACCCCCTTAATATGGATTATACAGAGGTAAGATAAAAAAAAAAAACCATCTTGATATTTTTAAGGACAGTCAGTTAGATACCGTCACATAAACTCCACCCACAAATGTATCACGACTCATATAATATCTCAAATGAATTGAATAGTCACATATTTATTGGTTTTCAACCAGTTTGCTACATCACTGGAATCGTTACATCTCTATTTACTACTGACGCTTCGTGATCTAGGGTAGGGTACCGAGACCTATGGAACTGGTATGCACTGAACAGAATCAGAACGCAGATTTTGGTGCCTCATTTCGGTGCCTCTTAAATGCCTGAGCAATCAATTTAAATATTTGTCCTGGTTCTCCAAAATGTACACAAGAAGCATGGGCATTGCTAGACATTTTTTAGCGGGGCTATAGCATTTAATTACATAAAGTGTACACGAATTTGAGATCGCCTCAGAGTCAGTCCGCTCAAATTTCATATGAAAACAGTGGCAGACCAGTCTCTTCCCCATCTTTCAGCCAGCTCTTCAATCCGCAGACCGCGGTGGAGCAGCGTAAGCGGACTCAAACAGAAACAGAGAACATAAGGTGTGTCTTTATAGACTGTTAGAATATCTGTATCTGTGCAGTTCTTTGTTCTTTAAATAAGAGTTTACAAAAGGTTACGAGGGAGCAATCTGTTTCTCCGCTGCGTTCACCAATCATCACACCAGTTTCCTCCAGCGAAAATCTAGCCCTTAACATGAGCGCATACTTTATATATATTATTTAAATAAACCTAATTTAATTATACATACTTTATGCATACACTTGTGTGCAAAAGTCTTGCCATTGCTATTAATTTTAATAATCATCTAGTGAGATTTTTGAATGAATGCACAAGCAGTCTGAAAACAGCTGGTGCTTCACACAGCGATCTGCTTGCGCATTCAAAAATCTCACTAGATTATTTAAATTAATGGCCAATTTATTGTTTGGAAATGTAAACTGATTTTCTACTGAGATACTACAGCTAAATATATAAATAACTGGCTTAAAACCTTTTTCTTGGGTGAAAATACTAATGTGCCTAAGACTTTTGCACAGTACTGTACTTTACAAACGAAATTGTTGCTACTTTATAAATAATGAGCATACAGTCATTAACAGAACTGATTAAAGACAGTGACAGACAGCACTCATTTTAAATAAATATCAGAGTGATTGACAGAGATACAGTAGAAACATTGCGTGTGGTTTTCTATTAAACAATGACCCAGATCATTAAATACATTTATTATTAGTATTTATTATTCCATTTATGCTTAGAGTAAGTGAAACTTGGGAAATGAGAGCATCCAAGGAGTGAGTTGATTGTATTTATTTGAAATATTTTGTAACATTCTTTAATGTTATCCAAAGTTTTTTGTGGCTCTTTTTTTTATATTTTTTTTATAAGTATCGGTTAAGGCACCGGTACCATTTTTAAAGTATCGAAATGGCACCGGTATCGTAAAAAACCCAAATACTACCCAACCCTACATATAGCACCAAAAGATGATGGTAATGCACTGGTTTAGTATATGACCTTGTAAGAAGACATTGCGCTGCTTCAATCTATTGCAGGTTCAGTCTATTACTGGAAAAGGTACATCGTTTTAAAAGTAGGCAAGCTACTGGATAAGCTGCTGAAAAATGGTGTAACGTTATTTGTAGCTAGCTGGTGCCCAACACTGAAATTAACTTTAAACATTATTTATGTTAAGGGACGTTAATGTTAGTAAAGCACTTTCAATGAGAAGAAAAAAATCAATTAAAGACACATGTAATAACTCACATTTCACTTTATGTAAAATAAAGTGAGTGTTACATACTGTTGCATAATTAAGTTTCAGAAATGTAGGGTTTTCATTGTTTTTAATTCAGAAGTAGATTTGAGGGTCTAATAACTCCTTTGTTCAGACTATTAAGTTTTTTATATTTTTTATTTTTTTTCAGCTTGACATTTTTGTGAGATTTTACATCAAATGAGTGAGTTCAGCTTGAATGAAACTAACCTGTTTGTTTCTCAGTATCTTCATGTTTGTCACCAAATGTTTCGTCAATCTCCTTGTCTTCACGCTGCTCGCTACTAAAGGCCATCTTTATAATGGTGTGTCACGTGGATCTCAGTTGAGTTTTTCTGTTTAAGATGAGAATAAATAACAGTAGAAAAATAAGTCCAAACTAAATCTCTATCTGCGTCTCAATCAGCTCCCTAGTTCAGTAGTTTTTCCGTAAACTGGTGAGGGAGTTAGTCAAAGTGAGACTTAAATTAACGGACTTAAATTCTTCTACTTTACTATCAATAAATTTTATAGAATCCATATATTAATGATACATACATACATACACATATATATATATATATATATATATATATATACATATATATATATATATATATATTACATAATTTTTTTTTTTTTTTTAACTCCACTGAAAGATCATCTGAACCTGGCGACTTATTTAAAAAAAATAAAAAAAAATAAATGCATAACAGTAACCATCTCACTTTTTCTTAGTTTTTCATTACAAAGGTCTAGAAATTGAGTTGAAATAGGTGGGACAAATTTTTACCTGACTCAAACATATTAGAACATTTATCTATTTGAAATATAGATTTATATAATTCTTAGTAAGAAGATTCAATATAATTAGAAATTCATTTTGGATTTGAAGTAATTACATCATACATTTTGAGAGACAAGGTCATTTGTATTTTATAGTTTCGTTTCTCGGTTGGAAAAAAAAAAAAAATTCTAACCATTTAGCTCTTGAACAAATGAATGTGCCTTTTGCTGTATCAATGTATATTTGAACAATTTGAGATTTACTACCTTCTGTAAGGTTTCCATTACTCCTGTAGTTTTGTTATTAATAATGCTTGACCAACAAATACAAGGGTATACAGCTGCATCTCAATAAATTAGAAAGTCGTGGAAAAGAACAGTGGCCTTCAGCTCAGCTGCATTGTTTAGTCTCTTTTTTTTCTCATCTTCCTCTTGACAATAGCCCATAGATTCTCTCTGGGGTTCAGGTCTGGTGAGTTTGCTGGGAAGTCAAGCACACCAACACCATGGTCATTTAACCAACTTTTGGTGCTTTTGGCAGTTTGGGCAGGTGCCAAATCCTGCTGGAAACTGAAATCAGCATCTTTAAATAGCTGGTCAGCAGAAGGAAGCATGAAGTGCTCCAAAATTTATTGGTAAACGGGTGCAGTGACTTTGGTTTTTACTGGACTTCAAGCTACTTGAGCTATGAGCTTCTCCATGGATCAGCTCGATCCATCTTGTTTCTCTGTTGTCACTTTTTGCCGGTTTTAAGTGACCCGTGTCTTGTTTGGGTAGCGCACTGCCGCCTAGCGGTGAACTTCGAAACTGCAGCGCAACAAATACCGAATTGAGCAAAATTATGATATTGTACTGTTTGAAATATAATATATACCAGTATTTTTGCAGTACCGGTATACCGGGCATCCCTAGTGACAATTGTCCATATTTCATTAATTTTGTTACCTAAATAACCCATGATTTAACTGAAATAAGGGAACAAATTAATAAATAGAATGGATTCTTAATTCATGAAATCTTTAATTTCCCTTCCCATGTTTACCACACACAGTAAGAGATGCGATAAAATGTGAAAGATTATAAAAGAAACCGGCAAACCAGAACAAAGCCACATAAATGAAGGCTATATCACGAACGGCATCCAGAGGCATGGTCACAATCTAACATTTCCCTAACCCTATAAGAGCACAACTCTTCTGTTTTTATTGTGAGTTTGCACAAATAAGAGTAAACACTTTTGCAAAAAAGGTTTTTTTTTTAATTATTTTTATGTCTCAGCTGTTTCAATCGCTGGAGCACACGTATATTCTAGCGATTCAAACTTACACCGCAGTCTGTTATTATCAAAATAAAATACAGTAAACTAAACATTTAAAAGGTTACACTGGTCAGTTTAAATAGACCGTAGAATCAGTCCTCTATGCTGTTCCAAGGACATCCAAAACTACTTGTACATTTGCTACTTGCAAATGTGCAAGGAGTTTACATGATAAATAATAGATTAACATTTAAAAACATTGCGAATATGGAAACATTTGGATTTGTGCTGAATGAGACATGAGCAGTAATTTCCATCCAAATAAATCTAGTCAAAGCCGCGCTTGCTCGTCCTCATCTGCATGCACGCACTGCCACTAGGGCTGTGAATCTTTGGGAAGGCAGCGATTCGATTCGATTCATAGGTTTCGATTAGATTCAAGAACGATTTTTGCAAATTTAGAATGATTCGATTCACAATCAAATTAAATTTGATTCGATTCTGCATTCTTTAAGTGCATTCACAGGATTATTTAAGTGCTTCTACTTAATTCTTTAAATGCTTAGTCGGGGGGGGAATTAAAGCAGCATTTATGGTTAGAGAACCATAGGTTAAAAAAAATAAAGAAAAGAGCTTTAAGAGTTGTGGCGGGGGAGGCGTGGTTTAAACGAAGTCTGCAACAGGAGCACGAGTGAATAGACGAGCGGCGGTAAGTGGTTCAGGTGAGAAATTATTAACAGCTGGATCTCATTGCAGTGATTGGCGTGGGGAACCAGCATTTAAGCGGAACGACAGCCGGCAGAAGACGAGAGAGACGGGGACTCATAGGAGTGACGAGCTAGAGAGCCGCCGAGCGCGAGAAACAAAGACTGCCAGAGTGAAACGTCCGTGAAGTGCGCGCACCTTCCGCGTTTGTTTTATTTTTGTTTTATTCAACTAAATAAAATATCCTACGAGCCCCGTACGCCGACTCCGGTCTCCTTCCTCTTTATTGAACTGAAATCTCTACACTGGTGCCGAAACCCGGGTGGAAGGAGAGCATACCGCCATGCAGACTCCATCAGGATCATCAACATCGCCATTCGCGGACATCATAACATCGCTCGCGGGCCTGCATCAGGAACAACACAAAGCCCTGCTGGATCTCCAGGCCGACCATGACCGCCGGTTTCAGGCCATGATGCAGGCCCAGCAGGAGGACCGCGAGCTGTTCCTGAGCTTGCTGGAACGGGAGGGGCGGATGAGGACGGCCTCCCCCAGTGCCGGCCCTGCCCCCCACATGCCGCTCATGAAGATGGGGCCGACCAATGACCCGGAGGCATTCCTTGACCTCTTTGAGAAGACGGCGGAGGCATGTGGGTGGCCAATGGACAGCTGGCCCGTCCGGGTGATCCCACTGCTGTCGGGGGAGGCCCAGAAGGCTGCTCAACAACTGCCCATCCCGAACCTCCTGGTCTATGCCGATCTTAGAAGAGCCATCCTCCAGAGGGTCGGCCTCAGCCCCGAACAACGTCGTCAGCGCTTCCGGTCGTTCCAGGACTCGTGCCGCAAATGGCTGTTTGCCGAAGGAACCGACGCAGAGACCATCATCAACACGGTGGTGCTGGAACAGTTCATCTCCCGTACCAAGGCCCGCCCCCCCGCTGGAGGATGGGGATGGAGCCTGCAGCGGGGGCGCGAGGCCCTGCCCGGGGAATGGCTGCACCTCAAAGTGAGGGGTGTGAGGAGCCTTCTGCTGCCTCCCCACGCCAATCCCCTGACCCACGGCCTGGGCCGGCCTGCTGGCGTTGCGTAGGACCTAGCGGGGTGGTCTCAGGGGAACCGAGCGGTGTGGCGAGGCTAAACCTTTCCAGTCGCGATGACTTTGCCCTGGAACAATCCCAAGACAAAACCCTCAAACACGCACTGTTTCGCTTAATCTCCCACGTGGGAATCCCAAAGGAGATTCTCACAGACCAGGGCACCGCGTTTATGTCACGCACATTAAGCGAATTGTACGGATTGTTGGGCATTAAAGCGGTGCGTACCAGCGTCTATCACCCACAAACCGACGGCCTGGTCGAACGGTTTAATCGCACATTAAAAACCATGATCCGGAAGTTCGTACAAGAAGACACGAAAAATTGGGACCGTTGGCTAGAACCCCTCTTATTCGCTGTGCGCGAGGTCCCCCAAGCCTCCACGGGGTTTTCCCTCTTCGAGCTTCTTTACGGACGTCAGCCCCGGGGGGTGTTGGACGTCCTGAAAGAAACTTGGGAGGACGGACGCTCGGATAGCAAAAATGAAATTCAATACGTCCTGGACCTGTGCGCAAAACTCCATACACTGGGGCGGCTCTCTATGGAAAATTTGCTTCAGGCCCAGGACAGACAAAGCCAGCTGTATAACCGGGGGACTAAGCTGCGAGAATTTGCACCGGGAGATAAAGTGCTCGTATTACTGCCAACCTCTAGCTCCAAATTATTAGCCAAGTGGCAAGGACCCTTTGAGGTCACACGACGGATAGGAGATCTCAATTATGAGGTAGTACGAACAGATAGAGGCGACTCACGGAAAATCTACCACCTCAACCTCCTTAAAAAATGGAGCGGGTAGGAGTCAGTGTTGCTAGCGACGGCAGTGAGTGGGGAGGAGGATCTCGGACCAGAAGCGATTATTAAAGAAAAATCTCTCGCACTGGCCCTAGGAGGGGACCACCTCTTGCCCTCGCAGCTCACTGACATTGCGCGTTTGCAGGTAGAATTTGCAGACGTGTTTTCGCCCCTACCTGGTCGTACGGACCTGATTCAGCACCACATTGAGACAGAGCCGGGTGTCGTAATTCGCAGCCGGCCATATAGATTGCGTGAACACAAGAAAAAGGTAGTTCAGACTGAATTAGAGGCCATGCTGGCGATGGGTGTAATCTCGACATTGGACTTAATAAAGAGTTTTGGCAGATCCCCTTATCTCCCATGTCCAAAGAAAAGACAGCCTTCACCACGCCGTTTGGATTACACCAATTTGTTACACTTCCTTTCGGCTTGTTCGGGGCCCCGGCTACGTTTCAGCGTCTCATGGATCGAGTGCTGCGGCCCCATGCTGCATATGCGGTGGCCTACCTGGATGATATTATCATCTATAGTGCGGACTGGCAGCGGCATATGGAGCATGTGAGGGCGGTCCTCAGGGCGCTGAGACGGGCGGGGCTAACGGCCAACCCAAAGAAGTGCGCAGTTGAGCGGGTGGACTTAAATATCTGGGCTTCCACTTGGGCCACGGGCAGGTGCGTCCCCAAATTGATAAGACGGCAGCAATTGCAACCTGCCCCAGGCCCAAGACCAAAAAGGAGGTGAGGCAGTTCTTGGGGCTGGCGGGATATTACAGGAGGTTTATTCCTCGTTATTCGGACCTCACCAGCCCGTTGACTGACCTCACTAAAAAGGAGGTGCCAGATAGGGTCCAGTGGACGGAGCAGTGCCAACAGGCCTTTACCCAGGTTAAGGCTGCTCTGTGTGGCGGGCCGCTCCTGCACTCTCCTAATTTTGCTCTCCCCTTTTTCTTACAGACTGACGCATCGGACAGGGGGCTGGGCGCGGTCCTGTCCCAGGAGGTGGGGGGGGAGTACAGCACCATAGAGAAGGAGTGCTTGGACATCAGGTGGGCGGTTCTCACCCTTCGCTACTATCTCCTGGGAAGGGAGTTCACCCTCTGCTCGGACCACGCGCCCCTCCTGTGGCTCCACCGCATGAAGGATACCAACGCGCGAATCACACGTTGGTATCTAGCGCGAGAAACAAAGACTTCCAGAGTGAAACGTCCGTGAAGTGCGCGCACCTGCCGCGTTTGTTTATTTTTGTTTTATTCAACTAAATAAAATATCCTACGAGCCCCGTACGCCGACTCCGGTCTCCTTCCTCTTTATTGAACTGAAATCTCTACAAGAGTATTATGTTTAAGCTAACATTTTGTCATACCAGGGGTGTAGCCATCATTGATAAGAGGAACAGTTCCACTCATTCTCTACTATAGGAGAGGAAGAATTGTATAAACTTGTTAAATCATCTAAACCAACAACATGTATGTTAGACCCTATACCATCTAAGCTCTTAAAAGAGGTGCTTCCAGAAGTCATAGGTCCTCTTCTGACTATTATTAATTCCTCATTGTCATTAGGATATGTCCCCAAAACCTTCAAACTGGCTGTTATTAAGCCTCTCATAAAAAAGCCACAACTTGACCCCAGAGAACTTGTTAATTATAGACCAATCTCGAATGTCCCTTTTCTGTCCAAGATACTAGAAAAGGTGGTATCCTCACAATTATATTCCTTCTTAGAGAATAATGGTATATGTGAGGATTTCCAGTCAGGATTTAGACCGTATCATAGTACTGAGACTGTTCTCCTTAGAGATACAAATGATCTGCTCTTATCATCTGATCGTGGGTGTATCTCTCTATTAGTTTTATTGGATCTTAGTGCTGCGTTTGACACAATTGACCACAAAATTCTTTTGCATAGACTTGAACACTTTGTTGGCATCAGTGGAAGTGCATTAGCATGGTTTAAATCGTACTTATATGACCGCCATCAGTTCGTAGCAGTGAATGAAGATGTATCATATCGATCACAAGTGCAGTATGGAGTACCTCAAGGCTCAGTACTAGGGCCGCTACTCTTCACGCTTTATATGTTACCCTTGGGAGATATCATCAGGAAACATGGTGTTAGCTTTCACTGTTATGCTGATGATACGCAGCTCTATATTTCCTCGCAGCCTGGTGAAACACACCAATTTGATAAACTAATGGAATGCATAGTCGATATAAAAAATTGGATGACGAGTAATTTCTTACTGCTAAATTCAGAAAAAACAGAGGTGTTAATCATAGGGCCTAAAAACTCTGCTTGTAATAACCTAGAACACTGTCTAAGACTTGATGGTTGCTCTGTCAATTCTTCGTCATCAGTTAGGAACCTAGGTGTGCTACTTGATCGCAATCTTTCCTTAGAAAGCCACGTTTCTAGCATTTGTAAAACTGCATTTTTCCATCTCAAAAATATATCTAAATTACGGCCTATGCTCTCAATGTCAAATGCAGAAATGTTAATCCATGCATTTATGACTTCAAGGTTAGACTATTGTAATGCTTTATTGGGTGGTTGTTCTGCACGCTTGGTAAACAAACTACAGCTAAAATGCAGCAGCAAGAGTTCTTACTAGAACCAGGAAGTATGAACATATTAGCCCGGTCCTGTCCACACTGCACTGGCTCCCTATCAAACATCGTATAGATTTTAAAATATTGCTTATTACTTATAAAGCCCTGAATGGTTTAGCACCTCAGTATTTGAATGAGCTCCTTTTACATTATACTCCTCTACGTCCGCTACGTTCTCAAAACTCAGGCAATTTGATAATACCTAGAATATCAAAATCAACTGCGGGCGGCAGATCCTTTTCCTATTTGGCGCCTAAACTCTGGAATAACCTACCTAACATTGTTCGGGAGGCAGACACACTCTTGCAGTTTAAATCTAGATTAAAGACCCATCTCTTTAACCTGGCATACACATAACATACTAATATGCTTTTAATATCCAAATCCGTTAAAGGATTTTTAGGCTGCATTAATTAGGTAAACCGGAACCGGAAACACTTCACATAACACCGTACTTTCTACATCATTAGAAGAATGGCATCTACGCTAATATTTGTCTGTTTCTCTCTTGTTCCGAGGTCACCGTGGCCACGAGATCCAGTCTGTGTCCAGATCAGAGGGTCACTGCAGTCACCCGGATCCAGTACGTATCCAGACCAGATGGTGGATCAGCACCTAGAAAGGACCTCTACTGCCCTGAAAGACAGCGGAGACCAGGACAACTAGAGCCCCAGATACAGATCCCCTGTAAAGACCTTGTCTCAGACGACCACCGGGACAAGACCACAGGAAACAGATGATTCTTCTGCACAATCTGACTTTGCTGCAGCCTGGAATTGAACTACTGGTTTTCGTCTGGTCAGAGGAGAACTGACCCCCCAACTGAGCCTGGTTTCTCCCAAGGTTTTTTTCTCCATTCTGTCACCGATGGAGTTTCGGTTCCTTGCCGCTGTCGCCTCTGGCTTGCTTAGTTGGGGTCACTTCATCTACAGCAATATCATTGACTTGATTGCAAGTAAAAACAGACACCATTTCAACTGAACAGAGATGACATAACTGAATTCAATGATGAACTGCCTTTAACTATCATTTTGCATTATTGAGACACTGTTTTCCAAATGAATGTTGTTCAGTGCTTTGACGCAATGTATTTTGTTTAAAGCACTATATAAATAAAGGTGATTTCAGAAGTGACAGAAATGTCAAATACAATCATTTTATGCATGTAGCCTATATATTATCATCATTATTATTATTATTATTATTATTATTATTATTATTTTTACAAGGAATTCTCTTTTTTTATTAGGTTTAATTAGCTGTAAGAAATCAAATACACTGCTGGACAATAATCAATTATTTGTAATCAATATTTTTTTTTCTAATGGCAATTTTATGATTGTTTTATATACTAGGCTAAATTTAATTAGCAATTATTTTAATTTTCTGCACAGAATTAGGTAGAAAATATACTTTATAGTTTCTGTACTGTAATAAATGATATGTCAATTAGCACTGCATCATTCATAATTTTTATTTATTGTGGGAGGTTTTTTTTTTACGTTTCATCAGTTCATTCTGATTTTATTCAGTTTAACTGCAGATAAAGCCTGGCACGTCTATGAGAACGAGATCACTTCTCATTCACTGTAAATGCTAAAGTACCCATTTAACTTTTCCTCTCCATCATCGAATGATGATTCTGAGAGAAAACGCGCCAGATGTCTGATTGCTAAAGCAACGAACACAACTTTCATGCATCTGATTTTTAGATAAACCTTACCCTCTTATTTCAAGGTCGTCATTAATACTGTTATTTTAACAGTTTGCTTTGTTAATTCGGTTCATAAGCATTGTTAAAACACATTTATCATTCAATGGAACTGTACCTATGATTTAGACACATTTCTGCTCCGTCTATGCAATAAATACAGCTTTCGACTGCTCAGGTAACGCCGTCGGTAAGATGCAGAGAGCCATTGAAAAACTACAGAAAAGTAAATCTACTTCACTTTAGTATTACTGGCCACCAGTCCTAAAGATCGCACGTCAGCTACGTCTGAGACGAACAGATCACAAGCGCAATCCTGTGACAGTCTCAGGTGGTAATAGTGGAGCATGTGAAGGACATATAAGAGGCACGAACACTGTTCAAGGTCTCCATTAATTAGTGTGTGTAGTAATTTAAAGTGTATATATATTGAAAGCATTGAATCGCTATGAAAATCGTGATTAATTAGATTCTTAGCGTTTTGAATCGATTACTGTCCGAGATCGATGCATATGAATCGTCCGGGTTTGTAATCGATGCATCGAGAAAACGAGTGAATCGTTACACCCCTAACTGTCACGCTGCACTAGATGCCAGATTTTTTAAAACAAATAGGCCTAACGGAACCACTGATCTATAATATATATATATCAGTGAACGGAACGCAAACATTCAAAGTCTGACGTTTTCTAGAACAGAATCTAGCAGGATCAAACGCACAACAAAGTCATGTTTGGTATCATTTTATTTCAAATGCCATGTCAGTTGAAAACATTGCAATTGTGTTTTAAAATACAACAACCAGAAAGCACCACAAAAAGATGCAACGTTCAGCGTTCTCCGTGCCAAAAAACAATCAACAAAGTAAAACGATCTCAAACTAGAGCTGCAAGTAACGATTATTTTTTCTGTCGACTAATCTAACGATTATTTTTATTACAATAAATAATTAATCTAATGTTCTTTTTTTATTAGCCAATGAATCCTTTGGATAACTTTACAAACAAATATTAGTACAACTTCTAATATAATATTTCAACCTTTATTCATTTTTAACCAATGTGGTTGAAGTTTTTACAGTATAAAATAATCAAGAGGCAAAGAAAATTATTTTACTATGGTAAATATGAGCTTATGATAGCGGTTATATACCACAGTAGCCATGAATGTACAGTTGTCTGAGACGTCATGAAATGTTCTTTAGCATCACAAACCATAAAATGTAGTCAGGGTTCTGCTATGGTTTAGCATGGTTTCCAGAGATCTGGAGCTGATTCGGGGTAGCTCGGTGGTTTGTGACTGTTGTCTCGCGGCACGCTGTCTTTTAAGGGGCTGTTCACATATCACGTCTTTTGCGCGCTCAAGTTCGTTATTTCCAATGTAGGCGCGATAAGTGCGCTCATAATGGAAGCTACGCGGTCGCGACGCGCTTGTTTTTTCCAGGCACATCCGCACCGCATCGAGTTAAAAACATCTCAACTTTTCAGAATGCCACAAGCGCAAGAATATCAGACCTGAAGCAGGAAGTTGGTCACCAGATCACACAGTAACCAGTTAAACCATAACACCGGAGAGCGCCAAGATGTTTTCCTCTGAAGTGCTCGTGCTAGTTATCGTCTGTTTAAAGTATTCCCATCCTTTTGATAAAAGTGGTCTCTGTTTTTGTGATAGAATGCAACTTTCTCCATTCCCAGTATGCCATTACGCGAAATTTAACGTTAAAAAAACAGTGTGACGCGTCGACGCATTTCACGCACATCGACGTATTTTTGTAGTCGATGTAATCGATGACGTCGACGCTTCCCTTATGAAAATTAACCATGGTTTTATTAAGAAAAAAAAAAACATGGTTACTATAGTGGTAACCATGGTTTTGCTATATTAACCATAGTTTAACCACGGTATTTGTAGTAAATCTGTGGTTATAAAATGGTAGTCGACATGCCAAAAAACCATGGTTACTACAGTTTTACTATAATTAAACCATGGTTCATTTTCATAAGGGTTTACATCCCTAATGAATATGAAACTTAACAAGTATAATCAAGAGACTGATAATGTAAGCCTCATTTTCAAACTTCGTCAAAGCTCAAAATGCCAAATACACGTTCATATAGTGGAAGAAATTTGCACAACACTTTGTCATTTATAAGTCTATAAACCTCCCACCATAACCTCTTTGTATATTGACAATGCCAGAAAATATGAGGTTTCTGGGTGTGATGAACAGAGTGAACAATTTATCTTCAACAAATCTGGTTAAAATATGCTAACAGGGTTAAATTTGTGCAGTATCTTAAATTTAATTAATTTGATTTGTAATGAGATAATTAGGTAATACCCAAACTTTTCTCTAATTATTAGTGCCAGCAGGGTTAAGTAAAGAAGCAGGTTAAGAGTCTGAAAAACCTCTTCATAAAGAATCAAAACTAAAAGAGATAGCTCCAGTTACAGAGGGAAATTATTTTGGGGTTGCATGGAAATTAAAATATGAAAGAAATTAATCGTAAGCCATTAAATACCCCTGAGAATTCAACAACAGTCCTACCAAAGGAATCCCTTTATCAGACCAGGTTTTCATAAATAGCTGACAATTTAAAAGTTGGTCAAAAACAGAACTAGACATTGAAGAAGGGTTTTTTCTTCAGGTTATTTTGAAAGTGTTTTTAAGACAGAAAAATCTAAATAATCAAGACCACCATTTTTATATGAATTAACTAGGGCTGTGCAATATTGAAGATATTGAAGAAAAATGCGATATGCCATACCTTGTTAAAAAAATGTGATATTTGATATGAGATACAATACTGCTTAAAGTGTGTAAAATCTATTTCAATTATATTTTAAAATATATCAAAATGAAAATTATATAACCAATCTGTTTCACTATTATTTTATTTTTTTGGAAAAGACTCACTACAATTCCTGAAAGAGATCAGCAGTGTTTTAGCCACACAATACCCTTCATTAATAACACTTAATAAAGCAGTACAGTAATACAGTCGGTAACAATTCATTTCTAAACTTCATATATAGTTATCTGAAGTAGTTGTATCGATTTAAACAAATTAAATTATTAAAATCACACACACCTTTCTTCATCCGCATCACAGACGCGGGAGCGCGCGCAGCCTTATGACGTCACATCGCCAGAGCGAAATAAAAGTCCTGTTCGTGAAATGAATTGAGTGAACTGCAGAGCTGTCAAAAAAATAAAAAAATAAAAAAATATATATATATGTGTGTGTGTGTGTGTGTGTGTGTGTGTGTGTGTGTGTGTGTGTGTGTGTGTGTGTGTGTGTATTCTAACCCTGTATATATTTAAAGGGGGGGGTGAAATGCTATTTCATGCATACTGAGTTTTTTACACTGTTAAAGAGTTGGATTCCCATGCTAAACATGGACAAAGTTTCAAAAATTAAGTTGTACGTTTGAAGGAGTATTTTTGTTCCAAAAAAAACCTCTTCCGGTTTGTCACAAGTTTCGAAAAGTTTTTTTTTTTTTTTTTTTTTTATTGAACAAACATAGCAGCAAATACAGTTTCATCTACAAAAACAAATAATTATCAACAGTAGACAAAGAGCAAGTAAAGTAAAAAGTAAGTAAAATAGACAAAAGTAAAAAAAAAATAATAATAAAAAAATAATAATAATAATAATAAATAAATAAAAACATTTAAAAAATAATAATAATTGAGCCAGGGGTAATATATCCTTTAAATAAATTTAAGAGAGATTTACATGCCTCGAGTCCCTTTTGTTTACATTATAAAAAGCATAAATATTATACTTTGTGCATAATGTAACTGATTTTAAAGCTTTGGCATTGTTGGAAGAAGATATAGTACTCAAGTAATATTTAAGGTCATTACAAAAGACAATAAAAATAGGTTTGATAGACAAAAATTTACACTTGTGTACAGAAAACTTGGCTAGAAAAATAAAAAGATTTACAAGAAAATACTTGTCTTTCAGATTTTTATCAGAGTTATAACAACCAAATAATACATCCTTAAACTCCATAGAAAAATTGACTAATAAGGAAGTACGTACAAACAGGCAAAATTTTTCCCAAAAAGTAGCTACATGAACACAATCCCAAAAAAGGTGAGGTATAGACTCGTCTTCCATTCCACAGAAGGAGCATAAAGGATCCAACTCTGGAAAAAAAAATTTGATAAAAAGATTGACAGGGTAGAATCGATGTAGCAACTTGAATGATACCTCTTTAACCTTATTAGTGATTAGTCATGTGTTTGACAGAGTCCACACTTTCTTCCAAGGAATATCATTAAAATAATTACTCCAATATGATATTATAGAAGGGACAGTAATAATATCATTCTGAAAAAGTTGTCTAATCTTTCTATTCCTAAGAGAGGGACTAGATAAAAAACAGATCTTCCCTATTGCTGTCTCACAAGGCTGTAACCAGGAGGTAGAAGAGAGTAAAGAATCGCCTGAGTTTTTCAAAAATGCAATAGCTCCACTGGGAATGGCATCCATCACTATGGCAAAGTCTCGTGGGGTGACAGGAATACAATATTTAGTTAAGAATTCAGAATAAGAAAACAAATGACCATTTGAATTTACAAGTTGAGAAACCAAAAGAATATTATTATTAAACCAATCTGAAAAAAGAGTGTTTTATTTTTGTAACGGATATCATGGTTATTCCATATAAAATACCTGTGGGGGCTAAAATTATGTTTGTAAATCAAGTGCCAGGCCAGAAGGACCTGCTTATGGAAATTTGACAATTTTATGGGTAATTTAGAAATATTATAATTACATACTAACAGAAAGGGAAGACCACTAACTTTAGAAAAAATATAATTGGGAATAGCATTCCATAAGGAATCAGAATCGTTCAAGAACTGCCTCAACCAATTGATCTTAAACGTATTGTTTAAGGAAGCAAAATCAAGGAAGTTAAAACCACCATGTTCAAAGCTATTTATGACAACAGATTTTTTGATGTAATGTCTTTTGTGTTTCCATAAAAAATCGAAAAGCATTCTATCAACCTCTACAGAAAATGTCTTATCCACATGCAAAGAAAGGGCAAAGTAGGTCAATCTAGAGATACCCTCCACTTTGGCAAGGAGAGCCCTTCCTCGTAAAGGCAAGTCTCTTTGGAGCCAGGAATTTAATTTTTTCTTAGCTTTAGTAATTACTGGATCAAAGTTTAATTTTCCTCTCATTTTGACATCTTTACTAATTGTAACACTCAAATAATTCACTTGAGACTTAACAGGAATATTGTGCAGGAATGGAGCAGAACAAGATTTTAAGGGAAGAAGTTCACATTTATCTAAATTTAAAGAAAGGCCAGATGCTTTTGAGAACACTTTAATAAGATCAAGAGCGATAGGGATCTGCAAGTCGTTTTTTAAAAAGAGCGTGGTATCATCAGCTAATTGAGTTATAATAATGTGTTTATCTGCTAAATTAACCCCTAGTAATTGACTATGCAACAGGGAAGTAGTAAGGAGTTGAGCGGCTATCAAGAACAAATAAGGCGATACCGGGCAACCCTGGCGTACCCCTCTAAACACATTAAACCTTGGAGAAGTGCCAGATTTCAGATTAATTGAGCAATTTCCATTTCTGTATAACGTACGGACAATTTTGCAAAAAAAAATCTCCAAAACCAAATTTATACAGGGATTGTAAAATAAATTCATGTTCAAGGGAATCAAAGGCTTTATAAAAATCTAAAAAAAGAATAAAACTTTCATCCCTAATCAGTTCATCATAATCCAACAAATCTAGAACAAGGCGTATATTGTTAGCAATATGCCTCTTTGGGATGAAACCTGATTGAGTCTCGTCTATTATTGTACTTAAAACAGTTTTCAGTCTTTTGGCCAGTATCAAAGCTAAAATCTTATAATCACAGTTTAATAAGCAAATTGGATGCCAGTTATCAATCAAAAGAATGTCTTTCTTAGGTTTGAGTATTAAAGTGAGTAATCCCTGTGATAAAGTAGGTGGAAGTGTTTCAGACGCAATACTCTCCAAATAAGTTTCAAGCAAGAAAGGTGCTAACTCTTTAGCAAAATTTTTATACAATTCAGCTGTCAGCCCATCTGTGCCCGGAGACTTATTGTTCTTAAGAGCTTCAATAGACTCAATTATTTCATCAATAGATATATCCCTATCGCAGGTGCTCTTATCTGCATTAGATAATGTCCTAATATTTTTCAGAGATTGGAAAAAAGACAAAGCAGAGTCTTTGCAATATTTAGAGTCGTAAAGATTTGAGTATAATTTTGCACAAAATGTGCCGATTTCCTTAGGATCAGAACTTATATTACCGTTTACATTTAAAGAGTTAATAGTTAGATTTCTCAAATTATTATTTTCCATTCTGAAAAAATATGCTGTACATTGTTCTCCTTGCTCTAGCCACCTTTTTCTAGAGCGAATAAAAGCACCCTCTGCCTTATTCTTATACAGTGAATCTAAATGAGTTTGCAGATCAATAAATTCTGCCAATTCAGCTTCAGACAAACCAACCTGCATTTTACCAGAAAGAGTCATTATTTTGGAAATGACAGACTCCTCTTCAAGTCTTTTACGTTTAGCTAGAAGACTGCCAAAATTCCTAGCACACTTGCTAATTTCATGTTTAAGTAATTCCCAATTGAGGCTGAATTTATTGTCCTTTTGTGCTTTGATCCAGTAATATTCAATCAAATCTAAAATGTTTTTCCTTAATTGGTCATGTTTAAGTAAAGAAGAGTTAAGTTTCCAATAAGAGGCTCTAGGTTTTGAAGAAGAGATCACTGAAGATAGAGGGGACTGAATAAGAATTGCCTTATGATCAGTCATGGGTGAAGGGAGAATGCTAACAGAAACATTAAAGTCCCTAACAGCTTGTGAAACAAGCCAGTAGTCTATTCGGGACTGTCTGGAACAACTTTTGTTACTCCAAGTATAGGATTTAGTATTCGGAAATGTTTCCCTCCAAATATCAATAATATCAAATTTATCCATTAAAATATTTAATTTAGAATTAGCAGAGGCAATCTGTTTAGGTGGCAGTCTATGGAGATTATTATCAGGTACAATATTAAAGTCCCCACCAATGAAAACTAAATAATTTGGGTATGCATTAAGCCACAGCAGAAGTTTCCCTTCTATCGCATCAATCAGAAGATCATTCTCATGAGAACTATTATACCCATAGATATTAATTAGTATTACCACAGTGTTGTTTAAACAAATAACCAAAAGCAGAAAATGTCCATTCGGGTCGCTAAAGTAGTGCAAAATCTCCCCAGCAAAAAGGTTTTTCAAAGTCAGAACTCCAGCTGAACGCTCAGAACCGTGAGCCATCCAAATATATTTCTATATTCCTAAATATTTTTCCAAAACGCAGTGTCACTGGCAACGGAGTGGGACTCTTGAAAAAAAACAAAATCATTTTTGAACGATTTGGCATATAAAAACAAAGCCTTCCGTTTAGTAATGTCTCTTAGACCCCTGGCATTGAGAGAAATAACTGAAATAGACATACAAAAATAACTCTTAACAAAGAACAGCAAAGAACTGAGCTAACTGAAGTTGGCAAATGCATAAGCAGCTGACTACAAAGTCAGGTCAAGTGTTGTAACAGCCATCAAAAGTCCTGCTCCATAACAAAAAGGAGCTCGAAAAGCTCTCTTGGTATGAGAAGAACAGTCTGAACAGGCTTACATAGGGTTAATTTCAGAGCCTTCAATAAATGCACGGTGACCGACAAAATGCGCCCTTTTCCCCTCCTTGCGGGCCTTTTCAATAGCCGGCCATAGCAACCGCCTCCGTTCTCTGTCAAAGGCAGTGAGATCCTCAGTGAAACGAAAACCGTGTGCCCGCAGGAACTCTGACAATTTCGCCGCCCTCCACACACCATCTCTCATCACACGTGAGGAAAACTGAATAATAATCGCTCGCGGCTTTGAAATATTCGGAAGCCTCTTCCCAATGCGGTGGACAGTGTCAATTCTATCTGGAAGAGTTTTGCTCTTCTCTGGAAAGGTGGCCTGACAAATGCGGATAGATTCGGTTCTGACATTTTCATTTTCCTTTTCAGGCAGTCCATGCAAACGCAGGTTCCAGCGGCGAGAGTATCTCTCCAAGTCAGCAATTCTTGTTTCGCAGAGCTCCATCTTCTTTTCTTCAGTATTTAGTCTAGCTTCTACTTGGCCGACTTTCCCCTTAATATCATTCAATTCAGCACACACAAAGTCCACCGTCTTTTTTAGCCCTTCAATTTTGAGAGCGTTTTCACCCACCATTTTCTCCAGGGCATCCGAGTGATTATTTATCAGCTGTGAGAGAGTGGAAATCACGGTATCATCTTCTGCTTTGCTTTCTTTGAAGGGGGCTTACCTGGGCTCTCCGGGGGTGGAGTAGATAAGAGGATCTCAGCGGGAGACGAATAGTTGTGGAAGCTCACATTCTCGGACACGTGTGAAGCGTGAGACATTTCTTTTTCTTTTCTTTTGTCTGCAGAAGATTTCATCTTTAAGTTATCAAGAGACAAGTATGTAATCAAGTATTTATGTAATCAAATACCCGGAACGGGATTGTAAATAGTGTAGTTTGGCTGTTAAATGATGATTTGTCAGCAGAGCTCGATAAAGGCAAACTTAGCAGGACGGCATCTTGGAGCCTCTCAAGTTTCGGAAAGTTTTTTCCGAGTATGGGTCTGTGTGACGTTAAATGGAGCGGAATTTCCTTATATGGGTCCTGAGGCACTTCTGCCGGAAGAGCGCGCGCTCCCGTATAGCGAGGCTGAGCACAGACAATCACTGATCAGAGCGAGAGCGTCGCGAAAAGTCACAAAAGAAGTGTGTTTTTGGTTGCCAGGGCAAGACAACCCTGCACAGATTACAAAAAGAGAAACAGCATTAAGGGACCAGTTGATGGATTTTATTTTTACAGAGCATCAACGGAGTTGTGCAAGTGTTTGTGTTTGTTCCCCTGCATTTCGACAAACAAGGCCCAGTTTTTGTTTTTGGAGTTATTGGAGTTATGAAGGATGCAGTACTACTCTATAGGTACTCAAGATTGACAGGATATTGAGTGAAAACGAGCATTTCACCCCCCCTTTTAAATTCCAACATTTTCATATCTGCCCCCAAAATCCAATTCAAACTCCACTGCAAGATCCTCCTTTTGCATTATATTTTTTACACCTCATAATGATATGCTCCACATTTTCTAGAACATTACAATCATCACAATTATCTGATATGCATTTTCCCATTAAAAACAGGGTTGATTTTAAACCAGTATGTCCAAGTCTTAATCTTGATAAAATCACTTCTTCTCTTCTGCGTTTCCCTTTAAAAACCTTGACATTAATCGATTTCTGAATATTATAACAATATCGCCCTTTGCTATCTATGTCCCACTTTTTGTGCAATGATTCTCTTATTTTTGTTTTAATTAATGATTTGGCAACACCTTTACCAAATGGGACTTTCATTATTTCCTCTTCTTTTAGCTTCAGTGCAATTTTGCAGTCAAATCTGCAATCATTGCCCTCCACTCCAGTATGAGCTGGAACCCAACAAAACTGAAGATTAATTCCAATTCTCTTTATATTTAACATTCTCGTGGATATCTCTTTATGTAAATCCTCTCTTTTTGATTCAGTTGAATTCAAACTATTTAGTGCAGCAACAGAATCTGAACAGATAATAACCCTTTGAGGTCTTACTTCTACCCATTGCAATCCTAAAATTATGGCTACTACTTCAGCAGTAAATACAGATAAATTGTCATTAACTCTTTTGCATATTGTTACATCAAATTCTGGTATGTGCGCTCCTATTACTACATGATCATTCCTCAAATCTTTAGATCCATCTGTGAATATTGGTATATACTGATAGTAGTTCTGCTTAACATATTCTTGAACCAAAATATCCAATATTATCAGCATTCCTTTCAGTCCATTCTTTCTTTAATTTCTAAAAGTTTCAAGTCTACATTAGGACTGGGAAAAATCCATGGAGGAACATTACCCAATACCATATTTGGGCCATACTCAAATCTCTTTAAACCATATTGTAATGATATTGAAACTCCATATACATCGGGAAGAAGGAGGCGGGAACCGGCGCACAATCAAAACATTTTAATATTCAAAAATAAATACAAAACAGCGCACCAGCCCCTCGCGGACGACTGGTGGGCATAAATAAAAAGCAAACACATAAAATAATGTCCCAGGCCTGGTCCTCTCTCGTCCTTCACTATAGTTGCTCCAGTTTTATATCCTTCCATCTCCTACGTGGGACTCGATACCGGCGGTGGGGCGCAGGTGCAGCTCATCTCCAATCACTGCACCTGGCCTCACTCCTCGTTCCCACGCCTCTCGGCCCTGCCCCACTCGTCACATACCCCCATCGCCCCTCGCAGGCCGGGGGGTACTCCCGAGACTGCGCTCTACTCCCCCCCCCCTCCCTCCAGTCGGGACCGCTCACGGGTACCTGCGGGAACCTGGGGGTAGGACAGACGAGGCGAGAGAAAAGGAGATGGCAGGAGGAGCGACAGGGACGAGAGAGGGGAGAGAGGAAAAAAAAAATCCGGTTCCCAGACACACTGCTGCTCGGCCCTCCATCAGCTTGGTGATCTCCTCCGCGGTGCCTGGCGGTGGCACTGGACGGCCCTCGGTGTACGGCACGACACTACTCTGCCGCCCGGTGGACGGCTCCTCCGGTTTTGGGCAGCCGGCAGGAGTCCCCCGTTCCCTGCCCCTCCGGACTCCTTCGCGGAGGCAGCAGGCTCTGGGCCCCCTGGCAAACGGCGCCGACTCCTCCGCTCCCTCACGGACGGCAGCCGCCCCTCCATATCGTGGGCGGCCGGCAGTGAGCTCGCCCGTCCCCGGCAACTTGCTCCAGCCCACTGCCTCGAGCATCCATGGCGGCACATACCTCGCCAACTCGAGGGCACCGCGGATTCACCACAGCAGCGAGGGATCTTTAGCAGCACGTCCCTCCTTCTCCCGGGCTTCGGCAACACTGTAATGATATTGAAACTCCATATACATCGTGAAGAAGGAGGTGGGAATCTGCGCACAATCAAAACATTTTAATATTCAAAAATAAATACAAAACAGCCCCTCGCGGACGACTGGTGGGCATAAATAAAAAGCAAACACATAAAATAATGTCCCAGGTCTGGTCCTCTCTCGTCCTTCACTATAGTCGCTCCAGTTTTATATCCTTCCATCTTCTACGTGGGACTCGATACCGGCAGTGGGGCGCAGGTGCAGCTCATCTCCAATCACTGCACCTGGCCTCACTCCTCGTTCCCACGCCTCTCGGCCCCGCCCCACTCGTCACACATATTCTTTCACTACTCTATTAATATTCCAACAGAATCCTGTACCTATTCGTTCTTGCAAATACTCCCAGCAATCACACAAGACCTGTGTAGCTGGCTTTTCATTCCCAGAACCTTTTAACTTAACCCAGTATGTCAGTGACAGCTTTATCAGTCTTAAGTATAGTGGTAATTCTTTAGTTTCTACCAGTAGCGCATTAGTAGGAGTTGTTTTAATAGCACCAATGCTAAGCCTAAGAGCTCTGAACTGGATTCTGACTAGTTTTTCTAAGATACTCTTAGCTGCCGCTCCATTTACCATACACCCATTGTCTATACATGATCTTAATTAGGCCCTGTATACACTTACCTAAAGGATTATTAGGAACACCTGTTCAATTTCCCATTAACGCAATTATCTAATCAACCAATCAGATGGCAGTTGCTTCAATGCATTTAGGGTTGTGGCCCTGGTCAAGACAATCTCCTGAACTCCAAACTGAATGTCAGAATGGGAAAGAAAGGTGATTCAAGCAATTTTGAGCGTGGCATGGTTGTTGGTGCCAGACGGGCCGGTCTGAATATTTCACAATCTGCTCAGTTACTGGGATTTTCACGCACAACCATTTCTAGCGTTTACAAAGAATGTTGTGAAAAGGGAAAAACATCCAGTATGCGGCAGTCCTGTGGGCGAAAATGCCTGGTTGAAGCTAGAGGTCAGAAGAGAATGGGCTGTCTGATTCAAGCTGATAGAAGAGCAACTTTGACTGAAATAACCACTCGTTACAACCGAGGTATGCAGCAAAGCATTTGGGAAGCCACAAAACGCACAACCTTGAGGCGGATGGGCTACAACAGCAGAAGACCCCACCCCAATTTTGTGCATGACCTCACCAAAATTGTACAGTTGAAGACTGGAAAAATGTTGTCTGGTCTGATGAGTTTCGATTTCTGTTGAGACATTCAGATGGTAGAGTCAGAATTTGACGTAAACAGAATGAGAACATGGATCCATCATGCCTTGTTTACACTGTGCAGGCTGCTGTTGGTGGTGTAATGTTGTGGGGGATGGCATTCTTTAGGCTCCTTAGTGCCAATTGTGCATCGTTTAAATGCCACGGCCTATCTGAGCATTGTTTCTGACCATGTCCATCCCTTTATGACCACCATGTACCCATCCTCTGATGGCCACTTCCAGCAGGATAATGCACCATGTCACAAAGCTTGAATCATTTCAATTTGGTTTCTTGAACATGACAATGAGTTCACTGTACTAAAATAGCCCCTATAGTCACCAGATCTCAACCCAATAGAGCATCTTTGGGATGTGGTGGAACAGGAGCTTCAGGTCCTGGATGCACATCCCACAAATCTCCATCAACTGTAAGATGCTATCCTATCATTATGGGCCAACATTTCTAAAGAAGGCTTTCAGCACCTTGTTGAATCAATGCCACGTAGAATTAAGACAGTTCTGAAGTCGAAAGGGGGTCAAACACAGTATTAGTATGGTGTTCCTAATAATCCTTTAGGTGAGTGTATATCACGTAATGACTGTTTATCTGCGCCCCAATCATATCCTGAAACTGATCTTATAAGATTAAGTACTTTAACATTGAGCAAGTGTTCTTATTGAAATCTTATTGGCTGACTGCTGGTATCACTGTTAGACAGTGTTTTCTCTGCTTCCTGTTGGCCTTGCTGGAGCTGACCATAGCTCCGTGTAGCTGTTTTGTTTTTTCTCTAGAATCTTTATCTTACTATCACTCTATGTTTTTGAAAGGTCCCGTTTTTCAAGCTTTGCCCTTTGTGTAATAAGTTATAGAAACTGTTAAACGCACCAACTTAAATAATAAAATACACTTACCGGTTTTGGTTCATAAACAATGCCTTCTTCAGACAATGCCTGCTCCATCTTTCAAGAATAATCTTTGTCAAATCCGGCATTGGATTATAATTTTCGGGAACCAAGTTAAACATTAATTGTAACCATTAATCTCCAAGTACAGCGTCCCTGGGAAGGCCAAACAAAAATGATTGGACTCCGAGATGAAAATAACAGCGTTTCAACGACATGGAGACAAACATAAAACGCAGCTCTTCCTCTTCTCCGTCAGAGCGCAACAAGACCATGCCCCCTTTTTTGTGAATTCATGTGGGCGGAGGTTAGTCAAAAAACTGTTTTAGTGACGTCATTACTGCAGGAACTACAGGGATGTACGTAGTCCAACGGGTCATTTTTTGTAGGCGAATTCTGTTAAATAAAATATCTCACTTGGCATTGAACTTTGAGCTTTAGATGCACTCCTCGTGCATCCAGACCCAGACTTAACATTCGTTGTGAAAGTGGACGCCTCTACCACCGTAGTGGGAGTGGTCCTATCCCAGCAGCAGGGGACGCCCAGCCGCCTCCATCCATGCGCCTTCTTCTCCAGGAAACTCAACCCGGCGGAGGTAAATTATGACATCGGAAATAGGGAGCTACTTGCCATCAAGCTTGCCCTGGAGGAGTGGAGACATTGGCTGGAGGGAGCCAAACATCCTTTTCAAGTGCTCACAGACCACAAGAATCTGGAATACCTTAGAGCAGCCAAGAGACTCAATCCCAGACAAGCCCGCTGGGCGCTATTCTTCACCCGCTTCCAGTTTTCCATCACCTACCACCCTGGGGCTAAGACCGTAAAGGCCGATGCACTGTCCAGATGTTATGCACCCGAGAAAAAGTCGAAGAACCCCGAACCCATCCTCCAGGACAAGGTCACAGTCGCCCCTATCACCTGGTCAGCGGAGACTCTCCCTCCAGCCGAAGCTCCCAACAACACTCCGCCGGGTTGCCCACCAGGACACCAATACATTCCTAGGACACAGCGCACTCCTCTCATCCACTCCGCCCATACATCACTTGGCACTGGTCACCCGGGGGTCAATGGAACCCTCTCATTGCTACGGGAACGCTTCTGGTGGCCCAACATGGCCTCGGATGTCAGAAGGTACGTGAGTGGATATACCAGCTGCGCCATGTCGAAAAGTCCTCGCCATCTACCATCTGGCAAACTCCATCCTCTGCCCGTTCCCAACCGCCCATGGTCACACCTAGGGGTGGATTTCATAATGGACCATCCACCCTCTGACAACAATACATGTATTCTGATAATTGTGGATAGATTTTCTAAAGCTTGTCGTCTTCTTCCTCCGAAGGGTCTCCCCACTGCCATGGAAATGGCAGAACTGATGTTTAACCATGTCTTCAGGTACTTCGGCATTCCAGACGACATTGTGTCGGATCGGGGCCCCCAGTTCATCTCCCTGGTATGGAGAGCGTTTCACTCCCTCCTAGGTGTGGCCATCAGCCTGTCTACCAGCGGCTACCACCCACAGTCCAATGGGCAGACGGAAAGAAAGGTCCAGGAGATCGGACGCTTCCTCCGTACCTTCTGTCATGGCCACCAGAACTCCTGGAACCAATTCCTGGGGTGGGCCGAGTACGCACAGAACTCCCTCCGTCAACCCACCACCAGACTCACACCCTTCCAGTGCGTACTCGGCTACCAACCACCTCTATTCCCCTGGTCTGGAGAGCACTCTGATGTTCCCGCAGTCGACTATTGGTTCCAGGAGAGCGAGAGGGTCTGGGACGCGGCCCATCACCAACTGCAATGGGCGCTCCGCCGATGCAGGATGGCAGCCGACCTTCGCCGTTCTGAGGCCCCCCAGTATTAACCCGGTCAGAAGGCTGTCTACCTGGGACATCTGCCTGCGTCTACCTTGCCGAAAGCTCAGTCCCAGATTCCCAGATTCATTGGCCCATTCACAATCACCCAGCAGATCAATCCGGTCACCTACAAACTTCAACCCCCCCCTGAGTACCGGATTCACCCCACTTTCCATGTCTCACTCCTAAAACCTCACCTTGGAATACTTAGTGGACTGGGAAGGATACGGTCCAGAGGAACGTTCCTGGGTCCCACACAACGACATCTTGGATCCCGCCTTGCTGGATACCTTCCACTCCATGCATCCCAACCGACCTGCTCCCAGGGGAAGAGGACACCCACCACGTCGTCGGGTCCCCGGCCCTCAGAAGCGGGCCCTGGGGAGGGGGGTACTGTCACAAACACGCCAGGTTCCACCTCCACACAATCACAGCGCACACCCTCACCTGAGTATTAAACCATCACCACCTGATCCTCATCACCAGCCATACACCACAGCACTATATAAGCCACGCACATGCACCCAGTCATTGTCCGGTCACGTTCACGACAAGATCATTCATCTGCGCTAACTATAAGGACCCCCCCCCCCGCTTTTTTCCTTCTCTCCAAGGATAAACTCTGAAGACTCCTCCATCTTCTCTCTAAGGATACTCCCAAAGACTCCTCTAAGCCCCAACGGTGCGTGGGTGTGGTCACTACCTTCCCGGCACGGATCCCAACACCCATCCACTCCTCACTACCTGCTCCTCTGCTTGTGTCTATAAATAAACATCTACTTCATCTGTTACTCCTCTGTCTCCGAGTGATCCGTAGCACCAGTGTAATTTATATATGTTTTTTTCCTCATCATGACATATTTTTGGACTGATGCCACTTATGCTTAGGTGTGACTTCTAGTCCGAAAAATACGATACATTCATCTTCAGGAATTACTTGTAGCATTATAGCATTAATAGTACAATAAAATGATTGACCTCGTCCTGTGAGCAGCGAACACCGACTACCAAGTGTGAATACATATGGATGTTTAATAAATTACACTACAGGGGAACATGCAACATCAGACTAAACATAAACATACACATATTAAACATAGATGCCAACGCAAGGAAGGAAAGGATAGAGAGATAGAGAGAGAGAGTGAAAGAGCGCACAGCAGAGTGAGAGAGAGAGAGAGCGAGTGCGCAAGACAGTAGAGAGACATGGCAGGATTAACTCAAACCAAATCACAACCTGTTAAGAACCACCAAAGAATCTCATCACCTTAATTAAAAGGGGTCAAAGCCTAGAAGCGCATCTTAATTGTTAACAAGAGGATACTTGCATTGGTTCTGTAAAGTGTCTGGTCTGTAAAAGTAAAGTGTCCCGGTGCATGTATAATGCGTAGACTCCTGTTGAATCCTGTTAGGAGTGAAACTGTCATCATTTCATCCATAGGTTGACTGCTTCGAAGTGAATCAACAAAGTTTCTGAAAACTGCCAGAAGATCGGACCCTCCCCCAAAGGGGAGTCAGGAGATGTCCAAGGTGATGGGTGTCTCCAAATGCAAGTTAAGAGAAGCTCGCTTTTTGGATGTGGAAGAGGTTTTATCTGATTTCCCGCTAACACCCCTTTTGGTTGGATTGACCAATAATAAGGAATTGTCAGGGGTGCGTACTGGACAGAGGACTCAGATGCAGAGTTAGAAAAAGTTACCTCAGGGATGCCTCCTGGCGTCCCCGGATGACTCACCATGATGCTGATGAAATTGATCAATGAGAGTGCGATCCAGAATACCGCGAGCCGGAACCCAGCATCTCTCCTCCGGACCATAACCCTCCCAGTCTACCAGATATTGATGACCTCTACCCCTACGTCGAACATCAATGAGCCGCCGTACAGTATAGGCAGGCGACCCCTCGATGAGCCTAGGAGGTGGAGGGGCAGAGGTCAGGGGCTGAAGGGGGGAGTGAAAGGCGGGTTTAATCTTAGAAACGTGGAAAACCGGGTGGATCCTTCTAAACTGAGGGGGTAATTTGAGCCGAACTGACACCGGACTAAGCACTTTGGCTATGATAAATGGTCCAACAAATTTGGGTCCCAGTTTACGTGAGGGCAGTCTGAAGTTAATGTCCTTAGTAGACAACCAGACTCTCTGACCACACACGTAAAGTGGGGGCTTAGTACTGTGACAGTCAGCCGATGCCTTGTTCCTCTCGCCAGTCCGAGTGAGGGCTTCTCTGGCGATCCTCCAAGTACGGAGGCATCTCTGAATAAATGCATGCACGGAGGGAACAACGGCATCGGATTCTTGAGAGGGGAATAGAGGTGGCTGGTAGCCTAAACAGCACTGGAAGGGAGACAAACCCGTAGATGAGACCGTGAGGGAGTTATGCGCATACTCTACCATGGTCAACCTGGAACTCCAAGATGACGGTTCAGCAGATGCCACACAGCGCAGGACTCTCTCCAAATCTTGGTTTGCACGCTTGGCATGACCATTAGTCTGCAGGTGATAACCGGAAGATAGGCTCGCAGTCGCCCCCAGCTGTCGACAGAACTCTGTCCAAAACCTAGACACCTTGGACTCCACCCCCCAGGTGACCGCAGCCACAACCCGTTCAGGATGCAAAATGGCCACCGGGAGGGTGGGACTAGCCTCAGCCTCAAAAACCCGCAACAGCGCATCAGGTTTACCATTCTTAGAGCCTGGGCGATAAGAAATGGTAAACCTAAAACGTCCGAAAAATAATGCCCAGCGAGCCTGCCTAGAATTTATTCTCCTGGCGGTGCGAATGTACTCAAGATTCTTATGATCAGTCCAAACGATAAACGGAAATCACGCTCCCTCTAACCACTCCTCCAGGGCCAGCTTGACTCCCTATTCCCAATGTCAAAGTTCCGTTCCGTGGGGGCTAAACGATGAGAAAAGAAGGCGCAGGGATGTATTTTCTCGTCCGAAGTTGATCTTTGAGACAAAACTGCCCCCACCCCCACCTCCGACGCATCCACCTCCACAATGAACTGACGAGATGGGTCAGGGGTCGTTAAAATGGGGGCCGAAACAAATCGACACTTAAGGTTCTCAAACGCCGCTTGGGCCTGCGACGACCAACAGAATCGTCTCTTTGTGGAGGTGAGATCAGTCAAAGGAAGGGCGATTTGGCTAAAATTCCGAATGAACCGCCTGTAAAAATTGGCAAACCCCAGAAAGCGCTGGACCGCTCTACGACAATCTGGGGTGGGCCAATCAGCAACTGCCTTTACCTTGACGAGATCCATTCGGATACCTTCAGGCGAGAGAATAAAACCCAGGAACGGAACCGACTGTGCGTGAAACTCACACTTCTCCAATTTAATGAATAAACGATTCTCCAGCAGCCGCTGGAGCACTCGCCTGACGTGCTGGACATGATCACTCTCATTCTGGGAAAAATTAAGGATGTTGTCGATATAAAAAAAAAAAAAACGATTGACCATGTCTCGGAGCACGTCGTTGACGAGTGCCTGTAAGACCGCCGGGGAGTTGGAAAGACCAAACGGCATAACTAAGTACTCAAAGCGCCCTGTTTGGGTGTTAAAGGGGGTCTTCCATTTGTCCCCCTCCCTAATCCGAACCAAGTGATAAGCACTGCGTAGGTCCAACTTCGTAAAGATGGTTGCCCCCGAAGGAGCTCGAAGGCCAATGACATCAACGGCAAAGGATAATGATTCTTTACCGTGATGTCATTCAACCCCCGATAGTCAATACAGGGGCCTCCCGCTCCGGACCCAACAGAGAGTAAAGGCGCCCCCTAGGTGGAGAAGTGCCAGGAAGCAGGTCAATCGCACAGTCGTACGGGCGGTGTGGAGCCAGAGATGAAGCTCGGGACCTACTGAAAACCACTCTCAAATCATGGTAAGCCTCCGGTACATCCACCAAGTTAGTCAGCTCCTCCTGCAACACAGAATGAGACAAGACAGGGGGAAAAGCAGCACCCAAACACTGAGCTAAACAGAAAGGGCTCCAAGCCAAAATAGAACTACGGGCCCAATCACTATGAGGGTTATGTTTAACCAACCAGGTGTGACCCAACACCACTGGAGCGGTGGGCGAGTGAATGAGGTGAAATCTAATCTCCTCAGCATGATTACCAGACAAGGTTAATGTGACAAACTGAGTGGTGTGAGTGATATTAGTGAGATGGGTGCCACAAAGTGTCCTGGCAGAAATCGGTTCGGCCAGTGCAACAGCCGAAATCCCCAGACAAGCAGCCAGTCTGGAATCCATGAAGTCACACTCCGCTCCAGAGTCAATCAATGCTGAAACCTGGAAAACAGCTCCCCCCAAACTGTACTGAAGCTTGGAACTCTGAACGGCCACCAGGTGTCAGTCGAGTTGTAGTAACGCTCACCATACGCTCTCCCTTGCGTGAAAAGCGTCGCCCTGCCACAGGGCACGTCGCTACCACATGACCCGCCTCACCGCAGTACAGACAGAGCTGATTATCCAGGCAACGGCGTTGCTCTCCTATTGTCAGCCGTGCTCTCCCAATCTGCATGGGCTCCTCCTCCAGGAGGAGGACCACTCGCGCTGCCGGATCTCCGAATTATGGATCCTTTGACACAAGAACAGAAGGTGAGACTGATACTGAGAAACAATGCCAAACATGGGCAAAGACAAAACAATCTACTCACAACCACAGACAGAAAAGCAGAGACATATAAAGGGAGTGGGGGAATGAGCGACAGGTGGGGAAGAATCAGCTCGTGATCTGCACAACCCCGCCATTATCAGCACTGATTGCCCAGACCATGAGCTACTGAACAGACAGGACAACACAGACCACAGGGGAAGCTGAGACTGCACCCAGCACCGTGACAGGCATATAGTTTCAGCGGAAAAGTTTTTCTTTGTCTCAATGACAACTGATTTGCATATTTTATGAATGGCATGATGAACTGGTAACCCAAACTATGGTACAAATAGTATGATGCATTTTAGGCTCACATAGTGTACATAATTGTTTGGGGAATAAAAAGCAGATCTTTTTGATACCAAGGATAAAACATGTGGAAGGTCTTAAAGCAAAGATACACTGATATACCTGAAAATAAGCATTGAGAGTCTAATTAATACAAATAAAAGTATTGTAACTAGGCTACTACAATAGTGAAACATACAAACGATACATACATATACTAGATACATTTGTAACGGATCAATTATAGTCTAAATAAATAAAGTGTGTGTGTGTGTTGTGAGAATGTGAGTTGGCTAGTCAGGCAGGCCCATTTGGTGTCTAGCATCGAGGGCTATCTAGTTATCTCGGAATGTGTTTGAAGGACAACTAACATGACAATAAGTGGTTCGCTTTAAATACAATATATCTCCAAATATCTGAGGAAAACTCTGAATTAGGGTTTCAATGTCTGCACCCTGCTCTTCTGTCAAGTGACACAACAACTTAGATAAGCTAAAATCTCAGAATTAGATAATGGGGTAAATGGCAATGGATCAACCTGTAGTCTCATCTCATCCACATCCAACTTCACATAAAGAGGAAATGATGGTTCTAACTCACAGCAACAGGTGAAACCACGGGCCCTATGTTCACCTCTGAAGAGTGAGATGTTTCCTCCCTAGAATTACAAGGTTTAAGCATATTAATATGACACACATGTTTTTTTTTCTCTTACAGTTAGGTGTTTTAATGATGTAATCAGTGTCACTTCTTTTACCCACTACCTCATAAGGACCAGCAAAACGTGGAGACAATGCAGACCCTGGGATTGGTATTACACAAGTACCTTGTCACCAACTGAAAATGAACAAGACATAGCCGTTTTATCAAAATGTCTTTTCATGCTAACCTTAGCTTGCGCAAGATCTTCTTTGGCACACACACATCCTTCTTGTACTCGTTCACGAAAATGGACCACATAATCAAGAATGTTCTTTGTAACATTTGTTCCTTAAGAACTTTTAGTGGTCCTTAGTGGTCCTTATGTCCAAACACCAGTTCAGCTTGCCTAAACTGCAGAGACTCCTGAGTTGTTTCACGAATAGCAAAAAGAACAAATGGCACACCCTCATCCCATTCGTTACCGGTCTCCCAGCAGTACTTCTTCAACATCGACTTAATGGTCTGGTGAAATCTCTCAAGTATAATCTGGAAGTACGATAACTGATACCTAGCGAACACAAAGTTTGTGTGAACAACTTGGACATAAAATGTGTACCTTGGGCAGAGCAAAAGTGGAAAAAAATTGACCAATAATGACCGCTTTGGAAGTAATTTTTCGCAAAGGCACTGCTTTTGGGTACTGAGCTGCAACACACATTATTGTAAGTAAAAACTGATGACCATTCTTAGTTTTAGGCAATGGTCCGACACAGTTCACAATCACATGCTCGAAAGGCTCACTGACCACTGGGATTGGGACTAACGGTGCAGGAGGAATGACTTGAATTAGTTTCCCTATGACTTGACAGGTAGGGCATGTACGACAATAAACTGCAACATCCCTTTTCACCTTAGGCCAAAAGAAATGACGCAACACACGATTGTACATCTTTGTTACCCCTAGATGTCCTGACATAACATGATCATGGGCAAGTTAGAGCACATGTGCACGATATTCAACAGGCACAACAACCTGACAAACAGTAGAACACTCTGCATCATTGACTTCTCTAGGTTGCCACTTCCGCATTAACAGCCCATCTTCCATAAAATAAGATGCACCCCCTTTCGAATTTGACATTGCATCAAAGCATTTTACTAAAGTTTCATCCTCAAGTTGGGCTTTACTTAACTTTTCACGACCTACTGGTAACGGAGATGTCAGCTGACCATCGTGAGGAACATGTTCTCCTACAGCATCATTATCTGTGCACATGAATGTGTCATCCAGCGTAAACTCTGTCCCCATCTTCTTTATCTGGGCACAAGTGACCACACAAGCTGGAAAAACATCCGGATACCCCTGAGTTAAATCTTCTGTAGCCAAATTTATAACAGGTGTATCCAGCACTTCCAATACTGGCAGCATTCTACCCCCGGCCAAATCATTGCCCAAAATGAACTCAACACCAGGCACTGGCAATGCAGGGCGCACATCCACATCCACAAAACCTGCAACCAACTCTGTCTGTAAATACACACGATGCAGGGGCACTTTCAATACTTCCATAATAATACCTTGCACCAGGATACTAGAACCCAAACAGAACTTCTCTGAAAATAGGTTATCTTTGGATACTTCTACATTTGTTTTATGTGCAACAATACGTGACAAAGGACCTGCAGAAACATTTCGGTCACCACGCATAGGGTTAAAGACATTTTTATGAGTTAATGCAAACTAATCTGCAAGTACGGCAGCAGCAGACATTTCCGTCACCTTCTGTTCATTCAAATACAAAACAATGCATTCAGGCAAGCACTTTTTAAAATCTTCAGGGAACATTAGTTCATGCAAGGAAGACAAATCTTTAACGTTACTTGAAGTGCACCACTTATCAAACAATGCTCCTTTTTCACGTGCAAGCTCAACAAAAGTTTGATTACCACCCTTCCTATGATTCTGAAACCTCTGTTGGTAAGCTTCTGGCACTAGTTCATATTCACGCAAGATAGATGCTTTCACAGTCTCATACTTCATACTATCTTCAATAGACAAAGTAGAAAAAACTTCCATAGCTTTTCCCACGAGCCTAGACTGCAACAGCAATGTCCACACTTCCTTTGGCCAATTTAACGAGACAGCAATTCTCTCAAATGCACCAAAATAACTGTCCACTTCCATCTCCCTAAATAGCGGCATCAGTGAAATGTTTTTACTTATAAAGCCCAAACGATCGTACATGATCCTAAGCAGATGCTACAACAGCCATTGACATATACACACCTAAGCTCCTGAAAATTGACAGAGCCAGAAAAGGAGCTTTTGGAAAAAGGACATGGATGCATGTCCAAGAAAGACTTGGTGAAAATGTAAGTTCAATTTCAATGTTTTGATGGTTTGATCTATATTACTTTGGCTGATGATAAATGCAGTTTTCATACTTTGGCGATTCAGTTGTTTCTTTTGTATGTTTATCAAGACGATAGACATAGTGAATCATAGGAGGACTGGTGCTTTGGAAGGCCTTCCTGTGTTTCTTTGTGAGAACCCAACCGAGCTATTCAAGAAGTGTATAGTATGTATCAAAGACTTTAAAAGGCTAAAATGGTTAGTTCACCCATAAATACAAGTTCTGTCATGAAGTACTCACTGCCAAGTCATTCAAAACATGCAAGAATTTTTCTGATCTTCAAAACACGAATGAAGATAGTTGTTAGAAAATCTGAGAGATGTCTGTCCCTCTATTGACACCTACACAACTACCACTTTCAAGGTAGTAGAAACATTGAAATAGTCCATGTGACTACAGTGATTTAACTGCTTTATGTGAAAAACAAATATATAAAAATGTATTTAATTACAAAAAATATATATCTGGCAAATCATGTTCACGAGAGCACCATGATGTATGCGTGTTGTGTTGTGTTGACGCAAGAGCAGTGCTCCCACCCATCCTGAAAGCAACAATTTTAGAGAACAAACCAAGACCAAAAGCAACATCAAAGTATAATTTAATAAAAGAAGCTTGCATCTGCATCTATTCCAGATGAGAACGTCTGCTCTCACATCAACATTACACAAATATGACATGGTTATCTTATGAACGTGCATTGGAGATTTATATTTCGTGGATAAAGATGTCTGTGGCAAGGTATAACATGGTATGTGGTTTAAAAGCACACTGGTTATCGGAGACGAGAGCAAGATCACAACTTTATGTATTTTCCAGGTCCAGCTGATAGAGACACACACACACACACACGCGCGAGTTTGCCGTGATCTCTCTCTCTCATCTCCGATTAAATGCTTACTTTTATATTATCTTTCCATGCCAAATACTGCAATCAGAAACATTTTTTACTTGACCCACTTACTCACCGCTCATCTCCTGACTCGTTCTCCAATTGCAGACTCTGCTGAATCACGTCCCCCTTGCCACAGATGTTATTTTTTATTTTTATTTTTTTTATACACACAGAGCACTCGCATCGCTTTTCATCGCTTTTTCCTGTAGCTCAATTGGCAGAGTATTGCACTATCAAGCGGTTGGGGGTTAGATTCACCAGGAACACATGACAGGTAAAAATTGATAGCCTGAATGCACTGTAAGTCGCTTTGGATAAAAGCGTCTGCTAAATGCATAAATTTAATTTTAATTTAATTTAAAATTAAAAATTTTTTTGTTAAAGCACTGGAGTCACATGAGTTCCTTTAATGATCTCTTTACTACCTTTCTGGGGCTTGAAAGTTGTAGTGGCATAGGCTGTCAATGGAGAAAAAGAAAGCTCTAATTTCATTTAAAATATCTTCATTTCTGCTTTGAAGATGAGCATAAGTCTTACGGGTTTGAATCTACATGAGGATGAGTAAATGATGATGCAATAAACATTTAACAAACTAAACATTTAAAGCAGGGATGTCCAAACCTGCTCCTGTAGGGCCAATATCCTGTAGCTCCAACCTACCTGGAAGTTTCTAGTAATCTTGATTATCTGGTTCAGATATGTTTCATTGGAGTTAAAGCTAAACTCAGCAGCACAGTGACCAATAGAGCAGGATTGGTTACCGCTAGTTAAAACCGTTTCCAGAATTGGAAATAGTGTGTTCATACTCTTAAAACATTAAAATGCCACTTGCTTTTGTGTTTTTTTTGTAAAACTAAGAACTTAAATTTTAAACTTAAATATGTGTAAGGTCCAGACACTCGGCCCAAGGAAGGTATCCGGTGCTGGATGAAGGTTTCCTGCGTGTTCTGTCTTTCAGCGCGTAGAGTTATTCATTTTAGGTTAAACTCAAATCTGACTCCATTTTATTATTTAATCTGACTCCATTTTAGTATGACCTCGAATTTAGGTTGAAATGCAAATTGGTTGTATGCCTTTTTAATTAATATTCTTCTGACATTTGATTATTCTAGTTAACTCTATTTTTATATTAACTCATTCATTCGGGTGCTCATGTTGCTAACAAGGATACAACGTAATCTTCTAGTCAATAATTACAGAGTAAGACAGAATAGAATCAAAATGTAACAATTTATTAACAGTCAGGTAGATATGTATTTTGCCAATTACATATCCAATTGAAACACATCAAATCATATCAATACAAAACATCAAATTCTCAAAGATGAATCTAAAAGTAAAATATGCATACCTGACCTTAGAAAATACATAGTATGAAGTGAAGAGACACACAACACACTACAGGCTTTCTGGCTACAGAAATCGCCCTGATCCTTTTGCTGCAATCCTTTAAATACCTCAGACCAAGACAAACATCCCCCGAGATGAAGACAGAAACTAACAATTGGAATTTGCATTAACTCAGGTCCCAAGCCTGGGTGGTTTTACAACTCAATGGGAAAAGCGGGTAATTTACATGGAGGGCCCTAGGAAAGGACACTCCCATCACAGTAATCAAGATCTCTCTTGACTCTTCAGATCTGTATTATCTTCTAATCTACTTTTGTAAGATTGAGACCATTGTACCAGTTGCACTGAGACATTTCCAATGATACTATACATGAGTGTTAGATCACTTGCATTGATATTTTCATGTAATCATTTTGAGCAGACTGAGTAGAAGGAAGAATGGGTGAAGGGATTTATAATGAAACAAATGGCCAGAAGGGGAGGAGGTCTCCTGCTCCTCCACTCTGTGGGGTGTCTCGAAGATGCTCGTGTATGTTTGTATTGTCTGTTTCTCAGGAGATCAAAGTATCTCAGGTTCTTTCGTCCTTAAATATGTTTTTATTGTGTTTGTTTCACAGGAAAGTGAAGATGGGACAAAAGGGGTCTCTGTTGGCATTCTCTGTGATGTTGTCACCGTCTTTTACTGGTGTGACCATCCTCTGTGAGTGTTGTGTTTGTTTCTTTGTCTCTTGCTGTATTAATCGTTGTTTGTGTATGCTGTGGTTCCTGGTACTCGTGTCTTTGCATCTTTGCTTGTCATCGTGATTTGTTTCTGTTTTTGCCGTGTTGGCCTTTTTGTTCTCTTTTATTAAAAAGTGATAATTTCCCTGCATTTGGACCCAGACCCTGTTCTTTCCATGGCGCTGTTCCTCCTGCATCGTGACAGAATACAGCTAGCTACATGGGTCCAGCATTGAGGTTTCTTGATGTCCGCCAGGGAGATCGGACCATGGAGGATTACGCTAGGGAATTCCCGGGGGAGGTTCGGTTGTAAGCTATGGAGAGGACCTGCCTAATGGTATTTTTCTGGGGAGGACTAGCCGAGCCCTTCAAATCCATCATGCCATACTCACACACTGAAGTTCCAGAGGTGGCAGTGTCTGCTCACGAAGCCCCCAAGTCAGCGGTGTCCCCTCACAAGTCCCCCGAGGAGGCGGCGTATTTGCCGTGTTGGCCTTTTTGTTCTCTTTTATTAAAAAGTGATAATTTCCCTGCATTTGGACCCAAACCCTGTTCTTTCTACGGTGCCATTCCTCCCGCATCGTGACAGATGTAAGACAACACCCAAACATCACCAATAATCCAGATCTTTGCTTTTGTACTGGAGGATATTGTTGTTCTAAAAGATGTTTATTAAGTTTCCAAGCATTCTATTAGTTACAAGTTGTATACAATGTTTAAAATGGACCGTTTTACTCCAAAGCTGTTCATATTTAGAAACCGTTCTTAATTCTAGATAGAAGAGAATGTCAAGCTTGTCAACAATGAAATGCACTACACTCTCTTATTGGTAATCCTTCGAATATTAAAACTGTTAACTCAAAAAAAAAAAAAAAAAAAGTATGTTGCAATGTTTATGTTTCTGGCATTGACTGACTTACTTGCCTATTCTTTTTTTCTAAAGGCATTTTAAGCAAATTTGGACAAGTATTTCCATGTCTACATTTTAGTTTAACTGTTTTATTAAAGAGATAGTAAAATGAAATTAATGAAATGAAAATGAAAAAAAAAAAAAACTGTAATTTACTCACCCTCATGTTGTTGCAAACTTGTATGAGTTTCTTTCCTCTGCTGAACTACAATTAAGATATTTTAAATAATGTTGGTAACTAGATAGTTGACAGTAGCCTTTGAATACCATCCGTATTTTTTTTTTCCTTCTATGTAAGTCAATGGGTGCTGTCTGGTTACCAACATTCTTTAAATATCGTAATCTGTGTTCAGCAGAGGAAAGAAACAAACACAGGCTTGGAACAACATGAGGGTGAGTAAATGTTGACAGAATTTTTTAATTTCTGGGTAACTATCCCTTTAAGATTTCTATAACATTTCACTACATTCTTAATGCAATTGTTACGATGTGCATGTGTTTACAACTGCAATAAAATGATAAACAAATAAGTCTATGTTTGTCATTTGTAAATAGATGTAAAATCACTATAAAAGGATAGTGTGCTGATGCTTTATTTTACCAAATCAACTTTTTACATCCAGGAAACAGAAAAAAATTAATTATCTCAAAAACATTAATAGTTGTTTCAGTTGTTGTGACAAGAATATATTTATTTGTAAAATATGACAATCAAAATTGCATGAACAAGCCAATTTACATTGGCTAAACAAAGTGTTATTACTGAGAAGAACTAAAAAATTATTGGTGAGACAACTCTAAAGTCTTACTGCATCAAGTTGCCTTATATTTTTATGTTTTCTTAACTTTTTTTTTTTTTTTTACAGTACTCTAACTGTAGTGTTCAAGATAGCAGGCCTGCTACAGTATTACCAGCAATTTCTGTAATTTACAGGAATAATGTGAGTTATTGTAATGTACCATGATATCTTGTACTACTGTGAAAATGAAATAAATAGGTGGACAATGGTAACCATGGACAATTTGTTGTACTTTGTTAACTGCTTGTTGCTGATCTTAAATGTACATAGGTTAAAATGCACATACAGTTAAGCTAACATTAGCTTTCCCGAATCTGACAACCTTTTTAGCCCCTGGTGTGACTTCTTTACCGGAACATCATAACCGAGCTATTTCTCTGGGTAAGGGTGTTCGTCAGTCGGCTTCCCGTCCATGAAATGATATGAACACATAAGAGCGCTTGGGTAGGCATTTCAAATTCAGCGCCTTCAGCCATTGCCTCGGGTGCTTCTATTCATTTCCACTTCACTTTTATCCAAGGAAACAGAACTATTTGCACTGTATTTATCAATGGGACAATATTCATGCAATACTATAACCTAGAAATAATTTAAAGGGGTTACTTGCAAGTCACAGCAGCATGAATTAATATGTGTCCAGCAACATCTGATTCAATTATTATGCTAATGTGGCCTGTGGGGCATTCTCGAAGCATTCTATATTGGTCTCTCTCTTTTCCCTCTGTCACCGCTTCAGATCGCTTTCACTCCCTCTCATGTTGCTATGTTACCTAATATGGGTGTGAGTGGTCGGAAATTGAGAGCAGGCAGGTTTATAGGCACCTGGGATCCTAATTGTAGCTAGCTGCTAATGTGTCAGAGTGCAGCAGTGTTCCGGGGTGCAGTTTGTAGTGCAAGGTATTTCCAAACTATCCGTGTTGTATGACTAATAATTAATAATTAATTAATTGGGTTCAGAGCACTGAGCAAGATCTTATTGTCTTGATGGGTGAAGGGGTTGTAGAGAGTTTGCCAATGGCGCTATTGTTTGTGTGTGCACGCGCTTTCGAAACAACATGTTTGGAATGCCTAGACTGACGAGCACAGAGGAGTGTTCCGTGACCCTGGTGAAATTGTGAAACACCAAAACACTGTCTACTCACCCAATTCCTAGATTGCAGGCAGGTATGTTATGGCTATGATTATTGTGTGGCTGGTAAAACGTGTCATGTTATCAATGTGGGGGCGTGTATTTAGCAGCTATATGTAATAGACTGACTGATGATGAATTTTAGGTGCACAGAGTACTCAATTGGGTTTTTTGTTTGTTTTTCAGAGGTTGTCGCAATCCGATTGTCGGCTGCTGTTCTCTTGAATGTGTTTAAAGGTGTAAATGTGTATGAATGTGCAGGTGCTGTTTTTTTTGTTAGACATGTTTCCGATTTGTTTCTTTTTTCTTTATTTTTATTTCCCCACTAACCGGTGGGTTATAAAAGATTTGTGTTAGTGAACTGATTGTGACCACCGGCTAGTGGTTTCTTCCTTTTTTTCGTGTTGTTTCCTACCCTTCCCTAGTAATAGTCTTGGGGTCGGTAGGGCCCATTGGATAGACAAGCTTATCGGGTTCTAGCTTGGTTTCCTTAGTGTTTCACCCTTGAGTTTTCTCAAGGTTTAATGGAAATGTTGGATAAAGTAAAACAGTCAAATGAAGGTCCCATCAGAAGCCCTGATATTGTTCTGCGAGACCAGTTCTGTGAAAATGTCTCAGATCCTATGTTACGTAGAAAACTCAATAGATTGGTATGAATAGATAGTGGGTTGACTCTTCTAGCCATACGAAAAGAAGCTATAAGGTAGGTGCAGGAGGGTCAGTCCAACCGAGATCGTAGTTACCATGCTAAGACTTGAGGAGCAATTGCCTGAAGGCCTACTGGTGTCCCCCACCCTGGTGCCGGCGAGAAAGGGTTTGGTATATGCACCTGTAATGAATGTTGGTAATACAAAGTTATGGTTGCCCCCACGCCAACCTTATAGGCACTATACAAGTTCTGGCTGTGAAAGGAACAGCTGCATCTATATCAGTACACCCTTCTTGGAAAAGAAAATTGTTCCTGTTCGACAGCCATATCGTAGAATTCCACCCTCCCAGTATGAAACAGTAAAGGCACACATCCAACAGCTCCTGGATAGTAAAGTCATTTGAGAAAGTAGCAGTCCATATTCTTCTCCTGGTGACCAAGAAGGATGGGAGTTTGGGCCTCTGTGTAGATTACAGGCAGTTTAATGCAAAAACCCGCTGTGACGCATATCCCCTTCCCCGTATAGAAAAATCACTGGATGCACTTGGTTTTCCACCTTAGACCTCACAATTGGATATAATCAGGTTCCAATGGTAGAGCAGGATAAATCAAAGACTGCCATCTGTACACCTTTTGGCCTGTTTAAGTTCAACAGAATGGCTTTTGGATTGTGTAATGCCCCTGGAATGTTCTAGCACTTGATGGAGCGTATGTTCAGCGATTGCAGATACCAGTCCATTCTGCTGTACCTGGACAATGTGATTGTCTTTTCCGCCACTGTTCAGCAGCATCTGAAAAGGCTGAGAGAGGTGTTTTCCCGTCTGCAAAAACAGGGACTAAAAGTAAAACTGTCAAAATGCCATTTCTTCCACCACCATGTCAGTTACTTGGGGCATGTGGTCTCTGCTGAAGGAGTTGCCACAAATCCTGCCAAGATAGAGGTGGTCAAGGAGTGGAAATGCCCAGGACACCTGGCCGAATTGCGATCCTTTCTCGGGTTAGCAAGCTATTATCGCCGCTTTGTGGAGGGGTTTTCATTGTTGGCAGCGCCACTTCATCATTTGGTAGGTAGACTCAGCAGACCTCGAAGAAAGGGAAAGACCCTTCCAGTTCCCCTGGCATCGGCCTGGGACAAAGGATGTAAGTGAGCATTTCTGTCTCTGAAAGAGCGACTTACCTCTGCTCCAGTGATAGCATATGCCGATTTTAAAAAGCCTTTCATCTTGGAGATAGATGCCAGCTATGGAGGCCTTGGTGCGGTCCTCTGCAAAGAACATGAAGGGAAAGTACATCCAGTCGCATTTGCCAGTGGAGGACTCAGACCTGCTGAAAGAAATATGGAGAATTATAGCTCCATGAAGCTGGAACTACTTGCTGTAAAGTGGGGAGTAATGGAGAAGTTCAGTGAATATTTGCTGGGGAACCATTTCTCAATATTCACTGACAATAACCACCTGAGCCATCTGCTTACAGCAGGGGAGCCCAACCTTTTTTTGAACAAAGATGTACTTTTAGATTTATCAGTGTGCCCAGATCTACCACTCCAAACAGAAAGCCAGTCACTACTAACTGCACATCTGAAGATTTAATATGCTGAAAACAACAGAAAAGTAGCTCTTATCCATATATAATAAATCTGTTGTGAACAGAATGCAGAGACAGATCAATTTGCGACAATGTATGAAACAGAAACTCCAGGCAAAGGTCAATATCTGCATAGATAGACAGTTTCAGGGATCAAACAGAGGCGAGTCGAGAACCATTTTGCAGTGTGAGAATCTCATTGTCAACAGCAGTGTTATCTAAGTGAAATAGTTTTGGAGGCAATACAATCCACATCAATACTTGGACCAAATGGAAAACACAGATATCTGGCAACAGGCTTGATGGATCCAAAATCTGTAAAGTGCCTTTCAAATTCTAACAAGATGCTCTGAACTTACTCCTCAAAATGTGCACTGTCAATCTGCACAAAGTCTTTGCCCTGACGCTGAAGTTCTGCCTGCATGTGTGGAAAGTTCCGTAGTTCATAGCGCTGCAGCCTATTTGAAAGCCGTAGTAGCTTGCTTTTAAATGTGTTTACTGCACTGATCATGTTGATTAATTGTTTGTCTTTACCCTGCAGCTCTAAATCAAAATCATTTAGCAGGTCAGTGAGATCTGTCAGGAACGCTAAATCTAATAGCCCTTGGCAGTCCTCCAGCTGGGCATATTCTGCATTTTCTGAAAGCTTCAGAAAATCTTTGATTTCAGGCAACAACTCTGATAATCTCAATAAAAATGTACCTCTACTCAGCCATCTAACATCTGTGTGCAGCAACAGGTCTATGTGTTCTGCACCGGTCTCCTCCAAATGAGCATGGAATAACCTTCTCTGTAGACTCCTGGCCCACAATCTTCATTGCAACATCCATCACTTCTTTCATGTTTAAAATCTTACTACATAATGCCTGCTGGTAGATTATACGGTGGTAATAAAGGAAGTCCGGTAAATATTCACTCTGTTTGCACAATGCACTGAATCCGCTGGTATGGCCCACCATTGCTGGAGCACCCTCCGTTGTGATAGAGATGAGTTTGAACAGGGGCAATTGGGTCTTGTTGACAAATTCCATGAAAGCTTGGAAAATATCTTCGCCTCTTGTGTGTCCCTTCAATGGTAAAATGGTAAGCAGCTATTCTTTTGCACCCATGTTTCCAAAAACCATTCCAATGAAAAAAACATATTTGTGCCACATCGACAACATCAGTTGACTCGTCAAATTGAAGAGAAAAACATTTGCACTGTTCAACTTCTTCCTTAACTGCTCCTCAACATCCTCTGCCATTCCCTCACATCGCCATGTAGCAGCGCCACGGGATAATTGCACATCCTTTATGGCAGCTTTGATCACCAAAAAGTGCATCTGCAGCCTCGACAAATGTTGCTTCTTTCACAACTTCTCCGTCCTTGAAAGACTTCTTGTGTTTTGCAAGAACATGACTGCCACGATAAGAAGCTATAGTTGCAGTCTTACCCTTGGTGTTTGGCCTGGTAAAATGGACTTCTGTGCTGCTAACTGACCCTTCAATTCCCGGACTTTTCGGGTGCGAGCTGATTTAGCCGGAAAATCTGCATCATAGCTTCTTGAAATGCCACTCCAAATTGCCCTTCTTCGGTAAGGCCCCGCTTGAATTGAAAATAAGACAGATGGACTTTGAGTTTGAATAAACAAAAAAGTAATCCGCTTCCCAGTCAGAACAAAAATTATCGTTTTTTTGGCTTCTGCCATATAGTTGTGTTTTATTTTGCTGACGTCGAGACTTCGCAGCCCTCTCAACGTCTCCATAGTAACAGAGAGTAGTGGCGCGAATGAGGTGAATGTCGGGAGCTTGCATATCTGAAGAGCCGACTCTATTTAAAAAAAATATAGCCTATAGAAATTAAATAATTATGTAATTATAAAATAATTCATAATTTTATTTAAAATAATAGTGTTTATTTAACAGTAGACATTTTAAGCTTTCTATAGATATATATCTCTTGTATTTGAGGCAAGTATTCTCTGAGATCTGGGTTGTTTCATTTAGGTGTCTGTGAAGCGGGGTGACAGAGACAGAGATGGCAGATAACACACACTGTTTATTTTCTTTATTCTACAAAAGTATAGAGTTTTGTTTTTATCATGAGTGTATACAAAAAGTAGACCCTTTACAGATTTGATAGATATATTGCTCTTATCTGCACGATCAAAGCTGGAAGTGCAATTTAAGTTATTTTCGGCGTTATCAGGAGATTAAGCAGCAAAACACGTATACACGTTAATCGACTCCAGAGGGTTAAGTTGCTGAAGTGTCCTGATACATTGTTAGGATGTTCTAGTCTATGTGTTGGTGGTTGCTTGCTGAACTAAAAAGTTATTTAATGGTCCATTGGATATTTTTAGTCAGCCAGGGGCTGAGGGCTGGGTTGGAAAATATGTGACGTCATTATGTTGTGACTGACGACATGAAATTTCTCTACTAGTCTTCTCCCCTGGTGTGATTGTTACTGTTTAATACACAAAAATTGTACTTGATGTACTTGTACTTTGATGTTTAATAAAAATAAATAAATAAAAAAATAATTTTAAAAAAATCTCTGTACTGTTTAGGCTATGTGTTGTAGCCATTAAAGAAAACATATTTGGTTTCATATTTGTTTAAATATTATAGGCTAATGTATTTTTTTTATTTATTTAATCAATGTTTATTATGAAAGTGAGCATGCAGCATGAGAAAGATATGATTCATCATGCGCAATAGCCTATGAGACATGGAGTGGGTAAGACATGATTTTGACCACTTTATTGAGTTTTGTTTTGTAGAAAGACTCTGTTTAAAAGATTTTCATTTTGTATAAATTGTATCTTAATTTTGATCAATATTTTATCAACCCATTGCCTGTATTTAATAAACAAGCAAATATATTAGCAGACAATGTAATAAGGTGTCGGCACATCACTTGTATTGCACGTGAACTGGAGGGCGCAGAAACTCAGCTTGTGCCTCACAGACAGTTTTGAGAAATATAGGCTATATATTATAGAAAGCTTAAAAATGTCTACTTTTAAACGAAAATATTCAAAACGAAAAGAAATAGGCTACTCTCTGAATATGTAGGCCTAATCCATGTGAAATGTGCATTTCTCTCTGGCGTTCATGGCGAGTCCGCATCGTCTTTGCAGCGACACAGAAAACACCATTTTATTAATAAACAATTAAATGTCTCCTTGCCATTTTTGACAAATTCATAATCATTTCTTTAGCCGGTTCTTTGTGGCAAAATTATACACGCGGTCGTGCGCTTGAGAGCGGCTAGTAAACGCCCATTATTCTGATCGGAACAAAGCATGACAAATTCTACATTTCATTTTCTCCATAGAAATGAGAGGCCAAGTCACAAGTCAAATATTTTTTTTTATTTACAATAATAGTGATTGTCGGAAGAGATGGCTTCCCTTGGCTTCAGGGAGAAAACGCCACTGAGAACGGGGATGGTCATTTCTGAAAAAAAAACAAATGAAAAAAACAAAACAAACAAAAAAAAACAATTAAGTATATATGACATATATATTCACTAAATAATTATTCACTATTATTTAGTGATGTGCTGCCTTATGCTAGCCTAGGCCTCTTCAGCCACAGGACTACGGTGAATAGGCAACAGCATACAGAAATAAATAATGCTAAAATGCTCGGCGGCAGTATAAGGGATTTAAAACCATTTCTTACCTCGATTTAAAGTGCACCTTGCATTCAGGTGTGTTGCTGATGAAGCTCCGAACAAGAGATGGTATATCCAGCCTGTCCAGAATTTCACTATGTATGTGCATTAGCACCAGATGTGTCAACCTCTTCTGGCTTGTTGTACTTCGGGTCCAGGTTTTCAGACGTCTGATAGCTGAGAATGATCTTTCTGATGGAGCAGCTGACACAGGTAGACATAAACAAAGCTCAATGAATGCCTCAACTTCTTTAAATAGCTCTCTAGTTTGGGGATGCAATGATGAAATGAATTCAGCAAGCTCTTTCACTGCAGTGAACCGTCTCTCCTTAGCTAGGTCACCCAGTAGAGTTAGTTGCATTTGTAGACATGATTGATCAAACTTTTCCGGGAGTTGCATTTCTTCATTTAGACCAGACAGGTTTTGGTTTGCAGCTTCGATAAGAGTCGTTTCTCTTTGTGCAGCCACTTTAATTCCACTTTGATCAAATCTTCTTTTAAGCTCAGTTTGGATTAAGTCTACTGATTCAAAGAACTGACGTCGCCACTGTGCTTCTCCAGATTTGCACACCAGAGTATCTGGTTCTGAAGTGTTGTGGATGCGAGCTGGGGTTTTGCTCAATCTGGGGGGATTTGGCATTTTCAAATTGTTGCATCTTGCAGCGGTGTTAACCTTATCCATCAGCTCTTTGAAAGAGTCATCCCCCCGAAGTCTCTGCATATGTTGCTTTTGAGGACTGTCAAAACAGAGACCTGAACAACTGCCAAACAGAGACCTGAACAACTGTTTACGTTTGGCTGATTCTGAAATGACAACATACACTCCCTGAACAAAATTCAACGTGTCTGCAATGAGTCTCACTTCCTTTGCTACCTCTTGCAGAACGAGGTCAAAAGCATGGTTTCTGCAATGCACATACAGTATTGTTCAAAATAATAGCAGTACAATGTGACTAACCAGAATAATCAAGGTTTTTCGTATATTTTTTTATTGCAACGTGGCAAACAAGTTACCAGTAGGTTCAGTAGATTCTCAGAAAACAAATGAGACCCAGCATTCATGATATGCACGCTCTTAAGGCTGTGCAATTGGGCAATTAGTTGAATTAGTTGAAAGGGATGTGTTAAAAAAAATAGCAGTGTGGCATTCAATCACTGAGGTCATCAATTTTGTGAAGAAACAGGTGTGAATCAGGTGGCCCCTATTTAAGGATGAAGCCAACACTTGTTGAACATGCATTTGAAAGCTGAGGAAAATGGGTCGTTCAAGACATTGTTCAGAAGAACAGCGTACTTTGATTAAAAAGTTGATTAGAGAGGGGAAAACCTATAAAGAGGTGCAAAAAATGATAGGCTGTTCAGCTAAAATGATCTCCAATGCCTTAAAATGGAGAGCAAAACCAGAGAGACGTGGAAGAAAACGGAAGACAACCATCAAAATGGATAGAAGAATAACCAGAATGGCAAAGGCTCAGCCAATGATCACCTCCAGGATGATCAAAGACAGTCTGGAGTTACCTGTAAGTACTGTGACAGTTAGAAGACGTCTGTGTGAAGCTAATCTATTTTCAAGAATCCCCCGCAAAGTCCCTCTGTTAAAAAAAAAGGCATGTGCAGAAGAGGTTACAATTTGCCAAAGAACACATCAATTGGCCTAAAGAGAAATGGAGGAACATTTTGTGGACTGATGAGAGTAAAATTGTTCTTTTTGGGTCCAAGGGCCACAGGCAGTTTGTGAGATGACCCCCAAACTCTGAATTCAAGCCACAGTACACAGTGAAGACAGTGAAGCATGGAGGTGCAAGCATCATGATATGGGCATGTTTCTCCTACTATGGTGTTGGGCCTATTTATCGCATACCAGGGATCATGGATCAGTTTGTATATGTTAAAATACTTGAAGAGGTCATGTTGCCCTATGCTGAAGAGGACATGCCCTTGAAATGGTTGTTTCAACAAGACAATGACCCAAAACACACTAGTAAACGGGCAAAGTCTTGGTTCCAAACCAACAAAATTAATGTTATGGAGTGGCCAGCCCAATCTCCAGACCTTAATCCAATTGAGAACTTGTGGGGTGATATCAAAAATGCTGTTTCTGAAGCAAAACCAAGAAATGTGAATGAATTGTGGAATGTTGTTAAAGAATCATGGAGTGGAATAACAGCTGAGAGGTGCCACAAGTTGGTTGACTCCATGCCACACAGATGTCAAGCAGTTTTAAAAAACTGTGGTCATACAACTAAATATTAGTTTAGTGATTCACAGGATTGCTAAATCCCAGAAAAAAAAAAATGTTTGTACAAAATAGTTTTGAGTTTGTACAGTCAAAGGTAGACACTGCTATTTTTTTGAACACACCCCTTTCAACTAATTGCCCAATTGCACAGCCTTAAGAGCGTGCATATCATGAATGCTGGGTCTCATTTGTTTTCTGAGAATCTACTGAACCTACTGGTAACTTGTTTGCCACGTAGCAATAAAAAAATATACGAAAAACCTTGATTATTCTGGTTAGTCACATTGTACTGCTATTATTTTGAACAATACTGTATAGGGACACTGGACACTCTGCTTTTAGCTTCGCCCGAACACCATTTATACGGCCAGACATGTTGGACGCGCCATCAAAACAATATCCTGCCAAACGTTCCAGAGGTATGTTTAAACGGATAAATATGTCCTTGATGCATGAAAACAATGTTTCTGCAGATGAGTCACTGGCGTTATAAAATCCAAGAAAGACGTTTTGTGCCCTTAAATCTGAATCCACAAACTGCAAACAACATGAAAATTGCTCGCTCGCGCTGATATCGGTTGTTCTGTCTGCTGTGAGTCCAAAGAAAGAACAGTGGCTGATTTGAGACATGATTTCACGTTGTATGGCATGAGCAAATATCCCGAGAATTTCGTTTTGAATTGTATCGGACATCCATTCTCTTTCTTTTGGGAGAGCGTGTGTCCTCTCCAGCATTAACTGCCAGAGGACTCCATCTCGGTGACCGTGCCCTCTAAGTGGCAACCCTTCGCGGCCCAGGAGCTTGATTGAGCAGAGGAAAAGCTCCAGCACAGCCCTTGTGGTGTATTTTTCCAAATAAAGTATTTTGTTCTGGAAAAACAACTAGCAACAAAAATGGCTAGATTCACATTGATTATTCTTGATTGATTAAAATCTTACTAATAAAAATCTTCTACACCCTACCCGTTGCCTGGTCTCGAGCGGCAATATCCGAGATCACAGCGTTGATTGGTGTTAATTTTAAGGATTCCAAAGCACGCACTGAATCCGAGTGCAATTCGGATAACTCACGTGCTTTCTTCCAGTTACTATATCCACCACCAGCCTTTACGAAGGAGCTTTGATTGTCTTTGGTGAGGCGCAGTAATCCTTTATCCATCACTTTAGCACATATAAAACAAATCACAGAGTCAGATTCTCTAATATAATGCAGCCATTTCCATTTGTCAAACCATCCACATTGAAATGAACGCTCGAACGTTTCCCCACCAAATCTCCTGCCTGGGAATTTAATCCAGGGTTGGTAGGGCTTGTCAGCTTCCCTGGCAGCCATTCGATCATGTGTCCCGACCTCAGCAGAATCCATGTTAACGTCCAGCTCACAAACCTCGCTGCTCGTGGATGCTGACATAGGCCTACTAACAGCACCAGTCTGAACCGAGTTTGTGTCAGTGTCAGTCTTTGGCGAGGGTTCAGTCGCCGTTTCATCTACGTTATTTTGACATCCTTTGTTTGAGAAGAATTCCCATCAATATTTTTACTTTTCTTAACTGTGTTACCCGAAAAAAAGTCCGAAATACGTTTCTGCTGCTTATTGCTAGCCATGACCAAACAAGTGTGAGGTGACGGGAGCATTCCTGAGGAGGCTAGGTTAGTCTTTTATCAATGAAATATTAAAATAATTCATCATTAGTTTATATCTTATACATTATATCTTAATCCCACATTAAACACATTGTTATGTCTGTTTTTTATTTTTTTCACGGTTTTAAGTACAATATTAGGTTAGTCCACAGCCCCCCACCAGCACCCCCCTTCCCGCACCATTGGGTTGACCGTGATCCACAGGTTGGGCACCATTGGCTTCCAGCAAAGCTTGGTGCAACCGAGCAGTGGTGGGCTTCCCAGCTGGAGTCATTCAATTTTACCCTTAGATCAGCCAGGCAAGAGCAACCAGAATGCTCGTCAGCATCTAGAACGTTTCACCTTCGGGACAGAGATCCCAGCATTGGGTGCATTGTGTGACTGTCACGGTTTACGCTGCCTGAAGGAATACGGAGTCGAGGATAAACGGAATAAGGCTTTTAATATATACCATTCATGGAGCACAGCGATAGACACACGTAAGTCAGTGATTTAGTCACAAGTGAGGAGACCCGACAAAACAGAACTGAAAGGACAAGGCTTATGTACAAAAGGATAATTGGGGAAACACAGGTGGATGGCATGACTAAATTAACAGGGACATGGAACACATGAGGAATAGAATAGACACACCTGGGAACTAATCAAACCAAACACGGAAAGACACAAACTGGGTCACGGGCAAAAACACACTAAATGAGTCCAGGTGTGACAGTACTCCCCCCTCCCGGTAGGTGCGTCCTCGCACCGTAGAAACAACAGAGGGAGGCGTGGGTGGGAACTTGTGAGGAGGTTCCGGTGGAGGACGGACTCCCAGGAGGGGGCCAGCAGACAGGGACCACAGAAGGAGGAGCCAGGGAGGAGACGACGGAGGGAGGAGCCAGGGAGGAGACAGGAGCAGGAGGAGCCAGATGGTCCACCAGAGACCAGCCAGGACGGAGATCCAAGGTGGGGTCGACGGCGGGAGGAGCCATGGTGAAGGAAGGGTCGACGACACCAGGGGGCCGACAGGCGGAGACTGCACCGGTGGGTGAGGAGCCCAAGATGGAGCAGCACAGCCGCAGAGCCAGGGGGACGTCGAGGTTCCGGAGGGCCTAGGTGGAGCAGAAGGCTCAGGCGACCAAGGCGGAGGCGGGGTCCTGGCAGACCGCTGTGGAGCCGGAGCGACCGAGGATGGAGGTGGAACCGGAGGGAAGGAGGAGCCTGACAGAGCCGGAGGGATGGAAAGACGAGGTGGAACCGGAGGAGTGGAGTCCCGAGGCGGCGGATGGTCGACGACTGACCAAGGTGGAGCCGGAGGGACGAGGGAGCCCGGTGGAGCAGGTGGGATGACAGGCCACGGTGGAGACGAGGGAGCTAAGAGCCAAGGCGGAGCCGCTGGGTCGAAGGACCGAGGAGGAGTCCAGGGCTCGGAGGCTGGAGGCGGAGACAGGGCCTTAACGCGCCAAGGCAGAGCTGGAGACTGGCAGTCCAGTGGCGAACCATCGCGCCCCGATGGCGCGGACTGAGGGTGAGCTGCGGGACTGACTGGCACCAGCAGGGATGACGAGGAACTGGCTGGTCTAGGAGGAGGAGAGAGGAGAAGGATGGGAGGAAGGACAGGAGGATCAGGACTGGACGGAACCAGCGAAAGTGGGGCAGAGGGACCAGCAGGTCCTGGAGGAGGTGGGAGAGGGAGGCTGGGAGGGAACACAGGAGATACAGAAGATTCAGAGCTGGGCGGAACCAGCGGACACACAGAAGATTCAGAGCTGGGCGGAACCAGCGGACACACAGAAGATTCAGGGCTGGGCGGAACCAGCGGACACACAGAAGATTCAGGGCTGGGCGGAACCAGCGGAGAAACAGAAAACTCAGGGCTGGGCGGAACCAGCGGAGAAACAGAAGACTCAGGGCTGGGCGGAACCAGCGGACACACAGAAGATTCAGAGCTGGGCGGAACCAGCGGACACACAGAAGATTCAGGGCTGGGCGGAACCAGCGGACACACAGAAGATTCAGGGCTGGGCGGAACCAGCGGAGAAACAGAAAACTCAGGGCTGGGCGGAACCAGCGGAGAAACAGAAGACTCAGGGCTGGGCGGAACCAGCGGAGAAACAGAAGACTCAGGGCTGGGCGGAACCAGCGGAGAAACAGAAGACTCAGGGCTGGGCGGAACCAGCGGAGAAACAGAAGACTCAGGGCTGGGCGGAACCAACGGAGAAACAGAAAACTCAGGGCTGGGCGGAACCAGCGGAGAAACAGAAGACTCAGGGCTGGGCGGAACCAGCGGAGAAACAGAAGACTCAGGGCTGGGCAGAACCAGCGGAAATGGAGCAGAGGAAATGACTGGAGGAGGTAGGAGTGGGAGACTGAGAGGGTATACAGGGGAGTCAGGGCTGGACGGAACCAGCGGGGAAACAGGAAAATTAGGGGTTACCTCCATAGACCAGTCCATCAGATCCAGAACTTGCTCCATACGATCTTCAGAGACTGCAAACAGCTCACCCTCAGTCGCAGGAGTGTGGGCAGGGCTTTCCTCCACGCCCTCGATCTCCACGAGGACTCCCACGATGCTCACACACCTGGTCAGTCGCGCTCTCGAGATCCTGTTCCCTGTCAGTGGATGGCTCGGGCTCTGCGGCTGCGGTGGGCTCTGGCTCCGTGCGGCGTGATGGTGGCTGGCTGGTCTCTGGGTCGGGAGTGGGACTGGCGAGATCCACTATCGGGCAGACGGTGAAAGGTGAGCCATTTCTCGCCAGAGTCCACTCCACGAATGCGGCGAAATCCTCCCGAGGACCATCTTCGGGCGACAACGCTCTGCACTTGGAGTTCAGGCTGGTGTTGTAGAAGGTGCAGAGCGCGTCGCCCGGGTAGCTGGTGGCATTAGCTAATAGAAGAAACTGTCTGGTATGGTCCTCGAGAAAACGTCCCTCCTGCTTCAGCAGGAGGATAAGGAATTCGGGACGATAGAGGGGATCCATAGAAACTAAGAAAAGAAAAGACTGTGAAAAAACGAAAGCAAAACGGAGGGAAAAACACGCAGTTTTATACTTTCATTTTTTGGGTCGGGTCTTCTGTCACGGTTTACGCTGCCTGAAGGAATACGGAGTCGAGGATAAACGGAATAAGGCTTTTAATATACAAATTTTATATATATAAATGAGTCCAGGTGTGACAGTGACGACCCTGAGTCTCCTGATTCTACTGGTCCAGGTCGTGAGAGCTCATGATTGGTTTTCCTCATGCTAATTGATAATTAGCTAGAGTGTATATAAGAGTGCTGTGCCTTATTTGGGACAGGCACTCTCTGGGGAAGCTCTCCTCATGAGTGGCTCCTTGTGTTTTCTCACTCTTCCAGTGTCAAGATTTTGTTTTCCCTTACCCCTAGACTTATGTTTAGAATTATCGATTGTGATACGTTTTTGATTCAAACGTTTCTGCTTGATCCCTCTTTTGTGTTGCGGCTTGATACGAGCTGGTCGTTGTCACGGATCCAGCCAATCAACCAGCGTCAGACCCTACAGCTCAACTTTCCCTTTCCTGCTCACGTATTAAAGGGTTAGTTCATCGAAAAATCGTAATTATGTTATTAATAACTGTCGTTCCAAACCCGTGAGACCTCTTTGGAACACAGTTTAAAGGTCCCCTTCTTCGTGATCCCATGTTTTAAAATTTAGTTAGTGTGTAATGTTGTTGTTAGAGTATAAATAATATCTGTAAAATTCTAAAGCTCAAAGTTCAATGCCAAGCGAGATATTTTATTTAACAGAATTCACCTACAAAAAACGACCCGTTTGGACTACAGCCCTCTAGTTCCTGCAGTAATGACGTCACTAAAACAGTTTTTTGACTAACCTCCGCGCACATGAATTCACAAACAGGGGGCGTGGTCTTGTTGCGCTCCGTCGGAGAAGAAGGAAGAGCTGCGTTTGTGTTCGACATGTTGTTGAAACGCTGTTATTTTCATCTCGGAGTCTAATCATCTTTGTTTGGGATTCCCAGGGACGCTGTACTTGGAGATTAATGGTTACAATTTATGTTTAACTCGGTTCCCGAAAATTATTACATTTTGCTGAGGACAACTTCCTCAATCTCAATCAGTTTAATGCCGGATTCGCAAAAAGATTATTCTTGAAAGATGGAGCAGTTCCTTCTTTGTCTGGAGAAGGCGTTGTTTATGGACCACAACCGGTAAGTGTATTTTATTATTTAAGTTGGTGCGTTTAACAGTTTCTGTAACTTACTACACAAAGGGCATGCTGTTTAGCTTTGTTAACTAGATGTTAGGGCTGTGCAAAAAAAAGAAATGCCATGTTCATGCGCATCTCGTCAGTAAAAACGCTCCTGTGATTATAAGTACATCTCCAGCACGTGCGTTCTAGCCAAATCACGTTACCAGGAGGTCAGCCTGCTCTAAGCTGGTGTCGAATCACAACACAGGAACCGCTGGCCCAATCAGAACTTGTTACGTATTTCTGAGGGACTTTATAGAACAAGGAAGTCATCAGCCCGTTTTTGTGATAGTGAAAACAGCGGTATACAGATAGGTGAATTGTGTGAAAAATACTGTGTTTTTTTACACGCGAAACATGAACATGTTATATTGCACATTGTAAAAACAATCAAAGCTACACAAAAGCACGAAAAACAGGACCTTTAAGATATTTTAGATTTAGTCTGAGAGCTCTCAGTCCCTCAATTGAAAATGTGTGTACGGTATTCTGTCCATGTCCAGAAAGGTAAGAAAAACATCATCAAAGTTGTCCATGTCACATCAGAGGGTCAGTTAGAATTTTTTGAAGCATTGAAAATACATTTTGGTCCAAAAATAGCAAAAACTTTGAATTTATTCATAATTTTTTCTTTTCCGTGTCTATTGTGAGAGAGTTCAAAACAAAGCAGTTTGTGATACCCGGTTCGCAAACGAATCATTAGATGTAACCGGATCTTTTTGAACCAGTTCACAAAATCGAACTGAATTGTTTTAAATGGTTTGTGTCTCCAATACGCATTAATCCACAAATGACTTAAGCTGTTAACTTGTTTTATGTGACTGACACTCCCTCTGAGTTAAACAAACCAATATCCCAGAGTAATTCATTTACTCAAACAGTACACTGAATAAAATTCTGTGAAGAGAGAACTGAAGATGAACAAGAGCCGATGCTTCTAACTGACCCTCTGACATCACATGGACTACTTTGATAATGCTTTTCTTACCTTTCTGGACATGGACAGTATACCGTGCACACAGTTTCAATGGAAGGACTGAGAGCTCTTGGGCTAAATCTAAAATATATTAAACTGTGTTCCGAAGATAAACGGAGGTCTCACGGGTTTGGAACGACATGAGGGGGAGTTATTAATGACATAATTTAGATTTTTGGGTGAACTATAACCCTTTAAGTCCTTTAAACCCTTAAAGTGTACACCATCACAGAAGGCCATGGAAGAGTATGTAGAAGAGGCTCTTTGTCAGGGTTACATCCACCCTTCTACATCCCCAATTTTAATCACAATCGCGATTTTGGCTTCCCACGATCAAATTCGCGTGATCGAGCGATATTTAAAATGCGTCATTCCTTCACGCTTTGTATTAAAGGTTTTTTTTTTCTTTTAAAGCCAGTCTAGCGCGCTGTAAAGCCGCTGTCTGATCACGTGCGTCCATGCACCAATCAGAGTTGTTCCCTGCACCACGCAGCAGCTCAGTCAGTTTCCAGATGTAGACAGTCACAGACAGAAGACAGAGTAGCGTGAGGAAAATACCACAACAGATAGCAGGCTATAATCTATCTTAACAAAGAAAAAATGTCTAACGTAGCAGAGGGAGCAGCCGAGGGCCTTGTCCCGAGAATCGGATCGTCATCCATTGTGTGGAAACATTTTCGGTTTCAGGCAAGTGACACAAAACAAGAACAGGTCATATGCAAAGAGTGCCATAAAGTTGTTTTGGCACCACAAAGCAACACAATGAACCTCTTTAACCACTTAAAAAACACCGTAAAGTTCAATACGATGAATGTATGAGGGCCAAGAAATGCGTTGCAAAGAATAATCATCCCACAACATCAACTCAGACATCCAACGAAGCGAGCCTCTTTAGCGCATCACCATACCCATCCACCTCCCAAAGACACAGTGAAATAACGAATGCAGTTGCATTTCATTTGGCTAAAGACATGTGCTCAATAAACACGGTGACAAACGAAGGCTTCAAATTCTTGGTCAACACTCTGGATAAACGATACGTGATCCCCTCGCGTAATTATTTTTCAAAGGTGGCACTACCTGCGATGTACAGAAAACGCAGAGGGGAAATAGAGCGTGATCTTGCCAATATAAAGTACTTTGCAACTACAACGGATCTGTGGTCAAGCAGCACAATGGATCAGTACATGAGTTTGACAATTCATTACATCGATGAGGATTTTGCAATGCAGAGTCGATGCTTGCAAACATCTTTTTTCCCGCAAGATCACACGGGAGAGTCAATTGCCCAGGGCCTGAGGGAGTCGATGGCCTCTTGGAGCTTGCAGGAGGATCGGCTTGTCTGCATTACAACAGACAACGGAGCTAATGTGGTAAAGGCAGCTTCTCTAAATAATTGGACTAGGCTTCAGTGCTTTGGCCACAGACTCCATCTAGCAATAGGTGAGTAAAAGTTATATTAAAAAAAAATATTTAAAGAATTGTATATTAAGTAAAAAATATATATATTAAAGAAAAATATTACAATAATTGTATATTAATTAAATATATATATATATATATATATATATATATATATATATATATATATATATATATATATATATATATCAATCATTAATTGAAATAATATGCTATTTGTGATTATTAATTGGAGGTGATCAGTACTTATTTTGCTAATGTGTGTGAATATGTTACTGATAATGACAATAGTAGCTTAATATAACAACAACTGTTATTTCTGCTAGTGTTAAGAAACCAAAACCAAACAGTTTTACTCATGTTGTCTGACATAAGAGTTAACTAACTTTAATCTTGAACAATATGATTCGGGTTATCAAATCTGTGGTTTAATTTTACATATGATTTGACTTGTTCATGTTCTTTTTTAGAGAATGCAATGAGAGATCCTCGGATTTATCGAGCAGTGGGTCTCTGCAAAAAGCTGGTAAGCAGTTTCTCTTACAGCTGGCGACGTAAAAAGCAGCTGACGGAGGCACAAAGAGAACTGAAGCTTCCAGAGCATACACTGAAGACTGAATGTCCCACAAGGTGGGGATCAAGGCAAGCAATGATTGCACGAGTCCTGGAGCAGAAGAGGGCGATTTCTCAGCTCTTGTCCGATGACAGAAAAGCCAGACACCTCATCCCTACCTGGCAGGACACAGATGTCCTTGAGGCCATAAATCCCTCAGCCCTCTATTGGAATTTACTGATGCGCTTTCCAGTGAGAAGTATGTCAGCGTTTCCTTTGTGAAGCCAGTCCTCCACCTTTTCAGATCATCCATCTTGAAAGTGAACGATGATGAGACAGACCTTACCTGCACCATCAAGACAAAAATCCTGAGCTATCTGGATGAAAAATTCAATGACCCTCTGACACAAGAACTACTTGATATGGCTTCTGCGCTAGATCCACGGTTCAAGCTCAGCTACGTCAGTGAGGACAATGTTGCACCAATTCATGCCAGACTGACTTCTGAAATGGCGAGGACTGCACCTGCAGCCATGGCTGTAAGTAAATGTATATAATTGCAGAATATATGATAAATTAATGCTTTTAAGTGGATTAAAATGATATGAAATCCAGTGGCTTAATGTAATGTCTGGAAATGAATGTTGAATATGTTTAGATTATTAGGGCTATTAATTAATCATATCTTATTTACTCTTCAAGGAGATGGGCCCAACAACTGATCCCCATGGTGAGCCTGCTGAGGATGCACCCACTACAAAAAAGAAAAAGACCTTGGGGAGTTTCTTCAAGACTGCTGAGGGAGCAGCGGCAGCCACACAAAGACTCAGTCCTCTCCAAGAACAACAAGCTATATCTTCTGAGCTACAGTCGTACCTACAATCAGGTAACCTAGACAGTGAGGAGGACCCGCTAGACTGGTGGAGGGAACATCAGAGACTCTTCCCACGTCTCTCAAAACTGGCAAAGAAATACTTGTGCATCCCGGCTACAAGTTCTCCCTCTGAGAGGGTGTTCAGCACAGGGGGGAATGTGGTGACCTGCCTTCGCTCATCCCTCAAGCCAGAAAATGTTGACAGGCTAGTGTTTCTTTCCAAAAACCTGTAAACTACAGTACTCTTTTCGACATAGTTGAAATGTTCTTATTTGGTTACATTCTGTTATGGAATATTTGTTTCTTATTGATTGTATATTTTATTTTTAGTTTTATTCACATCCATTATGCAGGTACAACTTAAGTTTATATTTTGCTTAAAACTAAATATATATTACTAAAATATATTTACACATTGTAAAATGTAAAATAGTGCCCTGTTGAAGTTTTGCTACATTTTCTTTATTGTTTTAATTTATTTTTTATTTATTCTTTAAGGAGATTCACTGAATTTTGGTGAATAAAAGGACCTATTTTATTTTGATGCACATATCTGTACATTATCAGGAATGTTGCACAATATGGATGTGAAGGCAGTAAATGTAGCTTGTGTGACAATAAAAAATTGTTTTGGTTAAAATCAACAAATAATCATGCTAATTAATCGTGATCTCAATATTGATCAAAATAATCGTGATTATCATTTTGGCCCTTATCGTGCAGCCCTACCTGCCGCTTTCAGTTTCTTCTTCATAGCCAAGAAAGACGGAGGCTTAAGACCATGCATTGACTATTGGGCCCTTAACAAGCAGAACGTACAGTACAAATATCCCCTTCCCCTGGTACCAGCGGCACTCAAGATGTTGAGAGGGGCTTCCATTTTCACCAAGTTAGACCTGTGCAGTGCGTACAATCTCATCCGGATACGGAGGGGGGATGAATGGAAGACTGACTTCATCACACCATCAGGGCACTATGAATACCGGGCTAGCCATACGGGCTAGCCAACTCATCCTCCTTAATCCAGGCCTTCATGAGTGAGGTGTTCCCGGGACTACCTACATCGGTTTGTGACCTTTTAAATCGATGACATCCTAATATACTCGCAAAACGAGGCCGATCATCGTCTCCACGTGGCACTGGTCCTCCAAAGACTTAGGAAAAATCACCTGTACCTCAATGGGCTACATCATTTACGCCAGGGGTATACAAATAGATCTGAAGAAGGTGGAAGCTGTCCGGCAGTGGCCCATTCCCACTTCTATCAAGAAACTCCAACAATTTCTGGGTTTTGCCAATTTTTATCTCCGTTTCATCTGTAACTTTAGTACTTTAGCAGCCCCCTTCACTTCCCTCCTATGGAAGACACCTAAGCATTTATCATGGTCTCCAGCAGCATCACAGGCATTCTCCCATAGCCTTCACTACAGCTCCCAGTTTGGTCCACCCTAACCCGGAATTACCCTTCATTGTTGAAGTTGATGCCTCTACGACACGTGTGAGAGCGGTGATATCACAGCGGGAGGGTGCTCCACCGAAGCTCCATCCGTGCGCTTCCTTTCTTCAAGAAGTTATCACCGGTGGAGCAGAATTATGATATTGGCGATCGAGAACTGCTAGCCATCAAACTAGCGTTGGAAGAATGGCGTCACTGGCTGGAGGGAGCCAATCATCCGTTTGAAGTTATAACTGACCATCGCAATTTAGAGTATAGAGTAGAGAAGCTAAACGCCTAAACATTCGTCAAGCCAGATGGGAATTATTCTTCACCCAGTTTAAATTCACAGTGACGTATCGTCCAGGAACAATGAATCAAAGGGCCGGCGCCCTTTCCCGCATTCATGCCCACGACCAAACTAACCGTCTACTAGAATCCATTCTCCCTCAAGCCATCATCGTCAGTCCCATCCATTGGGCTCTAAATGATCAGATCGGCCAAGCAACTCTTACTAAGCCTGCTCTGCTGGGAGTTCCCGAGGGGCTGACCTATGTCCAATCAGCTCTACGACTGCCTCTCATGAACTCGGTACACTTTTCCTTAGGGTCAGGACATCCAGGCAGCCAACATAATCTCGGACCGAGTACCTCAGTTTGTTTCCAGAGTTTGGAAGGCCTTCTTCCATCTCCTAGGTGTATCAGTAAACCTAACATCTGGCTACCATCCACAATCGAATGGTCAGACTGAAAGGAAGATACAGGAGATCAGACGCTTCCTAAGATTGTACTGCCATGGCCACCAACATACTTGGAGCCGGTATCTTCCCTGGGCTGAGTACTCTCAAAACTCTCTCTGCCAGTCCACCACAGGTCTAACACCTTTCCAATGCGTGCATGGCTTCCAGCCACCTCTGTTCCCCTGGTCAGGAGAGCCCTCGGAGATCCCAACAGTCAACTATTGGTTTCAGGAGAGAGAGAGAGGGTCTGGGATTCTGCATGTGTCCATCTGCAAGGGGATGGAGGCACAAGAAGCAGGCAGACGTTCACATAGCAGTAACACCTACTTACCTCCCTGGTCAGAAGATCTGGCTCTCTACTAGGGACATATGCCTCCCGCTGCCCTGCCACAAGCTGAGTCCCAGGTACAGTACAGACCAAAAGTTTGTACACACCTTCTCATTCAAAGAGTTTTCTTTATCTTCATGAATATGAAAATTGTAGTGTAGAGTCACACTGAAGGCATCAAGGGCTATTTTACCAAGAAGGAGAGTGATGGGGTGCTGCGCCAGATGACCTGGCCTCCACAGTCACCGGACCTGAACCCAATCGAGATGGGCCAACAAGTGCTAAGCATCTCTCAGGAAACTCCTTCAAGACTGTTGTGGAAGACCATTTCAGGTGACTACCTATTGAAGCTCATCAAGCAAATGCCAAGAGTGTGCAAAGCAGTAATCAAAGCAAAAGGTGGCTACTTTGAAGAACCAAGAATATGACATATTTTCAGTTGTTTCACACTTTTTTATGTATATAATTACATATATAATTCCTCATGTGTTAATTCATAGTTTTGATGCCTTCAGTGTGAATCTACAATTTTCATGGTCATGAAAATAAAGAAAACTCTTTGAATGAGAAGGTGTGTCCAAACTTTTGGTCCGTACTGTACATATGGCCATTTTAAGGCAGATCGTCTAAAATTACCCCCAAATTGCACCTTCCGTGTATCTCTGCTAAAACATCACTGAACTTTTCTTCTCCCTACTCCCACAGGGTCTGACATGGCTGAGGTACCTCTTCCTCCAATCAAACCTGAGGAAGACCCCATCTACACTGTAGCTTCAGGAGCTGTCCATGGAGGAGGGGGTACTGTCACGAATCCAGCCAACCGACGAGCGTCAGACCCTACAGCTCAACCTTCGAGGTTTTAAATCTCTGTTGGGGGTACGCTTTGCGCTTTTGGTTTAAAATGCCAATTGTACTTGAGTTCAGCATTTAAATGCCACCCCTAGTCCGGTACACCTTTGAAGATTAATTGGGTTTAGTTAATGTTGTTTATAGTTTATAGTTAGGAACTAACTATAGGAAGTTTTTGCTCATATGAAGAGGATCATCTTTTCTGTCTATGTGCGATGGTGTACAGGGCCAGATTAACACTTTGTTGTACCCTGGGCAACAATATTCAAGGGCCCCATCATCACGACCCCAGGATCACCATAATATGGTCATATACAGAATATATTATTGTAATTAGAGATCGACCGATATGGGTTTTTCTATAGCCGATGCCGATGCCGATGCCGATGTTTAGAGGTCAGGGTCAGCCGATGGCCGATATGTGCTGCCGATTTTTAGGGCCGATATCTTGGAGTTTTCCTCTTGATTTGCATGCTAAAATGTCACACTAATAATAAGTGGATGCACAACAAATTTTTTGTAAACCTATCATAATTTATTGAGCACTGACTTGAACCATCTCTTCATTCATCTTAATTTAGTGCACTAAAATTAATAAACTGACCAAGTATTAAATATATAAAACAGGTAATATATATATATATATATATATATATATATATATATATATATATATATATATATATATATATATATATATGTATATGTCAATCATTTACATAAAAGTTTTAGAGCATTTACATTTATCAAGTAGAATTTTTCAAGTTTGTTGGAACATAAATGTAAACTTAAATATACATTTAAATAAATACAATTTTAGAAATAAAAATCAATTAAACTGAAAAATAAAAAATAAATAAATAACAGTAGTGCTGCAAAGACACTAGCAACCAGCAACATTTGTGTTTGGTATAAATGACACAGAACACCTAAAGTGCATTCTAATTTCGAACTTACATCGCAGTCTGTTCATTATTAAAATAAAGTAGAGTCAACCAAACATTTAAAAAGTTACACTGGTCAGTTTAAATACACCCCACCTCGCTCGTCCTCGTATGGACTTAGTGCACATGGCATAATATCTTCTTTTTAACATAATAATAAGGACTTCTCATCTCCCAGTCTGCTGTGATGAAGTGAGCAGTTATCATCACAGAGCTCTCCGTCCCCCTGGACGTCCACCCCTCTATCGTGAGCGCAACAGAGGATGCTCGGGATAGCTCATCCACAACTTTTTTCTTCTCCTGTTCATAAAGATCTGGCACAATCTTTTCACTCTAACCTCTTTCCTTCATCATTATATCTGACAGGGAAGCCAAAATGCGTGGGGCGTTCAAGCTCCTCCGCTCGGCATTATCACTGAGTGTGGACTGAACATGCGCAACTTTTTTTTTTTTTTTTTTCATAAATCAATCCGCGGGTCACGCGTATGCCGAACTGAAGATATTGATCTGAACGGATCACGGATCAATGATGATCCGTTGCACCACTACTATAGTGTCATTTGAAAACATTGCAGTTGCGTTTCAAAATACAACAACGAGCACCACGAAACCATTTAAAGAGGCGCATTCAGCGGTCTCCTTGACAGAAAACATTCAGCAAAGTAAAATGATCTCAAACGTATGGCGCGCTCTCTTCATTTTATCAAACGATCATATTCACATTTATTCATATTACAGTCCTGCTACTAGCATTTTATTAATACTAAAACCCTTTTAATTCAGGTGAGAAAGCTTTTGCACATAATAATAATACCGCTGCAGACGCATTTTGCAGCATTAAGGTTATTGCTTGACCGTTAATTTAAACGACGATCGATCATGGAAATTATCAAATATTGACATCCCCAAATACAAATTAGTTGGATGGAAAACTGGTTATTGTCTGCATCAAACCATGCTTCCGAACACATGTGATTCACCGTTCTGGGCAGCTCCAGGACGTCTGTCTCTCAGAGCGCGGTGCTGTCTGTGAGCGGGGCGGAGTAACGGAGCCCTCAATCACGCTGCAGTGTTTGTAAGAGCTGACAACTTCTCCACCCCATTTACAGAGTGAAATTCTCTGACTACCTTTATCTCGCAGGTCTGTTGTTGAATCTTCCAAAAGCTTCACATGCAGTGGCTGCAGCAGCACTTTCCACCGCACCAATAACACGGGGCTGTCCGCCGACGTGCCTGACTTTAAATCGGCGCTACTAAACACGGATATCGGCCGATGCCGATATATTAAAAAATGACAAATATCGGCCCGATATATCGGCCGAGCGATATATCGGTCGACCTCTATATACAGTAAATATACTCAATAATTCTAACTGTCATCAGGTGTATTTTGATTTCCAAATATTTAAATGCTCATAGAACTACAAATGCACTACTATGTCCCCTATCAAAGATATTCACTCACATATGATGCTATGAAAACAAAACACATCAGCATCTGTATAATCTGGTAAAATTGACCACTACATTGAGAGGGAGGGAAATATCCTCCATTTTCACAAAAATGAATAAATAAGCAACCACTTTCAAACCATTGTTTATATAACAACATTTATTCCCAATAGAAATGTATTGAATTGTTAGAGCTATAACAGAAGACCACAGACAACACATCGAGAAACAATTTGGTCCTCAGCTCATTTTAAGCAGAAATCACCCTGACAGGGTGACCCTGTTTCCTCAGAATTCAACAAGGCAATCAAGTTATTAGTCCAAGAAACAATCTGAAATGTGCCAGTTATCCCTCCACAACAATTTATAGCATTTTAATGAAGCTGGCACCTCAAGGAAAAAATAAATAAATAAATAAAATGCAATATCGCTATTGTCTGCTCATAAACATTATTATCCTAAGCTCATTTTAACTTGTTTTAAAATAGAACAACAACATATCACAGCACAATTAACCAGTTAAACATTTTAGTGCTACATAAACATTTAGAAATCTGTCAATTTCTCTGAAGGAGACAAGACAGAAATAAATGCTACATAATCTGGCAAAACACACAATTTTAGTCCTAAATAATGACGAAGTGCATGTTTGAATTTGAAATGCCTTCATTTGGCAAACACATCTTTTAAACAATGGCTTTTTTTTGGACTTTGTGCAAACTGGTGTAAACGTAAGCTGGCGGTGTAGAAAAGTCCTGGCTAGCTGAGTTGTCCTCATCGTTGACGGAAGCGGACTTAACAGAACTGTTGGCAATATTAACAGGAGTGAATAAATTACCTATTTAGTTATATACTTTAAACTTTCTGCATTTCTTTTCCTTTTTTTAATAGGGCTTGGGCGTCGTGACGTCATTACTTGGCGTGGCCGCCACGTTGAATGCTTCCTTTACTGCCACTCGGACTACTGTGCAGTGTTTAGACATACTCCCTCTCATCAGGGTGTCTTAATTTGATTAATTAAAAATCTATTTTAACCATTTTCAACCATTGCTGTATTGTGGGGTGTAATAGCGCAACACATAATAGCCATGGGGAAAATAAAATGAGAATGGATTAACTTTACACCGCTTTCTTGCTTGGAGGCGCGACTACGGAGACCATAACATCTGAATATTAATTTATATAGCTTAAGTCAACATTGAAAATAAGGGAAATTTCTCGAGTTACTCATCCAAAATACGGAAAATTTCAACATTCATCTTTTTGTTGCTATCCCTCTGCTGACAGCAAAAATTCGTACTATAAAACTGCTGCATTAACTAACGTTAAGCGATTTGTAAAGCTAGGACTCACGTGACTTTAGTTACAGATTGGCATGAAATCGTGCTCTCACAACAACAACGCTATCTTAAAAAGCCCAACATCACGCTAAGGTTGCTTTCAAGTAATCAAAACGATGCTTTGAAAACATCTGTTTCGCTGGAAGGACAAGGAGTAGCAACAGGACAACAACACAGAGACTTGACAGGTCTGATGGAGGGGCTCACGGGATATTTTACAGGAAAATACTAAAACGGGAAGACAGCGGGAAAACAGCTCAAATACGTGAGAACCCCGGAAAAACGGGAGGGTGGACAGCTGCTAACTACACTTTTGAAACACATTGTTAAAAGTCCATGTGTGAATGGTTGTTAGCACTAACGGTTACTAAACTAGCAGCTAGGTAACGTTAGAGCGCAGCTTACCGGATTATGTATACTGTTTTGTCGCTGTTCCGTTTCTATGATTTGCAGCTCCTGAACCCATCCATTTGTGAACTGTACATGAGACTTGACTTATAGCTTCGGAACTATTCTGAAGTGTAGGCGCTCACAAAACAAACAAGGTAGCCGAAGATATCTGTAATGCAAACGTGCAGCAAAAGGTCTCCGTTGGTACTCCACTATTTGTTGGGAATTTCATATGGATCCAAACCGTTAATAGAGCCGATTTTGTCCACACACCGGTCCCTGGCATCCCTATTTAGCGTATCCCTATAAATCCCACAACCTTTTCGCGATTTTGACATCTTTTTTCTTTCTACCAACTCTGCTCTTCTCGTTCAACTGGCTGTATGTTTACATTCGCGAAGCTGGCAACATGTCCGCCACGTCCCAGAATGCAACTTGGCGCCCAAGCCCTATTTCCGCTTCGCGCTCCCACTTAGCTTCTCCATGTCAGATTTTTTTCTTTTGTAGCAACGCCTGACGTACCCCGCTCGGCGTAACATTTGACCCGCCTCATGCGGACTGACCAATGAGGAGAGGGTCTTAACTTGAGGCCCTCTCTTCATTGGTCAGTCCGCATGAGACTGACTCTCAACCGCTCTCAACTCACGCTCAAAGTCATAGGCAGCGCTGCGTCTCTCTGTGCAGTGCAAAAGCCCGTGTTGACAGTTTGTTTAATATAAAGCGGGAGATTACCAGATACAGTATTTTGCTCGTGCCCTTGCTGCCCTGGGCCCCTTTAGAGGTCTTGGGCCCCTGGGCAATTGGCCAGTTGCCCATATGGTTAATCCGGCCCTGATGGTGTAAGTAGTTTACATAATAAATGATAGTTTGCCATTCAAATAAATTGCGACTATGGAACCATTTGGATTTGTGCCGAAAGAGACATGAGCAGTAATCTCCAAATAAATCTAGTCAAAGCTGCGCTCGCTCATCCTCATCAGCACACACGCACGCGTTGTCATTCAAAATCTGATATTTTCTAGAACAGAATCCAGCAGGATCAAATGAATGTGAGCAACAGTGTTTTTCTGCAGTAGCGCCAATGGATGCGGTTCGCTTAATGCGCACCACAGTCACACACGCCACAGTTACGTTTCCCTGATAGCACAAGTACTTCTCAGAGACGTCTATTTGACGTGTTCATTTACATCTGCAAGACGTATTTTTAGAGTGTTTGCTCATCTGCAATACGTCTATAGGACTTTTCCTTTTAGATGTCAAATAGATGTCTATTAGATGTCTATTAGATGTTTATGATTCTGAATGTATGCAAAACTGACATCTGAAAGCCACAAGAGGGCGCACCAAGAAAAATATTACTAATATTACTAATATTACTTAAAAATATTACACCTTAAATAAGAGCTTTAGAATACATTTAATTAAATATTTTTACATTTAGGCAGAGTACTCTAGTTCGCATTGCTTTATTTCCATTTAAAATACATTTAAATAAACAGACTTGGCAAGAAGCTTTTTAAATTCATAATTTAATTGTAACTTTTGTTGCATCTTTGTTTTGCTGTCTTTGTTTTCCGTGCAGTACGTGTTGTTGACAGAAGAAAGGCCATCGCGCTATATTTGTTATTAGAGACTATGAAAAAGACGCAGACTTTGGGTTCATCCCATTAACCGACGTAGGACAGAACATGGTGCAATTACCATCTTGTCACTGGGTTTGTTTGCAAGCAAATTTACCAAAGGACACCCTGAAAACCAATTTAATACCGTTTTAAATTCTGTGTATTGTAAATGGTTCACAGCCTGAGTTCCTGTTCATCTTGAAATCAGCATTTACTTGTTTATTATATATGCACGTATAACCTGCTTTTGTTATTTGTGTGCTTATGTGTAATTTAGAAATAGTAAATAAATGGTTCCAATTGAATCAATTTTGAATCAAATATTGAGTTGTTTGCTCGTGTGCCAGTGAAAGCGTCAAAAACATTATAAAATTAGGCTACTTACCATCTGCAATAAGAGCCGTTGAAACTTCTTTTCCTTCTCCTGCAAGTCTTTGTAAAATACATTGTGTGGATCATAAAGAACTTGATATTTCTCAACTTCCACGATTAGACGAGTGTCGTCCATTATTGTCTTTCCAGGTGCACTCTGAAGACCACCGCCTGTGACACCACGTGCTGTTGTTTATGATTGTCAGCATTATATTATGGAGATGCAGATGCAAATCTCTAAGGCTAAACTAGCAGTATAAAAGTTGTTTTTGTATTTCGGCAAAAAAAGTTTATTTTTGTTTAGAACTGTAAGTACTTTGACCGATTTTGTAAAAAATAATAATAATAATATAATAAAAAAATAGAAAAATATGTGAATTTAAATATCATACATTTCTTATGTAATTTGCAAAAAAACACATACGATATCATTAATGCAAATTTTGGGCAAAATTACTTTTCGTTTCAGTACATGTGTATTTTGGCCATGATCAGTGTCACTTTATCTTATATTCATATTTTTTATATTAATTTTCTTTCCTAACATAGCCTACTCTAGTTCTTGTTAAAACACCCTAGATGTGCTTATTTTGTGCATTTAGAGCACTTTTTGTGTGAAATTATATTTATTTTGTCCATCAAAGGTGTACTTTCACTTTAACTGAGCGTCAGCAGCGCAGCAAAAATAGACCCAGCGCCGAAACGATCGCTTCTGCTATGCTCCTGCAACGCTCTGCCGCGCAGCCTCTGCGTGCAGTGTGAACGCTCTCATCTGTTAACATAGGCACCGAAAAAAATACGCGCTGCTTCTGCTCTGCTGCAGCTTGCGGTGTGAACCCGGCCTAAGACTGTTAAAACCTGTTAACCTGCACCCCGACGCCCTCGTCCTCAAAGCCTCACCACTCGCACGTGTCAGTGATTATGAATAGATTAAATGAAACAGAACAAATTAAATCTTGACAAACTATGTATAAAGATATAAGCCTCAAGCATCGACGACAGATCGCTGTTTTTCAATGGAAAGCTTATAAAGACTGTATTTGCTACATTTGTGTAAGCAGTGTATACACATAAAAAAAATAAGCAAAGAAAACTCTGTACATACCAGATCCGTCGTAATAACGAGTCATAAACACATCCACAGCTGTAAATCCAGGTTCAGTTAGGAAGGTAAGGGTCCACTGAACGACATCTCATGAAGCAGGTTTAGTCCAACGAAGCAATAACGTTGTAATATGGATCATAATTACTTTGTTTACATTTCATTTCCTCAGCGACAGAATTGTTTGCGTCCATTATGGAATAACTCACGGTCGGAAACCGCGCGTCTTGGTAGTAAAAACACGGCATGGTTTTGCAGTGTACAGTGTCACAAACAGAATGAAGCGATCCACCGGAAAAAAGAATGAATGAAAAATAGGCGGAAGATAGTTTATTTGAATTTTGCGCTCCCTCATAAACAGTATATAAACAGTATAAAATATATCCAGTATGCAAGCAGACAAAAATATCAATCAGAATCACTAACAACAATCCGGAGGTATTTTCAAGACTCTTAGATCAGAACTGATGGTTTATATGGAGTTACTTCTCCAGCATCTTGCACCAATTACTGTAAAACCCAAGATGGATGTGCATCTCTCCTCGTTTTTTTCTTCCAACAAGGTCAAGTCAAGCCTCCTTTATTTATATAGTGCTTTTAATAATACAAATCAAAGCAAAGCAGCTTTACAGTATTAAATAGGAAAATAGTGTGTCAGTCAATAATGCAGAAGGACATTAGTAAACACTCAGTTTTTAGTTAAAAGGCAGTTTATCACTGAATTCAGTGATTTCATCATTCAGCTCGGTTCAGTTTAAATAGTATCTGTGGAATCATTTGCAATCATGTCAATGATATTGCTGTAAATTAAGTGACCACAACGAAGCAAGCCAGAGGCAACAAGGAACCAAAACTCCATCGGTGACAGAATGGAGAAAATACAAGGTCTTTACAGGGGATCTGTATCTGGGGCTCTAGTTGTCCTGGTCTCCACTGTCTTTCAGGGATGTAGAGGTCCTCTCTAGGTGCGATCCACCATCTGGTCTGGATAGGTACTGGATCCAGGTGACTGCAGTGACCTCGGAATAAGAAAAAAAACAGATTAATATAATTTAAGATTTTAATATACAATGTTTGATAGGGAGCCAGTGCAGTGTTTACAGAACTGGGCTAATCCGGTCATACTTCCTGATTCTAATAAGATTTCTAGCTGCTGCATTTTATTATTCATGAGAAAATGGTGACAGTAATACCTAAATTGCTTTATTAAAAGTAGACATTAATGCACAGCCATATTAATGATTATTCCCATTGCATATTGTCATTATGTACAGAGCAGTGGTTACATTTTCATGCATAATTTGCACACCTGGTAAGCAGTTGTTGTAAACCTCATTGCAGTGTCTGCAGGGTGTACATTTTGAAGAATTCCTGGCCTGGCTTAGACTTGTTCTCCATTTTGTTACACCTGTATATTGAGATGAGGAGCATAAAAACAGCATTATTAAAAAGATAAACATTCGGACATGGCAACTGAGAAATGTAATGTTCTGGCACCATTTTAAACCTCTAATCAAATATGTAAAAGAAATAACACCGTCAAGCCAGCTGAATTGTGCTCTCTTTCGAAAGGAGTCTGTATACAACAGACTTCTGAATTTGAAACCAAAGACAGACTTAATTTAGCATCACCCTCCTCCAGGACCACATAAAGAAGAATTTCCAACAGGGCAGCATCAGGCAACTATTAGGTATTACAAAAAAAAAAAAAAAAAAAAGTTTCATTGCCATGGTTTTGTCTCAAGATGCACATCAGTAATGTTTTTTTTTTTCCTAAAAGCACTTTTACAAAATCTATGTCAATGTTCTAAATTTAACTATGGCCTAATCCTGGCTTAATCCAAGCCCTGTCTGTGAAACTAGACCTAAAAGTTATAAGGGATTATGAACCATTCCATTTTATTTTGTATAGATAAAAAAAAATAATAATAATTGTTTTGCATTCACATGCTTGGAACTTCAACTGGTACACAGAACAGCCCCCCCCCCCCCCATGGAACAGAATTATACAGTAAGTAAACCTGAACATAAATATACAGTCAGTATCTGTCATTTGCAAAATCTACAAACAATACAAAATGATGAGGGGAGTTATTCTTAAGTTTTCAGGGTTTGACATCACCCCACTGCCTGTCCCAGAACAGACCGCATCTATTCCAAAAGCAAGTGGTACACCTGCACATGCATAGTATTAGATAAAACACACCTCAATAGTGCAAAAAATTCTTTTATGAACTCTTAAGTTAATGGATATCAGACAATCTCCTGAGAGACTAAACACGCAAAAATATATGGTTAGTGTTGCACATTTATCTTCTATAATTCCAGTCAAACAACATTCGTTTATATTATTCAATGGACTGTTAACAGGTTAATAAACGTTAATATTTAATGGTACGTTAAACATAATATTTGAAGTTAATGGTAACGTTAGGCCCCTAACAAGGTACACAATGTAGCATGGTACACAAACTACGTTGCTACATTGTTCATTGAACAATTAAACCAATGTCGTTCACCAAGATAACGATTAAAATCAAACTTACAACGCAAAAAATATGAATTACTCCAATCACCATTTTCCGAACTTACCGCTTGATCAATCGCAACCATTACTTAAGCATTTGGGTGCAGTTATATCTGATTGGTTGCCCCCATGTTGGTCGATACTGATTGGCTGCCACCAAGTGGCAGGTCCCGCCTACCTTCCGGCTGCCAGTTACTGCTTTCCGGCTGTCAATGGCAGCCACTTCCTGCTGCCAGCTGCCGATTTTTTATCTGAACCCCTGCTCTATCAAAGTGAATGCATCTATATGAATAGAGTGAGTGGATTATTTACTTTGGCACATTTGTGTTATTACCATCTGTATAAGTGGCCATCAGCACATCAACACTTATTTGCATTGTAATTCATTGTAAAAGATGCATTTTTAGCAATCTCAGGAAGTTAAGTTCTGTAATGGGCAAACAAAGTTAAATCTTTTTATTTTATTTTTCTTATTATTCTTATTTTTCTTACTCAAATTATTCTTATTGTATTTTTCTAGTGCTCAAATAAATCATTTATATGATGTCTAAGTTTCTGTCTAGTGTTTTATAATTGAAAAAAAAAAAAACTATGCAGTGGTATGTTTACTGACTAAATAGTTTGTAGAAGCCTTCAATACTGTTGGGAAATATATTTTCTTATATTTGGGGGGTGGGGGGTGTAGACATAGTCTCATAAAAATATTTGCAGGAGTCGCATTTTTCATTATATTTTATTCAGATTTGAAATAGAAACTCATGAGACATGTGGCTTTCAACCCATTACTTTTCTAGATTTCTCCAGGACTCATTTCATGTATTTTTATATCAAATAAAAAAATATTTAAGAGTGGTAAAAAAATTCAAGGCACTTCAGTGTCTATAACTTTTAATATTTTGGAGCATTATCAAATCTGGTTGATAAAAAGGGTCTTCTTTCTAAAGACACCACAAGTATGTTTGTAACACACTGAAGTTGGAAACTATTAAAATTATAAGTTTGGTAGAGTACTTTCATCTGTGAGTCCCATAATAGGGGGTGCTGGCTAACAGGTTAAGTAAATAATATTTAAAAAAAAAATGTTTATGGACCAATTATATTTAAGTTACTTAAACAACTACCATATTCTCCGGACTATGAGGCACACCAGATTATAAGGTACACATTCAATGAATGGCCTATTTTAGAACTGTTTTCATATATAGGGCGCACCGGATTACAAGGCGCATAGAATAGAAGATACTGCAGTCAAACGTTTGACTGGGTTTGCGTTATGCATCCACTAGATAGAGCTGTGCTTAAGGGATTGTCAACATTTTGACTTATTCGGATTATAAGACTCCTAGTGAGCGATACATGCTCATCAAGACACAAACATTCTTCTAGAACTCACACTTTGCATTCAGTTAGTAGATCCATACGAATCGTGCATGAAATAGAAGTTTATAAACTCAAACGATAGCTTTATGTTCTTTACAGATGAACTTGAAGTCTTTATTCATTAGAGATGTTCAATAATAGATAATCTTTGGCTCGGTAATACAAGTTCATGATCCGATTAGTAACCCGATGATTATTTTGAGTCAATCTTTTAAAATAATAATTTATTTTGTTTAAAGAAACCAGTGTGGAAACCAGTGTTTCACAGACTGGATAGATCTGAGGTGCAGGGCTCGCAAAATCGTTAGCCCCACGTCCCGGGGATATTGTGTTTTTCCCAGTCCGATGGGCTATCGTGAATAGTGATGCAAGTCCTAACTTGATTCCCATTGTTCACTTGCTTGAAGGGGTGAAACGGATCGTAGCTGATTGTTTGCACTTGTTTCTAAATCTTTCGCGTTTCGTAACTTCTGAATGAACACATTCACACACAATTATAACAAAATAATTGTCTTGTAAACACAGTCGGTTATGTTTTAAGTGAACGTATACAGTGGCTTGCTGCTTAGAGAAATTCGCTGTACCAGATAAATCTGTCTCTCTCTCTCTGTTTTTTAGACAAACGTGAAAGGGGGCGTGTTACAAGATACACAATGAAGTAGACCAAACTAAACAGGGAGGGAGGGCAAAACACTCATCCAAACAAATGCTTCATTAAATTGGTGGTATTGCCGGCTTTGGTTGCAATACTCTTATCGCATATGTTGCACTTTGGTAACTCGGCGTAAAAAAGTGTAGCCACACTTTAGACCTCTTTGGCATTGTAAAAAGGAAGCGTTTTGAGAAAAAACAACTACACTTGTGTTGTGGGACATCTTCAGAAATCCTCCCCATCATGTCACGTGGTGGTGGACAGCCAATCACGGCGAATTTAGGTCCCTACATGCACGTATGCTACAAGCTCCCATAGACACAGCCGCTTAAAAAAAAAAAAAAAAAAACGGCCGCTTGGCTTTTGGTACCGAAACACAAATAATTTTTCGATACTCATTATCGAAGTTTTTCGTCCGATACCATAAAGGCATCGAAGTTTGGTACCCAGACCTAAATGAGACTTACATTGTCATCGCATCTCGTGCACCACTGATAAAGACCAAAATATACTTGGGCCGTCTGCATCCATGCACCATCTGCATTGTTATTTTCATCATCAAGAAGGCTCACGGACAGCCGCACACCCCGCCCACACACAGGCAATTTTTGAGACTGTGCGGAAGGTGCGCGTACAACAGCGCATGCACGAGGTGAATGATGTGACAGAAGTGGTACTGCATGTTGAGCTCATCTGCCTTTGGAAAGTTGTGCAGACACAAGACAGAACAGAGCTCTGTATGCAACGTTTTGCATTCGAATGTGGATTTTTATTTTAGATTCGACGCATATTCGAAATTTGAATTTTTTTAACAGCCCTAAATCAAATCTATTCATTTTAGAATCCTGCTACTAGTATTTTCTTCAGACTAAAACCCCATTAATTCAAGTAATAATAAGTTTTGTGTGTGTGTGTGGTCCTTTTGCACATCCTGTCATGGCAGTGACTGCTGTGTGCAATAGATGCCTTTTGCAGCATTATGGTTAGCGTTTAATCAATTAATTTAATTTAAATGACAATCGAATATGGAATAAATAGATTTTTTTTACATCCCTTATATATATATATTAAAGGGGTTTTAGTATGAATAAAATACTAGTACCAGTACTGTAAAATGAATAGATGTCATTATGATCATTTGATAAAATGAAGAGAGCGCACCATAAGTTTGAGATCATTTTACTTTGTTGACTGCTTCCCATCAAGGAGACCGCTGACTGCTGAAATGGTTTCGTGGTGATCGTTGTTGTATTTTAAAGGCGGGGTGAAATGCTATATCATGTATACTGAGTTTTTTACACTGTTAAAGAGTTGGATTCCCATGCTAAACGTGGACAAAGTTTCAAAAATTAAGTTGTACGTTTGAAGGAGTATTTTTGTTCCAAAAATAAAGTATGGGTCTGTGTGACTTTAAATGGAGCGGAATTTCCTTATATGGGTCCTAAGGGCACTTCTCCCATTAGAGCGTGCGCTCCCGTAGAGGAGAGCAGAGACATTCACAGATCAGAGCGAGAGCGAAATGTCACAAAAGAAGTGTGTTTTTGGTTCCCAGGGCAAGACAACCCTGCACAGATTACCCCCCCCCCCCCCCCCCCAAAAAAAAACAGCATTAAGGGACCAGTGGATGGAGTTTATTTTTACAGAGCATCAACGGAGTTGTGCAAGTGTTTTTTGTTTGTTCCCTGCATTTCGAAGATGTTTGTTTTACAAACAAGGCCCAGTTTTACGCCGGATTTGCGTATCGTTCTTTTCTCTTCAAATATCTCTGTGTTGTTAACTTAACTATCGGCGCGTAAGCACATCAAGTAAACAACATGCGTTGTTGGCATCAAACTGCACTTTCTACATGTACACCTTAAAAAAAAAGAAAAAAAAAGACAACATAAAGTGGAACTTGGTCATTTTCCAAAACTGCTAAGCAAATATATACAGTTTCAATACATACTACATAGAGACGTCCTGCTGTAGTCGTTGCTGCTGCTGCTCTTGTTCAATTTCAGCCTCTGGATCTGATTCTGGACCATAAATATACGGCTGAATCTGACTGTTACCCATGGTTTGTTTTTGGATGATGGTTTTTTCCTCACGGTAATGTCACAGCTTCCAAACACTCTCAACGCAAAAGCCTACTCGCGCTCGTGATTCTTTAGCTCCGCCCACACGTCACGCCTCCAGCCACTCGTGTTTTTCCGGGAAAAAACAGTACAGACTATCTTTCTCTTATAAATATAATAAAACTAAAGACTTTTTGGAGTTATGAAGGATGCAGTACTACTCTATAGATACTCAAGATTAACAGGATATTGAATAAAAACGAGCATTTCACCCCTCCCTTTAAAATGCAATTGCAATGTTTTCAAATAACACTATAGTATTACATTTTTTTTATCCCAAACGTAACTGGCGCTTGTGGCTGTGCTTCACAGTCAGTGAACCGCTTTTTTCACATCAAACATTTTATGCATGTATTATGACCAGTACTTTGTTGTTTGATCCTGTTGTGCAAAATGTTTGATTTTGCATTTTTGCATTCCGCTAAGCCTATTTGTTTTAAAAAAACTGGCATTTACAGTGCAAGATTGTGACAGTGCATGAGTGCTTACATACGAGGACGAGCGAGCGCAGGTTTGGCTAGATGTATTTGGAGGTTATTGCTAGGGCTGTCACTATTAGTTCGAAAATCGATTGCACAATCGATCAGACCAATCAAAAATTTTTGAAAATGAAAATAGGGAATCGATTTTAACCAAATATGTACACCATTAATTTTAAAAGAATTAAACAATAAAAAATATAAATGTAACAAAACTCACAAACGAGCAGAAAAATAAAATATAGAATTCCAAAAGTGCAGTATGCGTAGCGAAAGCTAGACAGAAAATACCAGCCATTTTACGCGCCTATAATGTATAGACGCGTTTATGCGCGTCTAGAGGTCTTGTGGCGTGGTAGACACGAATTTGCCTCATTCGCACATCTAGTTACATGAGATTCTGAGTTGTGAAGAGGACCATTGCAAGCTGACAGCGACCGGCTTTTGTGGTGGAAAACTGTCCGTATACCCCCACCCAGAGCCGTTACATATGAGAGTTGCGACACTCTTTGATCTTGCCGCCACGCTGTCACGTGGTTCATGTAGCTCTCAATAGCTCCAAACAACCCCGGACTGTCAACCAGTTTGAATGGTTTTAAGCGGGACAGACAAGCTTCAACTATATTTGCAGCAATTATAGGTAAATATTGACACATAATATGTATTGATTATTACGTTGACACTTGCATTACATACATTTAATAGCATTTTTTTCTGTGGAGTGGCGGAAACACGCCATTAATCAGTTTTTGTGTTTAATTTTGGAGGGAAGATCGGGCGGCTCCTATAGCGTAAAATACATTTACAGCAATGACTATATTACAGCATTTTCCCGGCAAATATTAACGCGTATGAACTGATTACTATGTTTACTACACTTAAAGTGTTTTCTCTTTTCCTAAATACGATAACATTACCGTTAACGGGATTCATTTCAGTATGGTTAACCCCTTCATCCTTCCCTAAACATAGGCTAAACCTTCCCTAAACATAAGTGTACTGTTAATATTAACCTACAGTATGTCTATATATTAATATATATATATACACATACAAAAAAAAAAGTTCTCCTAAGAACTAATTTGTCCTAATAAAAAGGTTTTTGGACAACTTAAGATTCATTTCAAATGATATATGTGACCCGTCACGGAAACCAGTGACACAAGTCGGCAGCACAACTTTCGAGCAAAATGAGAAAGAAGCGTTTTTTTTTTTCAAAATTGGTGATTTTCGTTTTTTTGCAGAATCTGTTAGTTGATATCACAAAGATGCCTCTCCGTGTTTGAGATAGCAGTATTGGTATATTTAAAAGCATACATTTTGAGGTTGAAATCAGCTTGTTTGTCGGAGAATCTAGCACGCAGTAGGGGGGTTTCATTGTCTGTATTTCCATACTGGATAAGCCGGCTTTTGTTTCTTTTGTTATTGCCCCCGCCCTCCGAGGGAAGCGTGGCTACTTAGTATACAGCGCTCTGGCCGGCTCTAGCTGATATCAAAATTCAATGAAGATGGACACCGCAAAGATGAACGCAAACGAGCTGAACCATGGCCTTTACACTGAAAATGTTTTGAAGTACTTCTTCAACAAGCCGGATGCTTATAAAGAAGCGCTCACTGATTCTGAAGACGATCTGAGCAATGATGAAAGCGGCATAATAAGACTGTATAATATCCCTAATCTACAACTGAGCGAAGATGACGACGAGGAAGAATGTATTGGACTGGCGTCAGACGAGTTGGACCGTAAGATATCAGAGGCTATAACGATAGTAACATTTGATGGGGATAAAGACAGAGAAATGGGGAAAATCCGTAACATTTAGAGGCAAATAAAATTAGCATCAATATGTACTTTTTGTTTACATAAACATTAAAATAATAACATTAAAAATAATGGCCACATTTGAAGGATTAAAGATTTTTTATAAAAAGATAAAACTCACAAATTTCAGCCTCTAAATCATTTTTATAAAAGTCAAAAAAGATAAATTACTGACATTTACAATGCACATTCTCCTTTATTATTAATAGTATGCGGTCCGATTTTTCCTGTTTTGTCTGTCGTTGCTATGCAGGGGGTATGGCTTATCTAAATGAGATGTAAATGAGCCCCATTGTCACTTGGAGCAGTGAGAACTGCACAATCTTCAGAGGCTATTTTCTGCTTTTTGAGATTTTTTGAGTGCCTACCTTCAAATGGCCACAACTTCTCCAAATACTATCAGATTTCCATGTGTTACACATCGTTGGAAAGCTTGGAGACCACACTTTCAGAATCTGTGAATAACTCAAAATGCCCCAGAACCGAATTGTGTCCCTACTTTCCGTGATATATATATATATATATATATATATATATATATATATATATATATATATATATATATATATATATATATATATAGATAAATAGATAGATAGATATACACACACCCACACATGCATATACACATATGTACATAAACAATTTGTTGGAAAGTCAAAAAGTTGGAAAGTTTTGATTGTTCCTAATAAACTGTTTAACTGCTCCCCCAAGTGGATATTAAATTATGTTGTTGGATAATTAAATATACTCTTAATAAACTACAAACATAAAATTATATATTTTTATTTTGTTCTCACATTCTTTCTTGTAACTCCTCACTCACAGTGGCACAGCTGAATGAGAGGCTCATTATGCAGCTCATTATGCAGGCCTCTGTCTTCTCAGGTGTAAATCACAATGATATTCATGGTAGTTTACGCCTACTCTTATATGACTTTTACCAACAAAAGGTGTCTTAGAAAATTTAAATCAATATATTGTTTTCTGTGAGTTTCTGTGAGTGAGTAAACAAGATGATTTTCACATAATTTAGAAAGAAAAATTCTAGGCTACAAGCTCCAGTTCTCAAAAATCCCGGGAACCATTGTTCTTTATGTGTTTTATGGCCTTTTTCAAGTGTTTTAACATTTTTAGTTTTTCACTAACCACACATAATATTTTTTTTTCTCAAAAACACAATCATGTACATACATGCATTTCACATATTATTATAGCCCAGTTTGTGCTGATTACAGTGAGATTAGACTTTACCCATTTAGATATTTATAAGAAACTGAAAAAAGCACAAATGTCAGGGCATGACAAAACTTCTCCAGGCCCCAAAAATTCCCTCAGACCCCACTAAACATTCTCTTGACAATCATTTAATCATCTTGTACTCTATTTTGATCGTGTTTGACCAAACTCTGAGAATAGTCTTTATCTAAAAACAATGAAAAAGATAAATGGCTGGTGGGCCGGATCGACATTAAAAGTTTTCACAATAGTTTAGAAGAGAGGATTTCACCAGGGGCGTCGCACCAAATTCTGGGCCCTGTATACTCTCAATGTCAGTGAGCCCCCTTCACGTGCCGTACGATGCGGGTTAGCAAAATGAAAATTCTATTTTGAACGATTTTTTTTTTTTTTCTTATTTGAATATAAACAAGTATAAATACTGTTTAAATCTATTTGGCCTACTTGTGCTCAAATACCTTTAAACCTTAGGCTGCATCGGGTATGTGTACTAACATTTTGATCCATGATACTGATGCAAGTTTTACATTAAAAACATTTATTTTTTAACAGGAGACCACTAAAAAATGTACCCTCAGAAACCAATCAGATAAGCTAAGCCTGCCATAATGAAAAAAAAAAAAGTAAACTATAAAAAAATAAATAAAAGTTAAATGAGATGTAATCTACAAATGCCCACTGACGAGTCTTTTTGCTTGCGAAATCAGTGATGAGATCTGTAAAGTCCAACTGTTTGGCCAATTGGCTTTCAATTGACAGAATGGCGAGGCTGTTTAGTCTATCCTGGCCCATTGTTGATCTCAGGAAGTTTTTTACCAGTTTTAACTTGCTGAAAGCCCGTTCACCTCCTGCTACTGTGACAGGCAGTGTATGTTTGACCACAGTCAGAGAAAACTCTTCATCAGAAAACTGCAAAACAACGTGTAAACAGATCAGTCGACTATCTCTGGTAAAAATAAATAAATAAAATTATACATGTTTACAAGTCACACGTTGACAATTTTTGTCTCATGTGCTCATTACAGCTAAAATCCTGTTTTGCCAAATGCCGTACACACTTTTGCATTTCATAATTCAGTGATTTTTTTTGTCAGTTTTGCTAATAAAAAGTTCTGGCAAATGTTTTATAATTTTTCTTAAATGAATAGAATGTGCTCACCCGCTCTCTTTCCCACGCAAGAGTTAGCATGAACTTACAGGAGTCTTAAAACAAAATGTGAATTGTGTCATCTGCTATCTGAACACGACGACTAAATCTAACGGAGTAATAAAAATATCATTTACAAATCAACATTTAAAAAAAAAAAACTTTAACAATTGTATTCTGAATTCTTCAGTATATGCATTGTAAACGTTAGTTTTCTCACTATACTCTCTTTCTTAGTGATTTGGTCACATTTACACCAAGTGTTATAGGCCGGGTAAATAATTAGCAAAATAGTATTTCTGTTGAATGAGAAAAGTTCAGTCGTACATTTAAAAATTTTTTTGTGATGTAGAAATTATGTTTCTGCCAAACACGTCCAAAGAGAAAGGGTTTTCTACTCATGTGAGAAAAGCACTCGGGTGCATAAATTATATGAAGAAACGATGCCGGTCATCGGGTTATTTAAAAATAAATAAATAAATAAATAAAAATAAGACGATAGACGATAGACGGTGTGCCTTGCTTTAGTGACACACAATGTGTTTAAACATGTTTAAAATTGTAGTTGTAATTATTTTACTGACTTTAAGCAAAATGTATATTTGTTATTTTACAGTACACATACAATCTACAGGATAGAAGAATGCGGATACAGTAAAATACAACTATAAACTTTAAGAAAAATTAACTTTCATTACACTAGTGTAAAGCGATCTTACAGTAAATGAAAAGCACTACGTAAAAAGGCTGAAGGCCAAACAAATGATGGAAAACACACGTTGGGGGAATACTGTCGGTTAAATATATTGTTTTAAATAAAAAATATAATATGGATAGTAAGGATACTTTTGATATAAAATATATAAAATAGATCTACAGCCGTTAGATGTACAGATTGTCATTTTTATTTTTGCTTTTAAATGGAGGTATTTTGGAACGGCTAAACAGAGGCCCTGCAAATGTCTTTCCTGTTCTGTGTCTGTGCCTGTAGATATGTGAAAGGTTTACGACCGTACACTTTAAAAAATGTACTGTAGAATTTACTGGATTTTACTCGCAAAAAAGTTGCCTATAAAATCCTGTAAAAATGATGATAATTGCTGTAAAATGGATTACAGGACATTACTGCAAAGCAAATTACAGTTAATTGTTGCACATGAAATACAGTATTTTTTTACAGTAACATTGAATTTTAATAGTAGTTTATTTTATAGCAATTTTTTAAAATTCACTAAAGTACCATATTTACCTGGCAAAAAAGTTGCCAATAAAGTCCTGTAAATATATTTTACAGCATTTTTTTTGTAATTTTATTAAATTACAGTATTTAAGTGGCAACAAAAGTAGCCAATAAAATCATGTAAATACCCCTAAATACAATATGATGTTGTAATAATTTAACAATGAAACTTTTTTAAAGAATAATTTTAACAGTAAACTATAAAATACTGATATAAATGCATTATCATGAGCTCTATCTTAATACATTTACAAATGAATAAAAACCTAGTCAACGATGTTGCAAATAAGTATTTATTAAAACTGGCAGAAAGACATTGCAAGGCTATTACTGGCAAAATACAATTTTCAGTCTTTCAACAGTTAAATCTTATCATAAAAATATCATAGCATCACAAATAACTGTTAAAAAAGCCATATTCAGAGTAGAACATTAACTTTCTATAAAAATGATAATTTTGGTTAAAAAAATTGTTTTAAAGAAAAGGATTAAAATAAAATGCTGGAATCAACATTAAATTAGTTTGAGCTCATGTTCAATTAAATTAAGAATATTCCTGCAAAAGACAATTTAATAAATACACACATGAGGGTTGACCCTTTTGCTTTGCCTCTATGTGTCCGTCTTGTATCCAGTGAGTGTTGCGATTCCAAGAAAACATCTGCACATAAAAAAAGGAAAAGCATCAGGATAAAGTTATGTATCAAATGAAACTAGCTCAATAAAATAAATGTCAAAATGCCACTTATACAATACAATCAGCATTTACCAGAACTTAAAAGGTTACTCCACCCCAAAATGAAAATCTTATCATTAATCACTTATCCCCATGTCGTTCCAAACCCGTAACAGCTTTGTTCGTCTTCAGAACACAATTTAAGATATTTGGAATGCAACCAGGAAGATTGTGACTGTCCCATAGACTCTCCAGTAAATACCACTGTCAAGGCCCAGAAAAGTATGAAAGACATCATCAGAATAGTCCATCAGTGGTCCAACAGTAACGTTATGAAGCGACGACAATACTTTTTGTATGCAAAGAAAACTAAAATAAGGATTTATTCAACAATTAGTCTCCTCTGCGTCAATGTAGTGCTATTTTTGGAGAGTATCTGCTGGACACACACTACATAGCCTGCTCTGTGTCAGCTGGGTCACATGGACATGCTTTCTATGTTTATTTACGCTTTGATTTGAACGAAAACAGTGTATCCGTGTGGTTCGGCTGACATAATAAAAATTACGACTTTGTTGAATAAAGTTGTTCTTTTTGTTTTCTTTGCATACAAAAAGTATTCTTGTAGCTGCGTAAAATTACAGTTGAATCACTGATGGCAGATGGATTATTCTGACAATTCTTTTCATACTTTTCTGGGCTTAGACATTGTTAATTGTTTGGCAGTCAGTGGGACAGACGCAAGCCTCCCGGTTCTCATCTGAAAAATCTTAAATTGTGTTCTGAAGATGGCTTTTACGGGTTTGGAATGACATTAACAGTGATGAATGACTACATTATGGGGTGGAGTAACCCTTTAAATGAGTAAACTTTTTCGCAAATTAAATTACTTAAGTAAAACTTGTTACCTTTGAAAAAATGTATGTGTGCAAAAGATGCCTGCTCCCGGGACGCACAATGTTGAGGTATGAATTCACAACCATCTGACCCTCAAATGGTCAAAAGCCACTGGGTGGACCTGAAATTAATAAATATAAGGAATAATGTAACCTACAATGCAGTATTTCAATATAAAATGTAATCTAAATTACACGTTTATCAAATTATTTAAATAATTAATAAATTACATAATAAAATCAGCTTCAGAGTCTTGAAGCATCGAACATTTCTCCACATCAGCTGCTATTCTTTGCACCTACAAGACATAAAGAAAATAATATTGTGATTTCTTTAAAGCATTATGTACTGTAAATGAGACCAAAATTCACAACCCAAAAAGGCATATATTTTAGAATAAACAAACTATTATAAATTATATAATTTATAATTATGAATTGTAATACTACATTGTAGAACTGTACCACTAATCAAATTAAATAATTAACAGTGCAAAATTACAACTGTGTAATGACATGAAATTTGAAAATACAATTAATAAATGTTGGAAAAATGCAATGCTAGTTATTAAACCTGAAACTAATCCGCCATTAGGTGGCAGTAAATAACTTAATGAGGGAATCAACGGAGTCATTAATTGAACCGATATGGGAGGCCCTTTCAGCATAAAAACGTTCCAGCGTTACTCGTCTTAATTATATTTTTACTAGTAACAATTCAATTAAAGAGCTCTATAATTTAATTTCTACTAGTAACAATTACAATTATAGAGCTCTATAATTCAATTTTTACTAGTAACAATTATGATTGTAGAGCTCTCTAATTGAATTATAGAGCTCTGCAATTGTATTCTTACTAGTAACAACTGAATTAAAGAGCTCTATAATTCAATTTTTACTAGTAACAATTCCAATTAGAGAGCTCTACAATTCATTTATTACTAGTAAGAATTCAATTGCAGAGCTCTGTAATTCAGTTGTTACTAGTAATAATCCAATTGCAGAGCTCTACAATTCCACTAGAGAGCTCTCTAATTCAATTGTTACTAGTAAAAACTGAATTATAGAGCTCTCTAATTGTAATTGTTACTAGTAAAAACTGAATTAGAGAGCTCTTTAATTCAATTCTTACTAGTAACAATTCCAATTACAGAGCTCTATAATTGTATTATTACTAGTAGAAACTCCTATTCATGAGATGCAAAACAGATTGCAGATATCCCGCCTACAACAGTGCGTTTCAAAATAAAAGCCCTGTAGCGTGGTTCTAAAGTATCCTGAAATATTTTACAGACTTAGGTAACATAAATCATGTTCACATTAAAGCAAAATTAAGATGATGCCTGAGATGAATATTTACAGTGTTTAGCATTGATATGCAATAATAGAATGATTGTGTTTGTTGTTTAGTAAAATAGAAAACATTAGGCCAAATAGTCTTAAACTTTTTTATAAATTGTGACTCGAGGTTAAATCTAGCCTAAAGTTTTTTCAAGTTTTTTTTTTCTTCTTCTTTTTTTCTCCAGGTTGCAAGATTTTTTTATATTTTGCCTTCAAATAAGCTTATGCCTGTTGTGGTTGCATGTGTTTGTTGTTAAGTAAAATGAACAAGAGAACACTGAGGAATTCTGACTGTGCATTTAACTCTTTTGTATATATAAAAATGTATATTATCGTTAGTCTCATATCATAATTGATAAAAGTCATATTTCAATGTTTTTGGTAAACAAGAAAAAATTTTTTTTTAGAAATCACATTGTTATTTTTTATTGATATTATAACAGTACATTCAACCAGATGTGTGAACAAGTATGCAAAAAGAAAAAGATGCATCATCAATTGCCTAACCAATAAAAGTGACTTAGGCAGAATATGCCATGACTTTCTCTTACATATAAAATGCAAACATAACAAAAGTTGTTTTACTCTCCTAAATGTAACCAAGATGTGTAACTTGTGAACCCTAACCAAGTTGTGTCTTATTAATGTCTAACCTTAACCACTGTTTTCCTTTTCTACCCTTAATCAAAGTTCCACTTAGGTGCTGTGCAAACATAACCAAAGTTTTTTTATTCTCCTAAATATGACCAAGATGTGTAATTTGTCCTGACGGCAGTAATGGATTGGGACTGTAGGCAATCCAGAGAGCCATTCTTTCAGGAAGGTCTGGTCAACATCTGATATGGGCACACATGGGCCAGTCTTGTTGATCTCGGGTTTACACGGATCAGTTTTGGATTTTAACCATGATCCGATGGTTCTGGGGGCGATGCAAAGTGTTGAACAGAAAAGATTCTTACACACAGGTATTTTACGGCTATCTGCCAGTTGCAGGTGGTGTAATAGGGACGTTGTTCTCCTAGATGCAACACCACTTTCTTCTGTTTTATGTGCACATTTTGGACTACAGTCTGGATATACAGCTTGCGTGTCTCCCAGAAAGGCATGGACCAGAAATTGTTGAAGATATCTGTTCTATGCTCTTCAGTCAGTTTCTCTGAATTTAAGCAGTGATGTGATGTGCAGGGTGGGCCCATGGTCTTTGGTGGTCTATCCTGTCCCATTGGATTCTTCTAATTCTCCCCCTTAAGATGCTTCTCCTTTATCAGCTCTCGCTTCCACATATCTGGCCTTGGGTGCCTATGATGTTGAACGGCAGAAGTTTCAAGTACATCTCCTGCATCTCCTTCACTGACAGCTCCTTGAGCTGTGTCTGTATCACTACCATTATCTGGGCTGTCATCTTTCTCAGGTCTATAGTCCTCATCCAAGACAGTGTCATCGATTTCACTATTTGACGATAAATCAGGATCTGATTCAGCTCTGGAGGCTTTACTGGCTGTTTCCTCTTCTATCTGTTGCCCCATGTCTACGCCATTACCTTCTTTCTCAGGTCTGCTCTCATCTAAATCCTCCAACTCCACTACATGGGTATCAACTTTATTTCCTGACATTAAAACAGAAAATGGAGTGCTGTTGAGTATTTTAACTCAGTAAATCATGTTAAATTCATAGGTCCACTGCAAAAAAAAAATACTTCTCATGTCTAGTCAAAATGTCTAATTTATAAAAAAAAAAAAAAATATTTTACTTTTTTTACTTTTATTTGCATTTAAAATAAAAAGTAAATGCTTGAAAAGTTACTTCACTTTATTTTTTCCAGCATCTTTGCATATTTGAACCCTTTCCAGCAGTGACTGTATGATTTTGAGATACATCTTTTCAGACTGAGGACATTTGAGGGACTCAAACACAACTATTTAAAAAGATTCAAACATTCACTGATGCTCCAGAAGGAAACAAGATGCATTAAGAGCTGGGGGGTGAAAACTTTTGGAATTTGAAGATCAATGTAAATTGTACTTAATTTGTGTACCGGGAAACATACAAGTATCTTCTGTTGCTTACGAAGGGCAGAACTTGGAAAACAATTATATTTCAACAAAATAAGTAAAATTTGGCCATCTTCATCGTGTTCAAAAGTTTTCACCCCCCCAGCTCTTAATGCATCTTGTTTCCTTCTGGAGCATCAGTGAATGTTTGAATCTTTTTAAATAGTTTTGTTTGAGTCCCTCAAATGTCCTCAGTCTGAAAAGATGTATCTCAAAATCATACAGTCACTGCTGGAAAGGGTTCAAATATGCAAAGATGCTGGAAAACTGAAGAATCTGCAGTTCAAGATTTTTCTGAAGAACGCTGCTCAGTTTAACTGTTCAGAACAAACAAGGGACTCATGCACAACCATCACAAAACAGAAAGACAGTCGTGGATCATCAGGTAACAGCACAAAGTATTAAGAACCAAGGGTTCCCAAACTTTTGAGTGGGAAAAGTTTTTTTAATAATTTCAGCAATTCTTTTGTCTTGTGGACTAAATGTTAATATCTTTTATGTACAATATCTTACTCAGGACAGTACTAAATAAAAAATAACATGCATTTAGTATGATCTCTCTTATTTTTTGAAAATTACTCATATTTTCACAGATTCTGCAAGGGGTGCCCAAACTTTCGATCCCCGCTGTAAATGCATAAAAACTATCATATTGTATTATTTGTCTGATGATGTTCAATTATCAATCAGTCCATCCATAACCAAGAGAATTACTAGACGATTTTCATTATCATTATTATTACTATCATCATTATCATAGACTTTGGCCTTTTCAGAACTTTTACTATTATGATTATTATTTTTGTTTATTATTTATGATTATTATTATCAATATCATTATTATTATTATCATTACTATTACTATCATCATTATCATAGATTTTGGACTTTTATCATAGACCTTTCAGTGTCCCACATTCACTCAGAAAAATGAAATGTTGGGTTTAATTAAAAATATTATGTCAACAGGTTCCACACAATTTGTTTAACTAATCTCAACAAACAATAATGTAGTTCATTTTACAAAAGATGTTAAAGTAAACTTAAATTAACAAACCTTAGTAGAATCAACAAACAACAATTCAGTTCATTGTACATGAAAATTGTGAATAATGATGACAAAGACAAATTAATGATTCCACTTCAGAAACACCCCCCCTTCAATAAGTATTTTGTAAGACTATAACACCGAATCCGTAAGTAAGAGTACAGTCACGCCAACATCCTAAGCATTAAACAGACCACATATACACGTTTGAAACGCAATGTTACATTTTCAACCACATAATCATGTGATTTCTTCTAAATTATATTAGAACAAGTTCATTAATTCAGCCAAGATCTGTTATTACTCAGGTACCTATCTAATGGTGCTACACTTCTGCAAGAGGGTGACAGAACAACAATTACCCATAATACACTGCAAAATCCTCAGCCAATGAGATTCAAGTCTGTATTGGTTTTATTAATCTGTTACTTTTATGCAACAGTTATGTTGGCTGCACAAATAATTTTTAAGTAAAGCTGACAATACACACTTTTTTGTTGAATGAACTAGACTAAATTAAGTTCACATTGTTAAAGTAAATTGGCAAAAGTGAAAGTAAATTTTTTTTGAGTGTAGGAAGCAGCAGATTGTTTTTAGACAACTTGCACTAAGAGCACTAATATGTCTATAATTTCTTTTATGAATGTGTTATCTGCATTTTCTCTTTTTATTTTGTTAGGAGACGTCCTGGGGGTTTTAAAATGGTATTGTGTTTGAATTTAATGTTTTGGCTACAAATCGCAGATATTGCAGACTGCTCAGCCCTGCCTCTCCACCGTGTACTTCGTCCATGTCAGCTGGGGGCGCCAAAGTTTCCTGCCTGCCTGTTTATATACCCCAGTTGAATATGCATAAGGCACGATTAGCATAATGATATGTCACCGATTACAGAGCTCTGTAATGCAATTGTTACTAGTAAGAATTGCTATTGTAGAGCTCTGTAATTCAATTTGAACTAGTAAGATTGCAATTACAGAGCTCTCTAATTCTAATTGTTACTAGTAAGAACTAAATTATGGAGCTCTGTAACTTAATTCTTACTAGTAACAATTCAATTAGAGAGCTCTGTAATTTAATTATAGAGCTCTATAATCAAATTGTTACTAGTAACAATTGAATTAGAGAGCTCTATAATTTAATTATTACTAGTAAGAATTGCAATTAGAGAGCTCTGCAATTGAATTCTTACTAGTAATAATTTGATTATAGAGCTCTATAAATGAATTACAGAGCTCTCTAATTGAATTGTTACTAGTAACAATTATGATTAGAGAGCTCTGTAATTCAATTGTTACTAGTAACAATTATGATTAGAGAGCTCTCTAATTCAATTGTTACTAGTAACAATTCAATTAGAGAGCTCTGTAATTCAATTATAGAGCTCTGCAATTACACATATCTTTAATGTGTATTTTTACAAGTAATAAATCAATTCAAGAGCTCTGTAATTCAATTGTTACTAGTAAGAATTCAATTAGAGAGCTCTATAATGGTAATTGTTACTAGTAATAATTCAATTAGAGAGCTCTATAATTGTAATTGTTACTAGTAAGAATTTAATTAGAGAGCTCTATAATTGTAATTGTTACTAGTTAGAATTCAATTAGAGAGCTCTATAATCATAATTGTTACTAGTAACAATTGAATTACAGAGCTCTATAATTGTAATTGTTACTAGTAACAATTCAATTAGAGAGCTCTATAATCCGAATTGTTACTAGTAACAATTGAATTGCAGAGCTCTATAATTAAAAATGAATGGAAGTCAATGGAGACATATGACTAGTAATAAATGAATTGTAGAGCTCTCTAATTGGAATTGTTACTAGTAACAATTGAATTAGAGAGCTCTATAATCATAATTGTTACTAGTAAAAATTCAATTAGAGAGCTCTATAATTGTAATTGTTACTAGTAAGAATTCAATTAGAGAGCTCTATAATTGTAATTGTTACTAGTAAGAATTCAATTAGAGAGCTCTATAATTGTAATTGTTACTAGTAAGAATTCAATTAGAGAGCTCTATAATCATAATTGTTACTAGTAACAATTGAATTATAGAGCTCTATAATTGTAATTGTTACTAGTAGAAATTAAATTATAGAGCTCTTTAATTGAATTGTTACTAGTAAAAATATAATTACGACGAGTAACGCTGGAACGTTTTTATGCTGAAAGGGCCTCCCATAAACCGATCCGTTCAAAAAGATGAATCCTTTAGCTAAAGTTTGGAGAGTTTTGATTTGAGAATGAGCAAAATAGTTTTACTTTGGTCTTTGTTTGGAACTATATTCATTGGTGAAATACAACAACAGTTAATATTGCGTCTAAAAAAGTAAGTAACTTGTTAACTAATTGTTTATTGAACTATTTATTTGCAATCGTGATACTCAGCAAAACAGCTAATTTGTGATGCTTCTTATATCATACAGTATGTTATAAATAAACTCAACAGTTGAACATTTACCTCATGTATTTTCTGTGAGTTTATGTGTGCCGTTAAGCTTGTTTAGATGTTGAATGAAACGTTAATATAATCAGAATCAGTCTCGCGTTTCGATGCTTCCTCTGTCTTTTTTTCTTTTCTTTTCTTTTCTTTTTTTTATCAGGCTAACTTGTCCAGTTGGGCATATAAAGATGCCTTTCACTTATTATAATAAGGCGTTGAGTCAATATGGGACATTTGAACACATATAAATGAATGAAATTTCAAATTTTGCTGTCCGTAAGTTATTTCGATAAATAGTAGTTACTATGACAATCGTTCGCATTGGGCTTTATTTTAAGATAGGTAAACACAAATTTTTAAACAAAATTTTGCTGAAACTACAGCAATTTTTTACAGTGTAGGAAAGTGGGTCCGCAAACCCATCTCTCCTGAGCCATCTTATATGACTGGATACAATCGAGGGTCTTTCTCTGAAAGAATTCTTCTAAAAGATAAATCAATTTCATCTAAACTTCACAGTCTATGCTGTGACAAACAAACAAGTTCCTCACCATACATTTAAAGCAAAATCAATATTTTTATATTTTTTATTTGTAAAACATACAGAAAGACTTTGACTTCATGTTACATTGTGTGTGTGTGTGTGTGTGTGTGAGAGAGAGAGAGAGAGAGAGGGAGAGAGAGAGAGAGAGAGAGAGAGAGAGAGAGAGAGAGAGATGGTATTAAAAACTTTGAAGATCATGCTAAAAATAAGAAATTTAAAGAATCTAAAGTGATTAATGCATAACGCATCTAATATAATATAATCATATATATGATTCAATATAAATAATTATTTATTATATAATATTATATAAAAATATAAATATTTTAGGTAATATATATATATCATCATTTTGTTTGTTGGATTAAGAAAACAGTGGACATCAGATGTTTAATATTTATTAAATTAAATAGGACATCTCTTACCGGTCTAAAAAAATGTAAGGGATAATTCTTTATATGTATCATCAGAAATGTTTATTTTATATACTATGCTATATATAATCACATTTAAAATGTTATCTTTTTTAAAAAAGAAGATTTTGGTGTGTTTTATAAGTTTGATTAACTTAAATGTTGAATACTTTTTTTTGTTTAATGAATTGCTTTAGGATGATGATGTCATTATATAGTTATTTATTTCCATATTCTTTAACCCTGGAGTATGAGCGTGTTTTGCGGGGACTGGAAGTATTTTGGTATCCCCAGACATTGGTGTTATAAGTATATGTTGAATACATTATTAGAAATGAATGATAAAGGATTTGCTTTGGTTTAGTAACATGTCTGTTACTGCTATGTGTTTTATAAGTTTGATAAACATGATGAATACTTGTTTAAAATGTATGTTCCGCTTTATTAACACGTTGTCATATATAATTTTATTTATTTATTTTTTCATATTGTTTAAAATAGAGATAAGTCTCTTTTTAACTTGATTTGTACTTGCGTATGTCCGCTTGTTTATATGGTTTATCAAAATATAAATTTGTATAGTGGCATGGGTATTATAGTGATATAACAAGGTACGTGTGGTTAATGATTACATTTATAGGGTAGTCATAATTCAGATCGCTTAAAAACTAAATTTAATTAAAAATGTACGTGCATGCAGCATTTTATTGTGTGGTGGTACTGTAGGTGTACGGTTAAAATAAATAATAAAACAGCTTTTTTGAAAAAGATATGATATAAAGATGGATATGAATACGTGGCCTAATGGTTAGAGGGTTGGACTCCCAATCGAAGGGTTGTGGGTTCTAGTCTCGGGCCGGATGGAATTGTGGGTGGGGGGAGTGCATGTACAGTCCTCTCTCCACCTTCAATACCTTGACTTAGGTGCCCTTGAGCAAGGCATCGAACCCCCAACTGCTCCCCGGGCGCCGCAGCATAAATGGCTGCCCACTGCTCCGGGTGTGTGCTCACAGTGTGTGTGTGTGTGTTCACTGCTCTGTGTATGTGCATTTCGGATGGGTTAAATGCAGAGCACAAATTCTGAGTATGGGTCACCATACTTGGCTGAATGTCACTTCACTTCACTATGAAAGGTTTTAAATATAATATAGAAAATGTTTTGCAACGATTAATGTGAAATGAATTTCACTGAATTGTGTCAATGACACGTCCGGGTTCCTCAATAGACCATATTCTTCATTCTGTTCAATTATATATTTTTTCCCCGATCCTGGTAAAATGTATATTTTTAGTGATGACTTAAACTACTGTAAATGTTTTGCTTTATATTGTTTGTGAATGTATAATGTGTTTATATTCATTAAAAGAAGAAAATAAGACTTGGAGATGAATGAATGCATGAGAGGGAGAGAAAGAGGGGTACAAGAGATGCTAGCCGCGCACCAACCGTAATTCATTGGTGAACCGTCAGAAAACTGTCAAAAACATGCTACTCCTGCGTGAGATACGTTTGGTTTTAATTTAAAAAATGGCTTTAAAGATATTATGATTGGTTAGTAAACTCGGACGAGTGTACACTGTGGCGTGTAAACACAGGGACCTTCAGCTCTCTAAAAACACCTCCTTCTGAACTCTAAAAATGTAGAGTCAGTTTCAGTATATTTTTTTATAAACGTTTCATTTATAACCTTTTTAAAAGAGCAGAATGTTTTTCCACCTTAGTTAAATTGCTTTAGATTATGTATATTATAAAATGTTTTATATATAAATGTGAAATAACTGAAATGTTTTAGATTATATAAATTATATAATGTTTTATATATAAATGTGAAATAACTAAATGTTTTTCAACCTTTAATTGTTTTAGATTATATAAATTATGGAATGTTTTTATATATATATATATATATATATATATATATATATATATATATGTGTGTGTGTGTGTGTGTGTGTGTGTGTGTGTGTGTGTGTGTGTGTGTGTGTGTGTGTGTGTGTGTGTGTGTGAAATAACTGAAATGTTTTAGATTATATAAATTATATAATGTTTTATATATAAATGTGAAATAACTAAAATGTTTTTTCAACTTTAGCATGACAATTATTATATTATATAAATTATAGAATGTTTTAAATATATAAATGTGAAATAACTCAAATGTTTTAGATTATATGAATTATATAATGTTTTATATATAAATGTGAAATAACTAAATGTTTTTCAACCTTAAATTGTTTTAGATTATATAAATTATAGAATGTTTTATATATGAATGTGAAATAACTGAATGTCACATGAAATAACTAAAATGTTTTTTCAACTTTAGCATGATTATTAATTATATTACATAAATTATATAAATTATAGAATATTTTATATATAAATGTGAAATAACAAATGTTTTTCAATTGTTTTAGATTATGTATATTATATAAATTATGGAATATAAAGAACGGCATTTTTTCAACTTTGGCCTGATAATTAATTATATTATATAAATTATATAAAGGGGTGTCAGACAGTTCTCTCTGCATGCGGCCAACCGCACACACACACACACACACACACACACATGTCTGGTCAGCTATCCTTGTGGGGACTCTCCATAGGCGTAATGGTTTTTATACTATACAGACCGTATTTTCTATCACCCTACACCAACTCTACCCCTAAACCTAACCCTCACAGGAAACTTTCTGCATTTTTAGATTTTCAAGAAACTTCATTCTGTGTAATTTATTAGCTTGTTTACCCATGGGGACCTCAATTTAGGTCCCCACCGTGACACGAGTCCCCATGAGTCTGTGTGTATTCAGGTTTAAGTCCCCACCAGAATAGAAAAACAAGTACACACACACACACACACACATACACACACACACATAACCGTATAACTGACACAAAGTTCAAACAAGCAAACTGGCACAAAGTTCAAACAAGCTAAATGGCACAAAGTTCAAACAACCTAACTGACACAAAGTTCAAACAACTGGCAAATAGCTTCTGTCAAAACCACATGATCGATGCGTGGGGAGGGTTTCCTATACCGTAAAAACTAACTGTCAAAAACCATGATTTAGAACTAACTAGGTCAATAGGGTAAAACCTTCTGTCAAAACCACATGATCGATGCGTGGGAAGGGTCATAGGTTAACCCATGAACTCATTGGGAAAGTTCAGCCCATCCATCATAAGGTTACCGGAAATTCAACCTGTCAAAGGTCAAAGTCATAAATCATCATGGCAGAAGGTGGCTCGTAATAACTACTAACCAGGCCCAAACCTGCCTAGCTTCCGAGATCAGACAAGATTGGGCATAGCCAGGTTGGTATGGCCATAAGCGAAAGCTGCTGCAAAGAGATGGCTATTTAAAGATCAGCCACTCTAATCACAAGTACATTATATAAGTAGGGAAGAAAACCCTAAAGCTTAGAGCACCTGGCATTCCCAGGCGGTTTCCCATCCAAGTACTAGTCAGGCATAGCCAGGTATGGCCGTAAGCGAAGGCTGCTGCAAAGAGAGGGCAATTTAAAGATCAGCCACTCTAATCTCCAGTACATTATATAAGTAGGGAGGAAAACCCAAAAGCTTACAGCACCTGGCATTCCCAGGCGGTCTCCCATCCAAGAACTAATCAGGCATAGCCAGGTATGGCCGGAAGTGAAGGCTGCTGCAAAGAGAGGGCAATTTAAAGATCAGCCACTCTAATCTTCAGTACATTATATAAGTAGGGAAGAAAACCCAAAAGCTTACAGCACCTGGCATTCACAGGCGGTCTCCCATCCAAGTAGTAATCAGAACCAAACATGCTAAGATTCAGAGATCGGCATTGACTTTTTTTTTTTTTTTTTTAAGATTATCATATAATTAGTGAAAAATTTCTAAAAAGCTTACAGCACCTGGTATTCCCAGGCGGTCTCCCATCCAAGTAGTAACCAGAACCAAACATGCTTAGCTTCCGAGATCAGACGAGATTGGGCATAGCCAGGTTGGTATGGCTGTAAGCGAAAGCTGCTTCAAAGAGATGGCTATTTAAAGATCAGCCACTCTAATCACAAGTACATTATATAAGTAGGGAACAAAACCCAAAAGCTTACAGCACCTGGCATTCCCAGGCAGTCTCCCATCCAAGTACTAATCAGGCATAGCCAGGTATGGCCGTAAGCGAAGGCTGCTGCAAAGAGAGGGCAATTTAAAGATCAGCCACTCTAATCTCCAGTACATTATATAAGTAGGGAAGAAAACCCAAAAGCTTACAGCACCTGGCATTCACAGGCGGTCTCCCATCCAAGTAGTAACCAGAACCAAACATGCTAAGATTCAGAGATCGGGCATTGACAATTTTTTTTTTTTTTTTTGCAAGATAATCATGTAATTAGTGAGAAATTTCCAAAAAGCTTACAGCACTCGGTATTCCCAGGCGGTCTCCCATCCAAGTACTAACCAGGCCCAAACCTGCTTAGCTTCCGAGATCAGACGAGATCGGGGATAGCCTTTTTTTTTTTTTTTTTGAAATTCACAAATGTACAGTTCAATTTCAATTGTTCACATTAAACAACATAACCATATCATTTTTTAAACCTTCAGAACATAAATTTTTACCACTTATACAAAACCTCTTTTCTCTCCCCCTCTTTTATGAATTTGTTTCCGGTTGCAAAGAATTCCTTCACATCATCTCCCCCATATTTACAGCACATTTCAATATCTCTTGTCATTATTGCTTTGAACAAGTCTTTTATTTTGACTTTTCTCCCTTCAAAGTGTGCATAATTCAGCCTAAGTACAACAGCTAATCTGGCATGGTTTAGTACATAATTGATAAACCAAAAGTCTATTGCTGTCTGCTTCTGAAACACTCCAAATAAAAATATTTTCCCCCATCCCTCTTCCAAATTCACATCCTCAAAACAATTCTTTTTTAACAGACTGATGCAAAAAATTACTTTCAATCCATGTCAGACGGTGGGTGGTATTTTAGTATGCAAATTTATTCAAAGAATATAGGAAATGAGAATACAACTCATAACTTGCAAACAGATTAGTAAGTATTAAAATCAGCTTCAAATATAGAAAATACAAATCCCAAAATGTATATAGATTTAAAAGCAATCCATATATGATGGATGTTGCTAAGTTAAATACAGGGTTACAAAATACCTCAAGAGATTGGCTGTACTGCGTCCCTCATCAAAACCCAAAAGGATTAAAAATAACTCAAGATACAGACATGTGGAACTAAAACTCAGACATACAGAATCACAAATAACATTGTGGCAGACATACAGAATAATAAAGCTCAAAATATGAACATTTTGTGGAACTGTGGAAAGTTACTTCCTTATCTATTTCTATATTGCTGCAGAAGTCTTTCTAAAGTCTGCAGCTCAGTTGAGGCCTTCAGAACAGACTGTCCTGTGCTTTTAAGCACGTAACAAGTTTACACTTGACAGAAATCAGAATTTGGGTTACACCACAGACTTTTTAAGAAAACAAAAAAATCTTTTAATTCATTACATTCCAAAAAATAATGCAAAAAAAACTCATGTTCATTGTTACATACATCACACATCACATTATAAGCATTATTTATTTTGTTTAGTACCACATTTGTATAGATTCTATTGTGTCTGATTAAGAAGTCATTATTTTCACATTCTATAGTATTGTATTTTATATCCATATTTGACCATATTTTATTTACATCAAATCCTTCAAACACCCTACTCCATACTTTTTCAGATAATGGCACTTTTATTTGATCCATTATAAACAGGTCATATACTTTCTTTACGCTAATGCTTTTTATATCATATTTTTCCCCGTCTTTCATTATGTACATCTCAGGCAAATCCTGTTGTTTTTTCTTTACACAACTTTTTTCTATAACATTCACCCATTTCGATGGTAGACTTGCTTTAATTCTTTCATATATATTTTTCACCTTTACGCTGCTCTCCATGCCATCCAACTCACACACTGAATCATATATACAGTTATTTCTAAGAAAACCTGGAATAACTTCATATATAATATCTTTCACTTGCCTTATTCCGGCTTCTAAGAATTTGGGCTCAAACAATGTTTTATTGTTGTGTTTAAAATTCTCATTTTAAAACAATGGCAAATGTATAAATGTGTGCACCTCTGTGCAACCATACTCTTGCTTTTGGCAGGAATTGCCTCCATCACCTCCCTGTATATGTCTGGAATTCCCACAGTCATTGACTGCTTAAAGCCCATATACCACCCATACTCTCCCATTCTTCCAACATCATCAATGTATTTCTTTAAGAATTCTCTCCAGCCAAACTCCCATCTTCCTTCCATATATTTTTTAACAGTTTTTATTCTTATTGCCAACTTTTTTGTTTCTAAATCAATCAGCTTTAGTCCGCCTTCCTGTTTCCTCCCCACCAATGTTTTCTGTGCAATTTTAACTCTCTTCCCTTCCCATATAAAATCATGTACAATTTTATTTAACTCATTCATCACCCACTCAGGCATTTCAACTAACTCATTACATATACTCATACCGACAGCATAAGATTATTAGCCACAATTAATTTCCCTTTTATCCTTCATTTTCTTCCTTTCCATGAAATACAAACTGTTCTTATCTTATTTATCACTCCAGCCCATGTTATATCCCTTGCATCCTTTGAATCTACCCCCAAATATACACCCAACACTTTCATGTACTTTTCCTCAACCCTCACATCTACAGTATTGTTCAAAATAATAGCAGTACAATGTGACTAACCAGAATAATCAAGGTTTTTAGTATATTTTTTATTGCTACGTGGCAAACAAGTTACCAGTAGGTTCAGTAGATTGTCAGAAAATAAACAAGACCCAGCATTCATGATATGCACGCTCTTAAGGCTGTGCAATTGGGCAATTAGTTGAAAGGGGTGTGTTCAAAAAAATAGCAGTGTCTACCTTTGACTGTACAAACTCAAAACTATTTTGTACAAACATTTTTTTTTTCTGGGATTTAGCAATCCTGTGAATCACTAAACTAATATTTAGTTGTATGACCACAGTTTTTTAAAACTGCTTGACATCTGTGTGGCATGGAGTCCACCAACTTGTGGCACCTCTCAGCTGTTATTCCACTCCATGATTCTTTAACAACATTCCACAATTCATTCACATTTCTTGGTTTTGCTTCAGAAACAGCATTTTTGATATCACCCCACAAGTTCTCAATTGGATTAAGGTCTGGAGATTGGGCTGGCCACTCCATAACATTAATTTTGTTGGTTTAGAACCAAGACTTTGCCCGTTTACTAGTGTGTTTTGGGTCATTGTCTTGTTGAAACAACCATTTCAAGGGCATGTCCTCTTCAGCATAGGGCAACATGACCTCTTCAAGTATTTTAACATATGCAAACTGATCCATGATCCCTGGTATGCGATAAATAGGCCCAACACCATAGTAGGAGAAACATGCCCATATCATGATGCTTGCACCTCCATGCTTCACTGTCTTCACTGTGTACTGTGGCTTGAATTCAGAGTTTGGGGGTCGTCTCACAAACTGCCTGTGGCCCTTGGACCCAAAAAGAACAATTTTACTCTCATCAGTCCACAAAATGTTCCTCCATTTCTCTTTAGGCCAGTTGATGTGTTCTTTGGCAAATTGTAACCTCTTCTGCACATGCCTTTTTTTTTAACAGAGGGACTTTGCGGGGGATTCTTGAAAATAGATTAGCTTCACACAGACGTCTTCTAACTGTCACAGTACTTACAGGTAACTCCAGACTGTCTTTGATCATCCTGGAGGTGATCATTGGCTGAGCCTTTGCCATTCTGGTTATTCTTCTATCCATTTTGATGGTTGTCTTCCGTTTTCTTCCACGTCTCTCTGGTTTTGCTCTCCATTTTAAGGCATTGGAGATCATTTTAGCTGAACAGCCTATAATTTTTTGCACCTCTTTATAGGTTTTCCCCTCTCTAATCAACTTTTTAATCAAAGTACGCTGTTCTTCTGAACAATGTCTTGAACGACCCATTTTCCTCAGCTTTCAAATGCATGTTCAACAAGTGTTGGCTTCATCCTTAAATAGGGGCCACCTGATTCACACCTGTTTCTTCCCAAAATTGATGACCTCAGTGATTGAATGCCACACTGCTATTTTTTTGAACACACCCCTTTCAACTAATTCAACTAATTGCCCAATTGCACAGCCTTAAGAGCGTGCATATCATGAATGCTGGGTCTCATTTGTTTTCTGAGAATCTACTGAACCTACTGGTAACTTGTTTGCCACGTAGCAATAAAAACAAATACGAAAAACCTTGATTATTCTGGTCAGTCACATTGTACTGCTATTATTTTGAACAATACTGTACATCATCTCTTGTTACTTCTCCTATATACATTATTTCAGATTTTTCGCTCCTGATGCCTTTCCATATTTTTCTACCAACTCTAAGACCTTTCCCACACTGCTTCACTATTTCACTTACTGTCACTGTTGTGTCATCAGCATACTGATTATTTACACACTTCCCTCCATACGGCAACTCAATTCCTCTTATTCTCTTGTCTCTCTTAATTAATGATGCCAAAGGTTCAACTGAAAGGGCGTATAATAAAGCGGATAGCGGGCAGCCTTGCCGTACTGACCTTTCAACATCAAATGTATCCGTCAATATTCCGTTCACCTTTACACAGCTTCTTGCACTTCCATACAATCACCTCACCCATCCTACCATTCTCTCCCCAAAACCAATTTTTTCTAAGACCTTAATCAAAAACTTGTGTTCGACCCTAGCAAAGGCCTTGTTCCAGTCTATCCCCAACACTATCCCACCCTTCCCATCCCTCTTCATATACTCAATCACATCTCTGATTGTTCCGATTGTATCTTCTATATCTCTTCCAGGAATGCTGTAGCTTTGTGTTGGCTGAATAATGTCTCCTATTACTCTTTTAATCCTATTTGCCAAAATTTTGGTAAGTATTTTGTAGTCTGTGTTTAACAAGCTAATCAGCCTATAATTTTCTAAACCTAATTTATTCCCCTTTTTAAAAAACTAGTGTTATCACACCCTCTACCATTTTACTCTGTATTATTTCTGTTCTCTCCATTCCCTTATATACTTCCACTAAAATTGGTGCTACATAATTTTTATATAATTTGTACCATTCTGTCCCTATCCCATCACTTCCTGGGATTTTCCCACTTCTTAAACCGTCTATAGCAGCTATAACCTCTTCATCCTCTATCTCTCTATCACACCATCTCTTTTCTTCTTCCCCTAACTCCCTCTCTACACACTTCAATACTTCCTCTATACTTGCCTCATCCACACATCCTCTCATATACAACTCACCATAAAACTCTTTCACCCTCTCCAATATATCTACATAGTCTGTTATTATCTCTGTCTTTTTTGAATATATTTCATGGATATATGTCTTACTTTGCCTTCTTTTTTCTAAACCCAGGAAATACCCTGTACACTTTTCTCCTTCCAGTGCATATTTTATTTCTTAAAATTGCTCCTTTGCATTTTTCCTTCTCATATCTCTCTAACCTCATATTCGCTTCTATATACTTTTCCATGCAATATCCTTTTTCATCATCTACTCTGCTGAGTTCTGTCCTCACTTGTTCTCTGAGCTCCGTTTCCTCTTTCATCATCCTCTCTTTTCTTATCTTGCTGTACCTTATGCATAAAGCTTTAATTTTATTTTTTACTTCCATCTATTACCAATGACATTATTAAATTCATCTTCCTCCAAGCATTCCTCCAACCACTGATTTTCCTGAAGTAGTAACACTTTCATCTGTTATCTATACTCCTCTTCTTCAATATACCCAGCATTTAGTATCCACATCCCTCCACCCACCTCTCTCCTTCCGACTTTGATTCTAAATCTAAACCCATCATGATCACTAAAGTTATTCCTCTGATGTCTTATTTCATCAATATAGCTTATGGTATCTCCATGCACAATCACTAGATCAATCCTACTCTAGGAGAAGTCGTGGCCTAATGGTTAGAGAGTCAGACTCCCAATCGAAAGGTTGTGAGTTCGAGTTCCGGGCCGGCAGGAATTGTGGGTGGGGGGGAGTGTATGTCCAGTTCTCTCTCCACCTTCAATACCACAACTTGGGTGCCCTTGAGCAAGGCATCGAACCCCCGCCACAGCATAAATGGCTGCCCACTGCTCAGAGTGTGTGTTCACAGTGTGTGTGTGTGTGTGTGTGTGTGTTGTTCACTGCCCTGTGTGTGTGCACTTCGGATGGGTTAAATGCAGAGCACAAATTCTGAGTATGGGTCACCATACTTGGCTGAATGTCACATCACTTTTAATATCCCTTCTCTCATCTGCCTCCTTGTGAACTCTCTCTTCTCCGGATTCTCATGTCTCTATACATCTAGTAATCCCTTATCTCTTATTACTTCCATTAACATTAATCTTGATTTTTTTTCCCACCTGAAACTCCCTCCCTTCCCAACATCCAATCTACTACATATAATGTTAAAATCACCTACAATTATGCACCTTCCAACAATTAGATCTTTTAGCTCTTCAATACAACAACTCTTATCTTTTTCCACATTGGGAACATATTAATTAATCTGAATTCAATACCTTTGAATTTCAATTCTATAACTAAAATTCTCCCTTCCTGGTCTCTGTACATCTGCCTTACATTTTCAATCCTATCTTTTTTAATCATTATTGCTAAACCCCTTGCATTTCTTGCACCATTATTAAAGTATTGTAGTAAGTTCGTGTGGCAAGGAAGAGGACAAAGGGGTCGGCTGGACTGCTGACGTATTTATTTAACCAAAAATAAAGAAAATCACAAACACCCAAACGGTGACTCTTATTCTGACACGCTCTGTCAAACTTCCGGTTTACTCCTTCCGGTTTTCTGTCTCCGGTTCGGGTCAGCAGTCCGTCTCTCTCTCGCTTGCATCCGTTTCTCCTGGCGTTTTATACTCTCTCCACGCCAATTACTAGAACGAGAAACAGGTGATGATAATTTTTGCCCAAACCACTCACTTACCGCTCGTCTCCTGATTCTCTCTCCCGCTGCAGACTTCGCTAAACCTGCAGCCCCCCCCCCCCCATTTCTGGAGAGGAAGTCGGCCACTGCCATCTGAACACCCGGCCTGTGGATCACCTTGAACTTAAAAGGCTGAAGAGCTAGATACCAACGAGTGATCCGCGCGTTGGTATCCTTCATGCGGTGGAGCCACTGCAGCGGAGCGTGGTCTGAACAGAGGGTGAACTCCCGTCCCAGGAGATAATAGCGGAGGGTGAGGACGGCTCATCTGATGGCAAGGCACTCTTTCTCGATGGTGCTGTACTTAGCCTCTCTCTTCGAGAGCTTCCGGCTAATGTACAGCACCGGCCGTTCCTCCCCCTCTATCTCCTGGGAAAGGACTGCCCCCAGCCCCCTGTCCGATGCGTCTGTCTGCAACAGAAAAGGGAGAGAAAAATCAGGAGAGTGTAACAGCGGCCCGCCACACAGAGCAGCCTTGACCTGAGTAAAGGCCTGCTGACACGGCTCCGTCCACTGGACCGTATCTGGTACCTCCTTTTTAGTAAGGTCAGTCAAAGGGCTGGTGAGGTCCGAATAATTAGGAATAAACCGTCTATAATATCCCGCCAGCCCCAAGAACTGTCTTACCTCCTTTTTGGTCTTGGGTCGTGGGCAGGTCGCAATAGCGGCAGTCTTATCAATTTGGGGACGCACCTGCCCATGCCCCAAGTGGAAGCCCAGATACCTTACTTCCACACGCCCAATCGCACACTTCTTTGGGATGGCCGTGAGCCCCGCTCCCCTCAGTGACCTCAGGACAGCCCTCAGATGCTGCATATGCCGCTGCCAGTCATTACTAAATATAATAATATCATCTAGGTAGGTAGCAGCATATGCAGCATGGGGCCGTAGAATCCGATCCATGAGGCGCTGGAAGGTAGCTGGGGCCCCGAACAAGCCAAACGGAAGGGTAACAAATTGGTGTAATCCGAACGGTGTTGTGAAAGCTGTCTTTTCTCTGGACAATGGAGACAAGGGGATCTGCCAATAGCCCTTTGTTAAGTCCAATGTCGAATAAAAACGAGCCGTGCCTAGCCGATCAAGCAACTCGTCAACCCGCGGCATTGGATACGCGGCGAATTTCGACACAGCATTCACCTTGCGGTAATCTACACAGAATCGGACTGAGCCGTCCGTTTTCGGAACTAAAACTATCGGGCTCGCCCAGTTACTATTAGATTCTTCTATTACCCCCATGTCAAGCATAGCGCCCAATTCAGCCTGAACTACTTGTTTCTTGTGCTCAGGTAAACGATACGGCCGGCTGCGAACTACCACGCCCGGCTCGGTCTCGATATGGTGCTGAATTAGGTTAGTACGGCCCGGTAGGGGCGAGAAGACGTTGGCAAACTCTGCCTGCAATTTCGTTACATCAGTGAGTTGGGACGGCGAGAGGTGATCTCCACCTGGAGCCAGGGCGAGGGATTGGGGTTTGATATTCGCCTCGGGCCCGAGATCATCCTCTCCGCCAATCACCGTTGCCAACATCACTGATTCCGCCTCATTCCATTTTTTAAGGAGGTTGAGGTGGTATATCTGACGGGACCCGTTCCTATCGGACCGTATTACCTCATAATCGAGATCTCCGACCTGTCGTGCGACCTCAAACGGTCCCTGCCACTTAGCCATTAATTTGGAGCTCGACGTTGGGAGTAATACAAGTACTTTCTCTCCCTGTGCAAATTTGCGTAACCTAGTTCCCCTGTTATACAGCTGGCTCTGGCGGTCCTGGGCTTGTAACAAATTCTCCATGGATAGCCGCCCCAATGTGTGGAGTTTTGTTCTCAAGTCCAGCACATACTGAATTTCGTTTTTGCCCTGAGATGGTCCCTCCTCCCAAGTTTCTCTCAGTACGTCGAGCACCCCCCGGGGCTGGCGTCCATAGAGGAGCTCGAAGGGGGAAAACCCCGTGGAGGCTTGTGGGACCTCTCGCACAGCAAATAACAAGGGCTCTAGCCACCTATCCCAATTTTTGGCGTCTTCGTGAACGAACTTACGGATCATGGATTTAAGTGTGCGATTAAATCGTTCGACCAGGCCGTCGGTTTGTGGGTGATAGACGCTAGTCCGAATCGATTTAATGCCCAACAATCCGTACAGTTCGCGTAGCGGACGTGACATAAACGCCGTGCCCTGATCGGTGAGGATTTCTTTTGGAACCCCCACCCGGGAGATAAGACGAAACAGGGCATCCGCAACACTTTTAGCGGAAATGTTGCGGAGGGCCACCGCTTCAGGATATCGTGTTGCATAATCAACTATGACTAATGCAAAGCGATGTCCTCGTGCCGATCGCTCTAATGGCCCGATGAGGTCCATACCAATTCTCTCGAAGGGGACCTGCATTAAGGGAAGAGGGCGCAAAGGCGCTTTTGGGGCGGCCGGTGGGTTTACCAATTGACATTCCGGACAAGACGCGCACCACCTGCGCACGTTGTCATGAATGCCCGGCCAAAAGAAACGGGCCATGAGGCGATTTAGTGTTGCGGCCTGTCCCAAATGGCCCGCCATAGGATTAGAATGAGCCGCCTGGAAAAGCATTTCCCGGCGGCCCTTTGGAATTAACAATTGGGTTGTATTAAATTTTGTCCGAGCGTCTTGGGTCACTCTATACAACCGGTCTTTTAAAATGGCAAAATACAGATAGGAGAGCGGGAGGGCAGGTTGGAGAGACTGGCCATCGATGGCGCGGACCTGTTGAAACGCATGTTTTAGTGTCTCATCCTGAGACTGCTCCAGAGGAAAGTCATCACGCTCCGAGAGAATTAGTCTCCCGATTTCGTTCGGTTCCCCTGAAGCAGACCACAGCGACCCTGGCTCAGTTTCTCCCACCTGTACCCGCACGGCCTCCTTCCGTGCCTTATTTCCCCAAGAGGCATCCGCACATAACGACCCCAATAAAACCGTAAACGCGGGCCAATTCGTTCCCAAAATTACCGGATGCCGGAGGTGGGGACTAACCGCCACCTCTACACTATGCTTTTGTCCCCGGAAATGAATGCTAATTGGGACAACCGGATACTCCACCACATCCCCGTGTACACACCGCACCTTAACCACGCGGCTTGTATCCAATGCCCCTGGTTGAATCAGGCTTTGATGGATTGAGGTTTGGTTACATCCCGAATCCACCAAGGCCGGATATGTACCCCCCGTGATACTCACGGGTATTTGGTACTCGCCAGCCTGACCGGGGGTGACCTGTGGGACATCCGGGACCCGGATCATCGTCCCCACCTCCATCGCTGGACACCTGTCCACGAAATGCTCCGGGTCCCCGCAACGCCAACAGGCCAGCCCAGACCTACCCGCCGCCCCAGTGGCAGGGAGTGGATTGGAGAATTGGCGCGGAGAGAGTGGAGAAACGGAAGCACTGTCCCCCCCGGCAGGCACAATCCCTGCCCCCCTGGGCGGGGCCCTTGGGCTCACGAAGTGTCCATGGTCGATCCCGCCCCGCCCCCGGGGCGGGACACGAGGAGGGCCGGGTGGACGGGACCTAGGGAGAGGGACAGGGCGAGAGAGAGAAGGGAGAGAGGGAGAAGGAGAGAGAGAGAGAAGGAGAGAGAGAGTTAGCAGGTGGGGGTGCGCCGACCCCTGGGCACGCCACCATGTGGTCCTCCGCCAGATGGATGGCCGAGTCCAGCGACGTGGGGCGGTGGCACTGGACCCACTCGGCCGTCTTCTTGGGAAGCCGAGCGATGAACTGCTCCAGCACCACCAGGTCGACGACATGCTACACGTCACTTCCCTCGGCCAGTAGCCACTTGCGGCAGAAGTCCCGGAGCTGTTGGGCCATTGCGAAGGGCCGGCCGGCCTCGCCCAAGTCCAGGGACCGGAAGCGCTGGCGATGTTGCTCTGGCGACCGGCCGACCCGCTGGATAATGGCCCTATTGAGGTCGTCAAAGACCAGGAGGTTCGCCGCCGGAAGTTGTTGCGCGGCCACCTGGGCCTCACCGGAGAGCAGGGGAATGAGGCGTACCGGCCACTGCTCGCGGGGCCACCCGCAGGCCTCCGCCGACTTTTCGAAGAGCTCCAGGAAGGCCTCCGGATCGTCCTGGGCCCCCATCTTGTGAAGCGGCAGGTGCATGGGGGCAGCAGGCGGCCCGGCGGCCTCGGCGCGAACCTCCCGATCCATCCAGCTCCGGAACCTCTCGCGGTCCTCCTGCTGGGTCTGAACGATGGCCTGGAATCGTCTCTCCTGATCGATCCTCAGGTCCAGCAGGGCCTGATGTTGTTCTTGGTGCAGGACCGCGAGGGAAGCGATGATATCCGCAAGCGGCATGGAGGACGGGCTTTGCATGGCGGCGGTCCTTCTTCCTTCCCGGGTTTTGGCACCAGAGTAGTAAGTTCGTGTGGCAAGGAAGAGGACAAAGGGGTCGGCTGGACTGCTGACGTATTTATTTAACCAAAAATAAAGAAAATCACAAACACCCAAACGGTGACTCTTATTCTGACACGCTCTGTCAAACTTCCGGTTTACTCCTTCCGGTTTTCCGTCTCCGGTTCGGGTCAGCAGTCCGTCTCTCTCTCGCTTGCATCCGTTTCTCCTGGCGTTTTATACTCTCTCCACGCCAATTACTAGAACGAGAAACAGGTGATGATAATTTTTGCCCAAACCACTCACTTACCGCTCATCTCCTGATTCTCTCTCCCGCTGCAGACTTCGCTAAACCACGCTCCCCCTGCCACAAGTATATATCTCCTTTCCATACATCCTTTACTTCTCTCACTTTTTCATCATCCCAATTCGTTTCTTGAATACAAACTATATCACTCCTATACGTAAATTTTAACTCCTTCAACTTGTTAATATTCCTTAACCCATTTGCATTTACTGAAGTAACAGAAACCATACCACCAACCAAAAGAAAAATATATTACTTTTTAAACCAAAACATCTAATACCATTACAGAATTCACGTACCAGAGCGTTGTTCTTTTATCAGTTCAATTCTGTCCTTATCTCTCCGCCATTCTTTTGCCAGTCAGTTTTTGTAGCGTTGTCTGCATTCTTTGAGGGATCTTACTATCCTTCTTTTGAGGTACTGCTTGTTGCTCTACCTTTTTCTCTTTTTGAGTTCCTACTAGCTTTACATCCTCTTCCTCCTCTTCGTCTTCTTCATCCTGCTTCCCCTCCTCTCCTTCCTTCTCCTCCATCCTTTCCTCATCATCGGCCTCCTCACCAGCTGTTCCAGCTCTCTGTCCCCTTCCAGCTCCATCCTGTCCATTACCACTTTCTCCTCCCTCTTTTGTAACCTCCATGTCATCCTCGCTCACTGTGGTTTGCTTCTCTGTTTGATCGTCTTCCCTCCTCTCATCGTCTTCACTTTGTTCGCCCTCCTCCTCTATCGCTCTCTCTGTTCGCTCTCCACACTCCCTTGCATAGTGGCCTACCTTGCCACATGAAAAACATTTAAACTCTGGGCATTCTTGAAACAAATGCCCTGTTTTAATGCACAACCTGCATACACGCACCTGCCTGTCGTGTATCACAAAAATCTTCTGGTCTTCCAAATAAACTGGCAGGTTAATAAATTACACTACCATTTCATTGTTCACTATGTCTCTAGCGTGCACCATTGCTCCTTTTACTCTAACACCGTCCATCAGTTTACTCTTTGCCATATCATCCTTCATTGTAAGTTCGTATGACCTTTCTCCTCTCACTCTGCATCCCACCACTTCTCCACACTCCTTCTTTACACCTCTTAATAAGTCCATCATGGAAATTTTTTTCTGTTCCTGCCACTTCAACTTCCAAAGTCAACTCTTTGGAATATTTTTCATGGTGTTCTCTATGTACCTCTTTTCTGATATTTCCTCTTTCATCGCTTGCATGCATGGGAGTTTTATGTCCTTTTCCGCTGTCATTATCCATGCTTTGTCCGTTGTTTGCTTGCCCGGCTTTCATTTTGAGTTCTTTGTTTGCCATGCTTTCTATATCCATCACAAAAAAACTGTATTTGATAGTCCCCCAAACAGCAAACTCTGCTGGGGGAACACTGTAGACACATAATAAACGTTAACTTTTGATGACAGGGGTTATTTCAAAAATAAAAAAGAGTTTAAATACTATTTTAGTAAAGTTCCTCTGTTTGCTCTTTCACCAACTCACTTCCTGGACTGTACCACTATTGGGCATAGCCAGGTTGGTATGGCCGTAAGTGGAAGCTGCTGCAAAGAGATGGCTATTTAAAGATCGGCCACTCTAATCACAAGTACATTATATGAGTAGGGAAGAAAACCCAAAAGCTTAGAGCACCTGGCATTCCCAGGCAGTCTCCCATCCAAGTACTAATCAGGCGTAGCCAGGTATGGCCGTAAGCGAAGGCTGCTGCAAAAAGAGGCTAAATTAAAAAGATCAGACACTCTAATCTCCAGTACATTATATAAGTAGGGAAGAAAACCCAAAAACTTACAGCACTTGGCATTCCCAGGCGGTCTCCCATCCAAGTAGTAACCAGAACCAAACATGCTAAGATTCAGAGATCCGGCATTGACTCTTTTTTTTTTTTTTTTATTTGCAAGATTATCATATAATTAGTGAAAAATTGCCAAAAAGCTTGCAGCACCTTGTATTCCCAGGCGGTCTCCCATCCAAGTACTAACCAGGCCCAAACCTGCTTAGCTTCCGAGATCAGACGAGATCGGGATACCAGGTTGGTATGGCCGTAAGCGAAAGCTGCTGCAAAGAGATGGCTATTTAAAGATCAGCCACTCTAATCACAAGTACATTATATAAGTAGGGAAGAAAACCCAAAAGCTTAGAGCACCTGGCATTCCCAGGCAGTCTCCCATCCAAGTACTAGTCAGGCATAGCCAGGTATGGCCGTAAGCGAAGGCTGCTGCAAAGAGAGGGCAATTTAAAGATCAGCAAATCTAATCTCCAGTACATTATATAAGTAGGGAAGAAAACCCAAAAGCTTACAGCACCTGGCATTCCCTGGCAGTCTCCCATCCAAGTAGTAACCTGTCACTCTTGCTGCTAGACAAGAACATTTAGTGTGGGGAAGACTGCCCAGCAACACTCCATTGTCCCTTGGGAGCACCATTCTTGTTGAACCAACTTCTTCCAAGACCATTCCGAGAAACACCATGGTAGCACGCGATAACGTCTATGTGGGGTAATAGGTGGGTACCCATGAAAATAATCAATTTGTCAGACCAACCCATCACTCTAAGAAAGAATTGGAAATTGGCAGATGTTTCACCTTGTCCGGCTGCAGAGGATCCCTTCTGCTCATTACCAGAAGTTGGGTCAGGTGTTACCGGAAATGGAGGAGCAAGGGATAATTAGAAAATCAGTAAGCAAATATGCATCACCCTTGGTGCTTGTGTGGAAAAAAGATGGAAGCCTCCGCATCTGCACAGACTTCAGGTGGCTTAATGCGAGAACACTCAAAGATGCTCACCCGCTCCCTAATCAGTCCGACTGTCTTGCTGCTTTAGGAGGTAACAATTACTTCAGTACCCTGGACTTAACCTCCGGATTCTACAATTTACCCTTGCATGAAGAAGACATGAACAAAGTTGCTTTCCTTCAGTTCGCGGTAAGTGCAGCTGGGTAAAGGTGATTTCTGCTGGAGCGCTCACTAAAAAGTTTTTAATTAGTTTGTTTCTTGTGACCTAATATGTATATTTTTTTGTTAAAAATACAGTTTAAACTTATTGTAACACTAATAGAGGTTGGGTAGCATGAAGTATGTAATTTCTTTTGGTGTTTATTAACCGTGTAAGTTCCATGGCTAAAATTATCCGTTTTGACTGGCAGGTCAACGTTGAAATTGTGGGAAAAGGCCACGGATTGACTTTTGTTTTCATAAATTTTCCTTTTTATTCATTCAGGTATGTTTTCTATCCATGTTTCTGTTAATATTGTTGTTTTGAATTCATGTAAAATGTTTTACATTGAGAAAAATATTGTTGATTTAATCATATGCAGTTAATTTAATAATTGTAATATGATGGCAGTTCACGGTAAGCGCAGCTGGGGAAAGGTCAATGTTGAAATTGTGGAGAAAGGCCACGGATTGACTTTTGTTTTCATAAATGTTCCTTTTTATTCATTCAGAATGAAAAGTGGTCCAAAGAATATCTTGTAGTCCGGTCTGGTTAAAATATCAACACAACGCAGAGAGAAGATTCAGACCGGTCATACTCCTGTTTGGCCTTTTTCTGATTTTCCACATACAGAGCAAAGCAGTCAAAACACCTGTTTTGACACTGCAATTATTAGAATTGTATTATAATTAATCTCTGTGTGTCTATCATGGAAATACAGTCATGCCCACAAATATTGGCACCCTTGACAAATATGATCAAATAAGGCTGTGAAAATTAATCTGCATTGTTAATCCTTTTGATGTTTTGTTTGAAAAATTCACAAAAATGTATCCTTTCATTGGATAATAAGAATTTAAAATGGGGGGAAATATCATTATGAAATAAATGTTTTTCTCTAATACACATTGGCCACAATTAAGGACACCCTTTTATTGAATTATTTTTTAAACCTCCATTTGCCAGTTTAAAAGCTCAAAACTGTCTCCTATAATGCCCGATGAGGTTAGAGAACACCTGACAAGAGATCAGAGACCATTCCTTCATCCAGAATCACTCCAGACCCTTCAAATTCCCAGCTTCTCCTCTTCAGTTCACTCCTCTCATTTTCTGTAGGGTTCAGGTCAGAGGACTGGAATGGCTATAGCAGAAGCTTGGTTTTGAGCTCAATGACCCATTTTGGTGTTGTTTTTGAGGTTTGTGTTTGGATTATTGTACGGTTGAATGATCCCAACATGGCCCATTATAAGATTTCTAACAGAGTCAGTCACTTTTTGATTTTTTTTATCTGTTGATATTTAATAGAATCCATGATGCCATGTGTCTAAACAAGATGTCCAGGACCTCCAGCAGAAATATAGTCCCACAACATCAAAAATACAGCTGTATTGTATTGTACACATGGGGTACTTTTCATCCCTGTTTTCACCAAACCCATCTTGAGTGTTTACTGCTAAAAAGCTCATTTTTAGTTTCATCTGATCATAGAAGCCAGTCCCATTTGAAGTTCCAGTCGTGTCTGATAACTGAATATGCTTTAGTTTGTTTTTGGATGAGCTAGGATAATTTTTCTTGAAACCCTCCCAAACAACATGTGTTGATGTAGGTTCTGTTTGACAATTTTTTTTAAAGGTTTTCTGAACCAGAAACTCAACTATTTTCTGCAATTCTCCAGCTGTGATCCTTGGAGAGTCTTTAGCCACTCAAACTGACCTCCTCACCATGCATTAGGACGATATAGACACACAACCTCTTCCAGGCAGTTTTCTAACATTTTCTGTTGATTGGAAATTCTTAATTATTGTCCTGATGGTGGAAATGGGAATTGTCACTGCTCTAGCTCTTTTCTTAAAGCCACTTCACCAATTTGTGAAGCTCAATCATCTTTTGCTGCACATCAGAAATATATTCTTTGGTTTTTCTGATTGTAATGGATGATTAAAGGGGGGGTGAAATGCCCATTTTCACTCAATCTCCTGTTAATCTTGAGTACATATAGAGTAGTACTGCATCCTTCATATTTCCAAAAAGTCTTAAGTTTTATTATATTTAAAAGAGAAAAATAGTCTGTGCCGATTTTTTTTTTCGGTAAAACACGAGTGTCTGGAGGCGTGACGTGTGGGCGAAGCTAAAGAATCAGGAGCGCGAGTAGGCTTTTGTGTTAAGAGCATTTGGAAGCTGTGACATTACCGTGAGGAAAAAAAAAACATCCAAAACAAACCATGGCTAACAGTCAGATTCAGCCATTTATTTATGATCCAGAATCAGATCCCGAGGATGAAACTGAACGAGAGCAGCAGCAGCAACGACTACAACAGCGTCTCTATGTGGTATGTGATGTGTTGATGTGCTTACGTGCCGATAGCTAAGTTAACAACACAGAGATATCTGAAGCAGTTTTACTCACCGCCTGCGGTTCCAACACACGATCGTGACCCTTTTTTGTTGGGACTGCATTATCCTTAAGAAATAAACGATGTGCAAATCCGGCGTCAAACTGGGCCTCGTTTGTAAAACAAGCATCTTCGAAATGCAGGGAACAAACAAAAAACTCCGTCGATGCTCTGTAAAAATAAACTCCGTCCACTGGTCCCTTAATGCTGTTTTTTTGGGGTAATCTGTGCAGGGTTGTCTTGCCCTCGCAACCAAAAACACACTTATTTTGTGACATTTCGCGACGCTCTCGCTCTGATCAGTGAATGTCTGTGCTCTCAGTGCTCTGCTATACGGGAGCGCGCGCTCTTCCGGCAGAAGTGCCCTTAGGACCCATATAAGGAAATTCCGCTCCATTTAACGTCACACAGACCCATACTCGAAATAAACTTTCCGAAACTTGTGACAAACCGGAAGGAGTATTTTGTTCCAACTTAATTTTTGAAACTTTGTCCGTGTTTAGCATGGGAATCCAACTCTTTAACAGTATAAAAAACTCAGTATGCATGAAATAACATTTCACCCCCCCCCCCCCCCTTTAAGGGCATTTGGGTGCCAATAATTGTGTCCAACGAGTATTTGAGAAAAACATTAATTTCATAATGATTTTTCCCCTCCATTTTAAATTCTTATTATCCAATGAAAGGATACATTCTTGTGAATTTTTTAAATCAAAAGGATTAACAATGCAGATGAATTTTCACAGCATTTTTTGATCATATTTGCCAAGGGTGCCAATATTTGTGGGCATGACTGTAAACTGTTCATTCAAAGTGCTTTATACCTGATACCAGCAAAATGTCTATGGCCAACCTTTTCCAGTAGTGGCACATAATCTCCATGCAAGACAGCGACACACATACAGTACAGTACACACACACACACTCACAGGCCACTCTATTAGCTACAACTGTTCAATTGCTTGGTAACACAAATTGCTAATCAGCCAATCACATGGCAGCAACGTGGTGAAGACGACTTGCTGAAGTTCAAACCGAGCATCAGAATGGGGAAGAAAGGGGATTTAAGTGACTTTGAAAGTGGAATGGTTGTTGGTGATAGATAGGGCTTGTCTGAGTATTTTAAAAAAATGGCGGATCTACTAGGATTTTCACGCAAAACCTTCTCTAGAGTTTACAGAGATTGTCCAGTGAGCAGCAGCTGTGTGGACGAAAATACACTGTGGTGGTACTGTAATGGTGTGAGAGAGATATTCTTGGCACACTTTGGGCCCCTTAGTCCCAACTGAGCATTGTTTAAATGCCACAGCCTACCTGATTACTGTTGCTGACCATGTCCATTCCTTTATGACAACAGTGTACCCATCTTCTGATAATGTCACAAAGCTCAAATTATCTCAGACTGGTTTATTGAGCATGAAAATAAGTTCACTTTACTAAAATGGCCTCCACAGTCAACAGATCTCAGTCCAATAGAGCAGATTTAGGATGTGGTGAAATGCGAGATTCACATGATGGATATGCAGCCGACAAATCTGCTGCAACTGAATGATGCTGTCATGTCAATATGGACCAAAATCTTTGAGGAATGTTTCCAATACCTTTTTGAATCTATGCAACAAAGAATTAAGGCAGTTCTTAGAACAAAAGGGGGTCCAGCCTGGTATTAGCAAGATGCACCTCATAAAGTAGCCAGTAGTGAGTGTATGTGTATTGTATGTGTGTGCTGTATTGCACAGAGATGATGTACCACTACTGGAAAAGTTTGGCCTAAGACATTTGACACTCTGACAAATTATGGAAATGTTAAGGTGCAGGTAGCCTCAGGACCATGGACAGTGCCATGAATTATACATATAGCCTAGTTTTCCTTTAAAAGCTTAGTATAATATTCTGTATATATATAATACATATAATACATGAATGCTGTAAATGTATCTTTTAGAGCAAATACTTGTACTTTCAAGACTTCTCATATGATGTAGAGGGTCAGATAATTATTTAGCAACTTGTTTTGTATTGGTGTGTCCATCTTTTGGAAAAGTATTGAAATGGAAGGTGTCTCTATGAAAAAACCCCATTAAATATAGGGATGCTATAAATGTTAAATTTAGGGCTAATACTTGAATTTTGAAGACTTCTGATAAGTTCTACAAGGTCACATAATAATGTAGCAGTTTGTTTTGTAACGGTGTGAGCTTTCTTTTGAAAGTTACTGCATTGGAAGTGAAGGTAGGTGTGTTTATTAAGAAACACAAGGATGCTGCAAATGTATGTTTTATGGCCAATACTTGTATTTCCTGACTTCTGATATGTTGAAGATTGTCACATTATTATTTAGCAGCTTGTGGTGTAACCGTGTGAGCCTCTTTGGAAAGGTATTGAACTGGAATTTAAGATATGGTGTGTCTATGAAGAAACACAGGGATGCATTTGTATGTTTTATGGCCTAAACTTGTATTTCAAGACTTCTTAAATGCTGAAGAGGATCACATAATTGTTTAGCAGCTTGTTTTGTAACAGTGTGAGCCTCTTTTAAAAATGTGTTGAACTGGAATTGAAGTTATGGTGTGTCTATGACCTGGAACTGAACTGGAATGTGTCTCTATGAAGACAAAACATACAGGTGCACCTCAATAAATTAGAATGTCATGGAAAAGTCCATTTATTTCAGTAATTCAACTCAAATTGTGAAACTTGTGTATTAAATACATTTATAAATAAAATAAAAGTAGTTTTAAGTCTCTGGTTCTTTTAATTGTGATGATTTTGGCTCACATTTTACAAAAAATAAAATAAAAAAAATAATAGAATTCTTAATAGGACCAATAATAATAATAAATATATTAATAAAAAATTAGTACAAGTATGTTCATTTACTGTACATGTACTCAAATGCTTAGTAGGGGTTCCTTTTGCTTTAATTTCTGCCTCGGTTCGGCGTGGCATGGAGGTGAATAGTTTGTGGCACTGCTGAGGTGGTAGGATGCCCAGGTTTCTTTGACAGTGGCCTTCACCTCATCTGCATTGTTTGGTCTCGTTTCATCTCAACAAATTAGAATATGGTGACATGCCAATCAATTAATCAACTCAAAACACCTGGAAAGGTTTCCTGAGCCTTCAAAATGGTCTCTCAGTTTGGTTCACTAGGCTACACAATCATTTTTGGCCCCTGCCCACACTGCCAAAAGCAACAAAAGTTGGTTACATGACCATGGTGTTGGTGTGCTTGACTGGCCAGCAAACTCACCAGTTCTGAACCATATAGAGAATCTATTGGCTATTGTCAAGAGGAAGATGAGAAACAAGCAGTGTTGTGGGTAACGCGTTACAAAGTAACGCGTTAGAGTACTCTAATTACTTTTTTCCTGAAATGTGTAACTTAACGCGTTAGTTTCATGCGTAAGTAATCAGTAACTTCGTTATTTTTTAAAAAAAGCAATCCGTTATTTTAAGGAAAGGAAAATCCCGACTGCAGCCGTCTTTTTTTCAGACAGTATGCCTAGGTCTACTGTGCCACCTGCGGATGTATCAGCGGAGCCGAAACTCTGTGATCGTAAAGTCAATGGCTGTGATGCGTCTGTGCCCTGCGCCTGACCCTGTGTGTGTGTGTGTGTGTGTGTGTGTGTGTTTTTTTTTTTTTTTTCGAACTCCCGTCTAGATGGCAGAGAGGACAGCGTTTGGTTTATGGAAGTACGCACATTATTTTCAATTTGTCAATGAAAAAGAAAAGAACATAATGGTAAAATGCACACTGCGTTGGTGAAAAGCTTCTGTCGACCGCCAAAAATTCTACCTCAAATTTAACGCTACGTTTTAATCACTACTTTGAAGAGTAAATGTAAGAGGACTGTGTTAAAGCGAATTTAGGCTTGTGACTCTGAGTGACACTTTAATAATAATTAGTTCGCCTATTAAGCGATTTGTCATTTGCCTGTGTGGCGGTGAAGGATTTAATTCGGTTTGTTATCATTTTTGTTTGACAGGCAGCTGTTAATTTCTGTTAGATCGTTGGCTGGCTGGTTGTTCATCATTTCTAAATGGATTAAAATCTGCTAGCCTGTTTAAGGTTGTGTTTACAAGTAAGCATAATTGTACTTTGATAACTGCATTATTTAAAGTTAAAGAAAAATCAGGAGTTTTCTTGTGGTGCTCATAATATACAGTAGCCTAGGCTACCCGGGCTGGGTAGGTGCAAATTTTGATTAATAATATGTTCTTTGATAATAAATAAATAAAACGCCATGTGGAATAGCGATTGCTGACTGTCTTTCCTGTTATTGTTATCCTGCAGTGTTAATTTAGTCGGATGACTGACGTTATTCTTTGTCGGGAGTCACGACTTCTAGGTGCATTTAAAGGGGCCGGGGGCTGTGTCTGTCATGTGTGAGCCGCTGCAGACGGCTTTTAATTTTTGGTAACGCATGAGTACTCTAACGCGTTACTTTTATAAATAGGTAACGCTGTATCATAACTGATTACTTTTAATTGATGGTAACGTTGTAACCTAACTAACTACTTTCCAAAGTAACTATACCCAACACTGGAAACAAGAGACCAAAAATTGCAAAAAAGCTTAAGGCCACGGTCAAAGAAACCCGGGCTTCCATACCACCACAGCAGTGCCACAAATTGATCACCTCCATGCCCCGCCAAATTGAGGCAGTAATTAAAGCAAAAGGAGCCACTACCAAGCATTTGAGTACATATACAGTAAACTAACATACTTTCCAGAAGGCCTTGTGTACTTATGAAGTATTCTAATTTGTTGAGATAGTGAATTAGTGGGTTTTTGTTAAATGTGAGCCAAAGTCATTACAATTAATAGAACCAAAGACTTAAACTACTTCAGTCTGTCTGCATTGAATTTATTTAATACACAAGTTTCACAATTTGAGTTGAATTACTGAAATAAATGAACATTTCCACGAAATTCTAATGTATTGTGATGCACCTATTTAATACAGAGATGCTGTAAATGTATCTTTTAGAGCAAATACTTGTACTTTCAAGACTTCTAATATGTTATATATAGGGTCAGATAATTATTTAGCTGTATGTTGTGTAACAGTGTGAGCCTCTTTTAAAAAGTTATTGAACTGAAGGGATGTCTCTATGAAGAAAAACATACAGTACAGGGACGCTGCAAATGTATCTTTTAGAGCAAATAACTGTACTTTCAGTACTCCCGATATGATGAACAGGGTCAAATAATTATTTAGCAGCTTGTTTTGTTTTGAGACTCCTTTAAAAGTTATTGAACTGAAGGTGTGTAAATAGAGAAATTGAATACAGTGATGGTACTGTACTTTTTGAACATCTATACTAAATAATTGTACATTAAAGACTTAATGTATGTCATTGAGAGTCAAATAAATATTTTGCAACTTATCACTAGGTTCCTTCTTTCAAAAGCTGTTGAAGTGGATTGTGGAAAAGTCATTGTGGAAACCCATAAAAACAGAGATGGTACAAATGTAATATATATGTTAAGCACAAATTCTTATAAACCATCTTGAAGAAAGTTTTGCCATAGTTTTAGAAATGTTCATCCAAAATCAACATTGTGTTTGCTGTCATGTTTTCTGGTCATGTTTTCTTATTGTTTACTTCAATTAAAAAAAAAATTATGATACTAATGAAATATAAGCTACATCCTAATGATTTATGTGATTTTTTTTCTTCATATATTATTTTCAGACATGAGCAGACCTACTGGCATAAGTATTTAACGAACACATACAAGCGCGCACTTTGGCAGAATTCAATTCAAATAGTTTATCAACAGCCATTCGGTAAATTGCCTTTAAGGTAAAATTGCGCATCAGAATGGACAAATTTGTTTTTTAAGGGAGAAAAAAAGAAATTCAAAAAATGCCAGCGAATGAACACGTAGGCCTACAAACTGTGAATAGTCGCAGTATCAGTATTGAAGGAGAGGATTTTTGTTTTTTTTTTGCCCTGCAACACACTTGAAGAAGTTCAGATAAATAGAAACACCATACACTATGTAACAATCCTTAATTGAAGAAATGTGGCAAAATATCTCTGGAGAGAACCTCATATTATTGAATTCAAAAGTGCTTCCCATATTTGGATCAAAATAGGCTACATTTGTGAACGCACATTTTCTGAATGTACTGTTAGGTGGGCGTGACGTAAAAATCGTCATTGGAGAGTGTGTGCAGAGGCTCGGAGCAGATGACCACGCAGACAGGTGCGCGTGGTCAGGAGACTTCAAAAGCAAAATTGCACATGTGCAGGCAGAGTAAAGAAGCTCATTGCCACTCGAACCTGTGCAATCTGTCAATAAAATAATATAAAGACAAAGTTGTGCAATAATTCTGGGCAATTGCAGAGCGGACCATCAGCCTGCGCATTCAGAAGTATAAATTGAAGAAGTCTCCGTCCGCGCTGGCCGTGTACGCGTCCGGATTGCTCATGCGGAAAGTATAACACGGATTACAATCGCAACTTCTTTGTGCTATTACTCCTTTTAAGATGAATCTCACAAAATTGGTCAGCTCCCGACAGCATCAGGTGTTTTATTTATGGGGAGTAGAATTATTTCAATGAATGTAACAGATTATATATCATAATAATTAGGCTATAATATTTTAAATCAGGTTGGTTTTTATTGCTGACGTAATATGTAAATAATATGCGTAGACTTGCACTTAGACCATAGTGCTGCCCGCTGGAAAAAAAAGGTTGAGAACCACTGATATAGCCTAAAGGTTGCTGTCCCATTTTATACAGGAATTGTTCATTTAAAAAAATCTAATTATATTGTTAGTTCTAATTATATTGTTAACACAAGTTCATTTATAACTTTTTTTTTACTTTTAAACTAATTTTAAATTCTCAAGGAGTTTATTAGTATTTAAATTCATGTTTAAAAAAAGGTTTTAATTCCTTAAATAATTTCTATTAATAATATGTTATCATGTTTATTCTTGTAAAAAATATGTGTTTATTCTTTAAGAAACCAAGGGAAAAAATAAGGGACAATCCGAATATTTGTTTTGCTTTACCTATTTATGTGAGCTACAATTATTCAAAAAAAAAAATAAACAAAAAAATAATAATAAAATAATGTCATTTAAAAAATACCATTGGCCTGAGTAATTTTGACCATTATAGAATTGTGACTTAGATTAGTCATTTAGGTGGTAAAAATACTGTGAAATTAATAATGGCATGGATTTTAGAGCATAACAACTGAAGGTTTATGAAACAGCCAATAAAGCATTTTTTTAAACAACTGAACTTAAAGTTGTGAACTAAAATATTATTTCAACCATACAGCATGTGAATAAATGAAATACATAATTTTCATAACATTTCATTATTCATAAAATGCACAACATTTCCCAGATAGCAAGCATAGTCAGCCCGATTCTGGCTGAGTGTCGGCACAATCGGCTGGAGTCCGGGTCGGCTGACATACTGTCTCACGTGGTCGCACCAAGACTGGCGTCTTGTAGTTGTATTAGGTACATTGCATTGTATCTGGCCCTATTACGGCTGAAGTGTGACTGAGCTGTTTGGTGCAATGACTTGGAAATTAATGATGATGATGATGATGATGATATCAACAACAAAAACTGGCCTATAATACTTGTAATGTCCATTTTTACCCAGTTGATTTTTCATGATGATGATAAAATCATGATAAAATAATAATAATTATTATTAAATATTATAATAACAGAATAATATTTACAGAAACAACAAAAACAATTAAAAAAGGGTACATAAACATGCACATTGCATTGTCTTTGTGGATGGACATACGCTGCCCGACTGGAACTGACAGACCAGCCGTCACGCTGTTTGGCGCCATTTATAAATATTATGCGGCAGACGGATATCTATCAAGCACACGGCCCGATTCTGTGGAGCGACAGTCGGCTCACTTGCTTTGAAACGGCCACAAGACGACTTTCGTCATCAATTCTAATCCCACAGAGCGGGAAAAGGGACCTCACTTCGACGCCTGAACTGGTAAGTGGAGCATTATTTAATTTTGTAAGATGTGAAATACCAAAGTCTCTTTAAGACTATTAAGGGTATTCTATAGTCTTGTAATATATATAGCACAATCAAAACGGTTAATAAATTTGTCAACAAATTGTTAGCTAAACCGGAACTCTCCAATTTGTTAGGGTAACGTTAATTAGTCAACACATTTTAGCGTTGCAGGAATTCTTAAATATCTTTTGACATAGAAATAAAATACACACTTTAGTAAGTATATTTTTCTGTATTTTTCCTTCCGTCTAGTACAGTTATTAGTACAGTTATTAACGTTAGCTTAGCTAACGTTATGTTGGATGTAAAAAAAAAAAAAAAAAAAAAGTCAGGCCAGATATAGGCATAATTTAACTAGATTTAAGCCAACAATAAACATATGTGTTGCCTTAAAGTATTTATGGGTTAATATTAACTTACTTGAGTGGTTTAATGAACTTTGACTGCATAAGTGTACATCATATAGTTTTCAACGCTAACTTGGTGCGAAGCGGTGGAGGGCATAGAACTGCAGCACGAGCGTTAAAAGAATAAAAACAAAATTATGTGAATAAACTGCAAGTTTACAGCACCCGTTACAGTATTTAAATAAGTTCACTATAAAAAAACAACAATACTTCATTTGAACGCATTAAAAGGAAATTAAAAAAGCAAATTTTGTAGCTATATTTCCATTGGTGATGCAGGCAAGCAGATGAGCCGTAAATATTTGTATGCATTAAATCATTAGGAACTGTTATGCGTAATGTGCTGTTGATTCTTCTCAGGGACATCCCTTTGCGAGTAAAGCACTAGCATATGCGACTATATCTTGACTCTGGCGACTAAATGATATCTAATATTAGCCATTGACTAATATATTATTAGATTTACTCGCCAGCGTGTGAGTTGAAGATAAAGTGTAAATTCTGCGCTAAACATTCTGACTATGTACTTCTGATTTTTATCTCGTCGAGCAGTTCAGCTCAATTCACGCGCAGTGCACCTGTGTTTGACGTACGGTGAGCTCTAGTGTGAAGACGGACCACTCGCCGTAGCTTTTTCTTACACGCGCAAATTGAGAGATTGAGAGAGAGGACGAGCGAGAGAGTCTAATTACATGCAGAATGATATTCTTTGTTGTATTTTTCTGTAGAAATAACGGAGTTCCTTAGTAGTGGGCGGAACTAATGCGCAAGCGGAATCTCATTGGCTGGTGCTCACCTACAGAGCAAATCAGTTTGACCGAATGCAGACAACCTGATTAATATTCATGAATCCATTACTGTTCTTATTAGTAGAATTCGTATTATTATTATTATTATTATTATTATTATTATTATTATTATTATTATTATCATCTTATCAGTATTATTGCTAGCCCCCCCCCCCTTTTTTACAGAAACACTGAATGATCAACAAAGAACCACCATCAGTTCTAAATTTAGTTAAAATTTCTGCATTCATACAGTTTCCAAGTTTTAATTATAATTACTAAAGTTCTTTCATTATTAAAATTACTTGATTATCCAGATATCACATTATAATGCTTCACTGACTATTAAGAGTGTACTTTCAGGTATTTAAAAATCTGTGCCATTTTAAAAACATATACAGTGTGTATTTATGTATGTGTGTGTGTGTGTATATATATATATATATATATATATATATATATATATATTTATATATATATATATATATATATATATATATATATATATATATATACATATATATACTTTTTTTTTTTTTTAATATTAACTAGGCTACCTGACTTAAATATATATATATATAAATATAATAGCACTTACTTAACATTTTGTTCATGTTTTGGTTCTATTGTGCTCATTTGTAACTTGGTTTGGATAAGTGTCTGTCATGATTAAATGTAGGCATAAATGTAAATATCTTGATGTATCTTGATGATCAGCTTCCACATAATATTTGAGTATAATGGAGCTTGCATATACCTTTACACTGGTTGCACCACTGGTTTAATATATTTACAATACACAGTGAATAAATGAGTGTTTTTAAAACAAGTGTATGATTTAGTTAATGTCAATGTTGATTAATGTTTATTTCTCACTTGTATTTTTCCTTAGGTTGGAGAAAGAAAAAGGTAAAAACATGGATAGACGTAGTCTTAGAAAACGAGCAGTGAAAAGGGTGAGTTCTTTATTTTCTTCCTTTCCTGATGAGATGCAGATCACTGGAGCTGCAGAGAATGCCACTGTGAATATCACAGAGGAGGACCAGAATCAGGGTGATCAGGGTCAGGCATCACATAAATTTGACAGTGAAGATGATTTGCAGAGTGATGATGACATAGTAAATGTCAGTACATCACTAACTGACTCTTTGTGCGACTGGGCAGTTCATTTCAGAGTGTCTTTAGTAGCTTTGGCTGCACTTCTGGCCATCTTGAGAGTTCATCATCCTTTCCTACCAAAGGATGCCAGAACTCTTCTACATACCACTACCTCCTACAGCATCCAAGTTGTTGCTGGTGGTACCTACCACTATGTCGGCATTTTGAAAGCTTTTGCAAAAAGCATGGATCGCATCTGGTCTCACATTCCAAACAGGCATGAATTTAAATTGCAGCTGAACGTAGATGGACTACCTCTGTTTAAGAGTTCCTCAGTACAGTTCTGGCCAATCCTTGGCTTGCTACAGGGTGTTGTGAAAAAGCCAGTTGTCATTGCTCTGTTTTGTGGTGTCTCAAAGCCAAGTTGTCTGGTTGCATATTTACAAGATCTTGTCAGTGAGTTGCAAGAACTAAGCAAAGGATTCTTCATCAAAGGGAAACAGTGCTTCTTGAAGGTCAATTCTGTCATCTGTGATGCGCCAGCAAGAGCTTTCATTAAAGGAACGAAAAGTCATACTGGTTACTCAGGATGTGACAAGTGTGTTCAAACAGGTGTTTATCTTAAACACAGAATGACTTTTCCAGAAGTCAACAGTGCACTCCGGACAGATCTGTCTTTCAAAATGCTGAATGATGAAGATCATCACGTGACAAAGTCACCATTAACTGATGTAGGTATAGGCATGGTGTCATGCTTTCCTCATGATTACATGCACCTTGTCTGTCTTGGGGTAGTGCGGAGACTGTTGGATTTATGGATTGCATCAGGGCCTTTGCCATCCCGCTTGTCTTCTCATCAGATGAAGCTTATCTCTAGTGCACTCGTAGGCTTAAGAGGTTTCATTCCTACGGATTTCGCTCGTAAACCAAGAGGGCTTTTAGAAAGACTCCGGTGGAAAGCCACAGAGTTGCGACAGTTCTTGTTGTACACGGGGCCAGTGGTTCTCCAAAATGTGCTGTCGGGTTCAGTCTACAACAATTTCATGTTGTTATCAGTTGCCATTTTCATCCTTGCAAGTCCTTCATTGTCTGCAGATCTTCATGACTTTGCACACACATTACTTGTGTCATTTGTGACACATTTTGGCAAACTGTATGGTCCAGAATTTGTCACTTACAATCTTCATGGATTAACCCATCTTTCTGAGGATGTTCGAATACATGGAAATCTTGACCTAATATCCGGATTTCCATTTGAGGATTATCTAGGTAAGATGAAAAAGATGATAAGAACCCCGCATCATCCACTAGCCCAGGTTATTCGGCGAATCTCTGAAATGGATCCTTTTACAGGAAATGATGAAGCTTCACATGGAAAGAAAAGGTTGCAGAAGGAGCATGATTCTGGCCCACTTCCACCCTCTATGATGAACATATCTGTACTTCAGTTCCAGGAGCTTGTCATAGGTGGTACCAAAATAGATGCATCAAGCGAGGGAGACAGATGTGTTAAGATTGGTGGCTGCATTGCTTTGATTGACAATATCCTTCAGTGTCAGGACAAAATATATATTGTCTTCAGAGAATATGAATTAATGGAACCATTTTTTGAGTATCCTCTGAGTTCATGTGATTTGGGCATCTACCTGGTTGGAAAAATCTCATCGAGGCTGAAAACCATTCAGTTATTTGACCATGTTGAGAAGTATGTGAGGTTGCCAAATCAAGACAAATTTGTTGCAGTGCCATTGCTGCACTTGTGCCACTGATTTCATTTAGCCGTTTCTTATTGTGCAGCTTTTTTTTTAAGCTGTGCTCTCCCCTTTTCTTAAAAGGGCTTTGCAAAATTCATTTGAACTGAACAAAGTTCACTTAATTTTCATCAAGCTTTGTTCATAATCACATCTACTTCTAATGTCTTTCATGTTTTACTTGTTCAATATTTTTTAAGCAGCTTTCTGAAATTGTACTCACCCTTTCTAAAATGTAAACGAGTTTGTTTCTTCATGGGAACGGATTTGGAGAAATGTGTCTCTGCATCATTGTCTCAGCAATGGATGCCCTGCAGTGAATGGGTGCCGTCAGAATGAGAGTCCAAACAGCTAATAAAAACATCACTTTCCACAAGTAGTCCACACCAATCCAGTCCATCAGTTAATGTCTTGAAGAAAAAGGTTGCACGCTTCTAACAGCTTAAGTCATAAAGTCCACTGTTTTAGACTGTTTCTGCGTGTAAACAGTGCTTGATTTGTGCAGATTTATCTCCTGACATTTCATTATAGACTCGTATTTCATCCAAAAGTAACAGTTTTAAGTTAAAAATGTCTTGATGATAGACTAACGTGCTGCTTTTGGCTTCACAAAATATTAATTGGTGGACTGGACTGGAGTGGTGTGGATTATTTTGATGTTTTTATCCTTTGTTTCTCTACAAAGTATCCATTAATGAGCATGTGATGTGAAGCTACACTTTACCAAATCTATTTCCATGAAGAAACAAACTCATCTGCATCTTAGGTGGTGTGGTACAGCAAATAACATTACTTACTTACTTAATCCTCTTTATTCCCATAAGGATAGGGACATAAGGCCACTATCATCTGACCTCATATTGTGGCTCGCTCCAGGTGAGATGCATTTCTTCCAGCTCTGATGTCACTGTCCTCCTCTAGGTGATCTTTGGTCTTCCTTGTCTTCTCTTACCAGGTGCTGTCCATTTTAAGTGCCACATTCGGGATGTGGTGCTGGTCCATTCTTAATAAATGCCCAAGCCATCTCAACCGTCTGCATTTGATCTCAACCACCACACTGTTCTTCTGTATAGCTCTACAGTACATAACTTACAGGTCGGCCAGAGTCTAGCAAAGGTGCTATGAGCCTTCCCAAGATGTGTATTAATATCTTGCCAACTGCATTGTCAGTGCCAAATGAACTTTCCAGGTAGGTGAATTCCTCACAAGCTGCCATCAACTGTGATCCAATTGGACTGATGCACATAACTTGGGTCTTGGTGGTAATGATATTAAGACCGGTCTGGTTGGCAATGTTGTGCAGCATAGTCATTTTCAGTTGCAAAGAAATTAATTTTATTTAGGAAAACATTCCAGTATTTTTCTCTTTATAGTGTACTTCAGTGGTGGACTTATTTTTATTCTGGAAGTGGAGTTGTGCTTTAATGGGACATTTCACCCGAAAATTTAATTCTGCTGTAAATTTACTAATTTGTTGCATAACGACGTACACATGGGTATTAATCTTGGTTTGCCTGTATAGTTTTTATTTTGATTCTAAAAGGGATGTAATTCTTTGACTTGCATTCTGTGAATAACCAAGGAACACAAAAATCTTCAGCTAAAAATCGTCTTTAATGTTTTGCTCAAGAAAAAAGTAACAGAAAATTTTCATTTTTGATTAACTATCTGGGTGTCAGGGCAGAAAAATAAAAAACACATACACTATATTGCCAAAAGTATTCGCTCACCCTCTTCCAGTGAACAGGTTTGACTACTTTAGTAATATCCTTGAGTACAAATCTTAATGTTAAAGCATATAATGATATTCTAATTTTATAGTAACAGTTTGGACATGACCCTTTTCTATTATAACATGACAATGCCTCTGTGTATGAGGCTTAAAAAAATCTTAAAAAATAAATGATTGATTGAGTCATTGTGGAAGAACTTGACTGGTCTGCAGAAAGCCAACTCCTAATCGCAGCTGAACACTTCTGGTGTGACTTTAAATGCAGACCTTGAGCTAAAAACTCATCACCAAACACCAAGATTGCCTCATACATAGAGGCATTGTCAAATTATAATAGAAAAGGGTCCTGTCCAAACTGTTGCTATAAAATTAGCTTTAACATTAAGATTTGTATTAATGGAAATGACTAAAGTAGTCAAACCTGTTCACTGGAAGCGGGTGAGCAAATACTTTTGGCAATGTAGTGAATGTGTGCAAAAAAAAAGTTGACACCTGTGTATATACTTGTAAATACTACACTTGTTTCTTTTTTTTTCCAAACAGACATGTTCAAAATTGTCGAATTTGTTGAGTCACATGAGGTGGAGCTGGTTCCAGCCATTTGGGTGGAGAATGGCCAGTGCTATTGGCCTAATTCACTGAGGGGTATGGCCCTTCACCTGGCCATTAAAAACAAGACACCTCCTAACTGTGACTGGGGAAGTTGGGAAGTCCGAACAATGTTTTCAACAGGTAAATTTTACATTTTCATGCTAGGTTTCACTTTTTCTTCCACATTATTGTAACTTCATTTATTCTTGATCATAAGTTAATTGTTATTTAATGTGGGATCATAGAATTCTGTAGTCCATTATTAGATTATATTGTCCACTCAGCAGCCTAACAGACCATTATTAGGCTCAGCACTGTGTTGATATGTTGTATGTGTAATTCATAAGATTAGCCTACTGAAGTACTAAGTTTTATCTAATTGAGTGATCCCGAAGAAATTTTGAAAACGTTAAATTCAACTGAATTTTGCAGACAGCTATGAAGAGGGCAGAAGGAAGGCTAAAGAGGCAGAGACCTGGTCAGACCTCCAGTCAGACGCAGAAATGTCTGGACAGAAACCACCAAGGCGTAAAATGTACAGATATTTGTTCAGCATGTCACTGGTGCTATTTCTTGATGCGTTCAGGCTGTATTTAAAGACCTGTTTTCCAGATTTATTTTTTAGAATTAGCAAGAAGTTAAGAAGGCGATTTAGAAGTTTACATTTCATTTTGATTAATTATTTTTTTGTTTAAAATAGGAAGAGTGTTCGAATTGGCCCACCTGGAGGTTGCTTACTGGATTCAGAGGAGGAGTCTGGCCCACCCCCCAAGCAACTTCTTCCACCTGCCCCCACTGTAAACCTCCCTGTAGTCATCCCAAACACCACTTTCACCCCTGTTCCCATCACCACATTGCCAGCAGCAGCAGCACCACCACCACCACCACCACAAGGGTCATATACAGAGATGTTGCAAAATTGGCAGCCGATGGACGATGTCCCACGTGAGTGTATTCCTTCGCTTTTTATTTGACTTTCTTTTGTAAGTATTTCATTTGTAAGACTTTTTCCTCAATTCACAAATTCTTTTATAGCGCTGCGGAGTTGTCAGACGTTCCGAATTGCCCCCCAGCAATCATCCGAACCAGGTTGGTCCTACAGTGATTTCCACTCAGTCATCTTACTTTTAAGTTTATCGTTTTTTAAATAAGACTGAGGATGACATTGTACAGTTTTGTAGTGTGTATTATAATTGTAAAATATTGTAAATGTCTTTAACTTAGCCCTGCTGAGGGAGGTTTTAACAAAATTAGAGATGGTGCTGGACCAGCAAACCACCATCCTCAGATTGTTGCAGCTGCGGGAAGACCAGGGACAGCTTTTGGACATTGAGGAAGGTTTGCTGCCCCTGCAAGACCTTCCACGACTGCTCAGCCTTGAGCAAAGGATTCAGCAGAGCCCAGATTACAAGCAAAAACTGGTAAGATGCTTTCTTTTTTTTTTTTTTTTTTTTACAATTGTTTGCACAATTACACGGTTACTGATCTTTTGTTTTGTTTTAACTGGTACATAAATTAGGGCTGTAATGATACGCTCTCTGGAATCAATCTTGTCGTAATTCTTGGGTGCCAAATTGTTATGCAATTGACCATGTATATTACCATACCAGGTATGGGCAAACTTGCTCCTGGAGCGCCGATATCCCTGCAGAGTTTAGCTCCAACCCTAGTATATATCACATGCCTATAGCCTTCCAGTAATCCTGAAGACACTGATAAGTGTGTTCAGATGTGTTTGATAAGGGTTGGAGCTAAACCCTCCAGGACCCAGGCTGTAAGGGTGGTTTCTCTACAGTGGTTCAGGCTGTAGGATAGCCAAAGGACTAAGAAGCGTTATCAGCACAATGGTATAAAACTGTGCATTTCTCGTCTATTACCACGCACTGCCACTTATACCAACATTGGAAATAAGTGCCGTTAGAATAGCTAAATATGTGGGAGAGCATTGAGGGAGTATATTGTATTGCAACTTCACTATTAACCTTGAATCACTAGTTAGAGAAAAAGAGGGAGAGAAAGCAGAGCCCCAAGAAGAGCTCCAGCAAAGAAAGGAGGCAGCAGAGGAAAGTGACAGAGCAACAGTTACAATCTTCTTTTATCCCTTCTTTGGCCATGTGTATAAAAACCAAATGTGAGACATTCAAAGTGACTATTCAGCAGATTACAGCTTCACCCACTGTGCAAAAGGTGACAATCAGAAGACCATCGATGTGTACACATGTTGACACAGGACTTGATCAATGTCAGCACCTCTGTGCCTTCAGGAATGGCACTTGTAGTAATAGAAAGGGGGTGGAAACAGCAAAACAAACATCTTTGTCCAATTTCAAATATCTTTGGATAATTTCCTGACCGTTTTTATAACAACCTTTCTTTAATTATATATTTTTTGTACTTTAATTAATTGTTGAAATATACATATTTAAACAATGGATATACAAAAATGTTTTATTGAGAATTTTTTTCTTTTTTTAATTCTATTTCAGATAAACTGGTTGGGGCTCATTGGTGGGGCAGATGTGCGCGACTGCACCTGGCGCATATTAAAGAGGTTGATTGCCAACTCTCTGGCGAAGAACCTTAATTGGAGAGGAGTCAATGGAAAGACTTCAGTGGCCACTCTTCAACTCAGAGAGGTTGTGATTGGTAAGGAGACAGTATACCCGATTTCACAGACAAGTCTTAAGCCTAGTCCCGGACTAAAATGTAATTCTGAGCTATTTCAACTGAAAGAAACTTGTACTGACTGATCTTTAAATATATCAGTGCCTTTGTTTTGTCTCAAGCTGCATAACAATTATTTTTTTATTAAGTCACATTTATAAAAAAAATTACTTAGATGTCCTAATTGAACTATGGACTAATCCTGGCTTAGTCTAAGCCCTGTCTGTGAAACCAGGCCTATATATGTTTACATACAAAGTTAGCTATTTCTGTAGTGGGTACGAGTAAATGCAGTTTACTTGCTAACACATTTGCAGTTGTTATTATAATTTTTTTTCTATAATAATTTGTATTTAATCAATCTGAATATTATAACAATTATTTAGAATAATTTAAAATAATATATTATTAATAAGCAGTAAACTTAATTACTGTCATAAATATTAGTTTTGTATTTTTACTGTAATAATAAAATAATAATAATTATATTTCATATTAATAGATTATTTAATCACTCTGAATGTTATAAATAATAATGTAAAATAATGTATAAAATAAATTGAAGCAATATAATTATTAATTAATTCTAAAACTAAACAAATAATAAAGAATTGTCATTACTACCATAGTTTTACTGTATTATTATTATCATCATCATCATCAACATCGTACTGATTAAACTATTAAAATGCTATTTAATATTATTAGTCGCTTTTTTAATAAATTGTAATATTATATTAATTATGAATTATAATGTACAATATTAAGTATTTTTAAAATTAAACATAAGTAAAGAATTTTCATTACTGCCATAAATATTAGCTTTGTAGTTTTACTGTTGTAATAATAATAATAATAATAATAATAATACAAATATAAAGATTATATTTCATATAAATAGTAGATGATTTAATCAATCTGAATATTATATTAATTATTAATAATGCAAAATAATATATAAAATAAATTAAAATAATATAAATATTAATTAATTTTAAAATAAATAATTGCCATTACTACCATAAATATTAGTTTTGTCATTTTACTTTATTATTATTGTTATTATTATTATTATTATTATTATTATTATACTGATCAAAATATCAAAATTATGCTTAATATTAATAGGAAATTATTTTATCAATCTTAATATTATATTAATAATGTAAAATATATAATATAAATTAAGTAAATTTAGAATGCAACAAAATGATGTTGTGCTTGCATTTACCGTTTCCCACATTTGTGTGCATGTTAATGGAAGTCAATATAATGAAAAGTGCATTACTCAGAGCAATGAGAAGCATAACACAATTTTTTATTTTATAAAATGTATTTATTAAACAAGAATGAAACTCCCTACTGATTAGAATTTACTGCAGTAGGTGTATGTTACATGGTCCATGTTAACATATATTACAGTACAATATTATTACTAAGCTTGTATAAATGGTAATGAAATTGAAAGGCTTTAATTCTTTTGTAATTTTAGATTTGGAATATATTTCTGAATGGTATACTTGTAGAAATAGCAAATTAATGTTTTATTCAGTTTTATATTATGGTCTTTGAATTTGGTCTTCTGGTCTGTATTTACGTATTTACGTATGTTTGGAAGTGATTACATTTGAGTGAAAGAGAAAAAAAATCTCATCCAGTCATATAAAAGATCTATGTATAAAAGAGCAATGATAACCAAAGTATTGAGAAATTGTTCCTAGGGATTTTAAATTTCATAGAGACCTTACAACATGTATTTCTTTATTTCAAAAGGTGCAGTTCGGAGAAACCCCATAACTGCTAATGCCGCTGAAATGGAGGTTGAAGGGACCATAAGAAGGTGGCTCCAGCTAGCAGCCGATCGAGAGGGCGGGCGCAAGAGACGGCTTTTGGAGAAGGCAGCTGTCTAAAGTGCACTTGTGTCTCTGTCTGTGTTGAGGGGTGGGTGGGCATGAAAGGGTTTCTGCATTTGTTCATGTATATGTTCTAAAATATGTATTTGTTCGTTATTTTAATAAAATCCCTTAAAAAATGTAAATGGTTGTATTTGTGTTTTCCTGATAAATTTAAGTATGTTTGGCAGTTTCTGGGCCACATCTGGCCCGGGGACCAAGCCGACTCTCAGCCAGAAGTGTCTTAGTGTATTTGGGCCAGACCTGGGCCAGATAAAAACACTAAGTCTTTTTACAGGGTGTGGGCCGCTTCTGGGCCAGAGGAAACTGTTTATGTATGCTTTCAGTAAATGGGCCAGTTTTGGGCCGGGGACCCAGCCAGAACTGGGCCAGAACCAGAGCAAGGATATGGCCCAGAGGTGGGCCAGAGAAATTTTGCTATCTGGGTTCTGGTGTTTGGATTTGTACTTCAATATAATGAGCTCCAAGTTTAAGAATAGCCCTAGACTAGTTTCTCTCTCTCTCTCTCTCTTTAACAGCATTAGCTCAATGATATACGTCTTCCTTCCGTTAGAATTTTCCTGCCTTGCTAAATGTTGGGCTCATGATCAATAAGTTGTATTCGCCTCAATCTGATTCAGTAAAGTGAAACCGCAGACAGTGAAGCTGCATCACTGAGCGCACGGGACTGGCTGTGAGGCGGGAACAGAGGATTCCGCTTGGTCTTAAAGCCTCCCGCAAACATCCACGATCACAAATAACAATGATTTTCATAAAATAATTATTAATTATTAATTTATGATTTGTTATTATCATTATGCTCTTGTGAAAATAATAATATGGGCTGCGAGAAAATTATGAATACAAAGAGTAGTGCTGCTGAGTGCACAAAAATCAACCTGCAGCAATGCTGTTGATCGACTCGCTAAGCTTTACTTTTGTAGGTCGCGTGGCAGTAAATAAATAAAAAAAAAATAATAATAATAAATTAAAAATCTAAACCAGCTGCATAACGAGATGGAAATATAAACTAGAAAAAATATTAACAGGTCCTCCATCCATGACACTGACTCACTGCTGAGCAGCCAGTTTTAATCTGAACAGCTCTTAAAGCTGAATGGATGGTTAAATGCATGATGGGCTACTATAAAAAAAAAATATATATATATATATATAGCATCTTTCCAGCATTAAGGTAATAACAGTACAGTACAGTTTTTTTTTTTAATCATCTTGTTACAGTTATAAATGTGACTGCTAAATGAATGATAAAGAACTATATTAAAACTTGTTTTGTAAAATTTCTTCGTCATTTGAAAATTGATTTAAAAATCAGTTTAAATCATAAATCTGATTTTTTTTTCTAAAAAAAAAAAAAAAAAAAAAAAAAAAAAAAAAACTGGGATTTTTTTTTAGGCCATATGATGTTGCCCTACTTTAAAAGCAAGTAAAGAAGGTTCACTTTAAAATCACTTTAGTTGTCAATTACTAAAGCTTTGTTTTTTACATTGTGTGAATGTTGTTGATTATAATGAGAGAACTTGAGTTTAATCGTGAGGACGTTTTATTCATTCTTTAGAGTTTCAAAGATTTAATCGTGCCAGTTTAATTTTATTTGTTTCTTGTTTTAGGCAAATTAGGCCTAAATAATGGGAACGAAATTATACAGTGCTTCACATTTAAACATGCAACAATTTCTTAATCAGTTTACAGACAAATGTCTTTTCCCCAATAAGTTATGTCAAAATAAAGGACAGGTAACGAATAACAAAAATGCATGTTGTTTTATTAAAGGAAAAAATATATTTATATTTAAAATATAAATTAAAATATAGGCATAATATGTTAAAATATTGACATTTTGCATATTAATCCATGTAGCCTACCCCCCTAAAATAGGCTACCACTTTTAATGCTCCAATGCAAAGTAAACCATAATTTATTTTGAATAATATAACGCGTAATTAATATAATATAAATAATACGGCACACCTTTTAAATGTGTCAAATCTAAAATATGGTTTAATACAATGTAGCTTAGAAAATATAAGCACAGACTCAGGCACAGGCTTGACATTTATCCTGCTTGAATTCATTCTAAGAAATGCACATATCTTCATAAATACCAAACTTTCATCTGTGAATATTAAATATATTAAATATTTAAACTAGTGTTTTTCTTTCATTTTCCTTGACTGAAGCAGTCAAATGTAACACATCAGCTAGGCAAAACTGACGTCTATTTGCGAAAATGTGCTTTGATGCGCTTGTTTGATAACTTGTGGTTAAAGCGCCAGTCAGCGGTCAAAAGCTGCAAATGCACTTTATACCGCCGCCGCGGGTACGTTTTCAATGTCTACACAGTGTATGTTCTGTAGGGTCCAGACAAGATGTCATAACTTGCTTCAGAGAAGTTGACCCATGCTTTCAAAACCTATTGAAATAAATCATCTCATTGTTAAAACCAACAAATCAACACAGCTCTTGTTTATTTGGAGGCAAATACATAAAACAGTTGTGTTTTTATTTATTTTTAATAGAAACACTTAATTTGTAGATAGTCCCTCATAGAAGTGATGACGTCACGACACTCCATAGAAGTAAGCGTGTTTATCAGCTTCTTTAAAATGTCGAGTTCGACATAAAAATGTGTTCTGATTTCTGCTTATCATGGTTGGTAATGATACTTGACCGAAAGTGGCTTTTTCAAGTGCATATTACGGTAATAAAGTTATTGAACACAAGTGGTCCGAATGTCTGAATATAAAACCAACTTTACCCAAGTTCACTCCTCAGTCTCATTATGAGGTCCATCTTTGATCCCTTGGTATTTAATCCGCAAGATCCACATAACCGATGGACAGCAGACATCTACTTAAAAAAAAGTAAAAAGAAATCACTAAGAATACATTAGAAAAAAATATTGACAATAAAAATACAAAAAAGTAAACAAGACAACACTACACCAACTAAAGGTTAATTTTTTTGCTAAATGTAAAGAGATTGAAGAATGTTACAAATTTAAACGTCATGAAAAATGAAGGAGGGCTGTGGCGAGTGGGGCAGGGCCAAGTGCCGTGGGAACGGGGTGAGGCCGGTGGAGTGATTGAGAAATGAGGGACACCTACTCGACCCACCGGTCTCGAGTCCCACGGAGGAGATGGAAGGATATAAAAGAGGAGTGACGACAGTGAAGGACGAGAGAGGACCAGGCCTGGATTTTAGTTTGTGTTCTGATTTTGTTTGTGCGCTGTTTTGTGTTTATTTTGTTATTAAAGTCTTACTTGATTGTCTGCCGGTTCCCGCCTCCTTCTTCCCGTGATCGTGGAGTTTTAATGCTGCCATCCCTGATGGAATGGGGAGGAGCAGGGAACGGGGGACTCCTGCGGGCTGCCCAAAACCGGAGGAGCTGTCGCCATCCACCGGGCAGCGGAGGAGTGTCATGCAGTCCGCCAAGGGCCATCCAGTGCCACCGCCAGGCACCAAGGAGGAGATCACCCAGCTGGTGGAGGGCCGAGCGGCAGTGCGTCTGGGAACCAGAATTTTTTTTTCTGCTCTCTCCCCTCTCTTGTCTCTGCCGCTCCTCATCCTTCCATCTCCTTTTCTCTCATCTCATCTGTCCTACCCCCAGGTTCCGGCAGGTCACCATGAGTGGTACCCCCGGAGGGAGGGGGGAGGCAGGGGGTGGGGGGTAAAGCGCAGTCTCGGGAGTACCCCCCGGCCTGCGAGGGGCGATGGGGGTATGTGGCAAGTGGGGCGGGGCCGAGAGCCACGGGAACGGGGCGAGGCTGGTAGAGTGATTGAAAATGTGAGACACCTGCTCGACCCACCGGTCTCGAGTCCCACAGAGGAGATGGAAGGATATAAAACAGGAGCAACGACAGTGGAGGATGAGAGAGGACCAGGCCTGGATTTTAGTTTGTGTTTTAGTTTTGTTTGTGCGCGGCACTTGGTCGTGAGGGGCTGCTGCGCTGTTTTGTTTTTATTTTATTATTAAAGTTTGATTTGATTGTCCGCCGGTTCCCACCTCTTTCTTCCCGATGATTATGAAGTTTTAATGCATTACAAGGACAAATAAAATAAATTATCTTGCTTTATCAGCTCATTTGAAAATATATCGATATATAGACTCGAACATGTTCAGAGTTACATGATTAATTTTGAGTTGCCAAAACCAATAATCTCCAATTCGACTTTGTTGGTACCATGATGCTGAGCATCAACTTTCTTTGTCAACTCAGACTTTAATCCTGAGTTTGTGGAGTTCATGCACATGAATGTGTGACATCACTGGCAAACAGCCAATCACAAGCCTTGCAACACAAAGCTAGTTTGATTTACTTCTAGCGAGATTCAAAATTAAAGGTTAAAGGTTTTGCTAAAGGTTAAGAGATTGAAGAATGTTACAAATTTAAATGTCATATGAAAAATGAATGAGGACAAATAAAATAAATTATCTTGCTCTATCAGTGCATTTGAAAATATATAGAGATGTAAGATCCATTTTTTGTTAAACTGTTAAACTAAAATTGGTTGTGTGTAAAAGATAAATAATAACAATAATAATACAATAATAATAATAATAATAATAATAATAATATGAATCAAAATAATTATATAAATCATATAAAGACTCAGTAATTATCACTAAAGCCAGAATTATTTTTATTTTTAGCATTAGTGACCTTTAATTTGGAGCAAGATAAACTGGGGGAATGACTTCTCTCACATCTAATTGGTCGAACTTCATTTTGTGATCTCTATATAAGAACATAACCTGCCTTGGAGGAGGTTAGCCATGGAGTGTAAGTTACTATGGCAATGAATGCCACTAAAAGCCAAGCCACTTACGTGGTACCTAAAACCCAGGATTGGTGCAAACTAACCTGAAACTTACCTTGCTAGCCAGCTAATCTAGCTTCATGGTACAGGCCCCTTCAGTGTCATCAGCTCATCAATAAGCCTTTCCTCAGTTACTGGAATTTCAGATGTAGAATTAGGATTTGATGAATGTACTTTTTACTATTCTGTGTTTAGGACAGAGACAGATTTCCTAGTATTTTGGCAAATCCCGGGTGCCCAAAGATGGAAACTTGGATTGACACGAAAAGGACTGTGGTTTCCAGCTACAAAAAAACAACAGAGAGACAGTAAGTGTTTCTGGGATATGTATTTTTTTTTATTTTTTGGCTGTGAAAATACTCTTGATGTTTGCATGAGGTGGGTAAATAAGTTGAATGAATAAATGACTGAGGTGAGTGAATGAATACAAACTTACTCTGCACAAGAACTCTAGCAATGGTTTCCAGGGAATTAAAAAAAGCCTCTACATCCAACTGTCCATCAAAGTTTTCTGGAGGTTCTTTAATTTCACTTACTAAACAATGAAGTTACAAATATATACACAATGTATACACTTAACATAGATTAACTTATGACTTATTTGCTGTGGCACCTCAGTTTGAAATACATTCAAGAATAGATTAGAGCAGGGCTTGAAAACGGAAAAAAAAATTATATTGGTTCACTCCGAGCAGAATCGATATGTTATTTCTGCCCTGGGTTCCTCTGATATTATTACCGTTCCGAAACTGGTTCGGGTGGAATAAATTAGAGCCCTGCACGGGCCTCAAATCTAGGCCCGAGCCCGGCCCTGGCCCGAGACGCTCAGGCCCTAGCCCGACCCATGTTCGACAGCTCATCAGAATTATCAGCAGAGTATGACACGAGCCCGTGTTTTTATTTATTTATTTTATTACACAGCGGAAGCCTGCCCTATTTGCAACAATTAAAGCATTTTTGGAGCATTTTTTTTTAAAAATGGTGATTAACGTTAAATAGCCGAGGCAACAGCGAGTAGCCTAACTGTGCGTTCACACCGCCGGCGTCGAGAGCGTCAAAAATCGCTCTTGCCGCTCTGCTTACGACGCTGCAGAAATATTCGTGAGCGCTCAGATGCTCTGACGTAGATCTAATGCTTTTTTTGTATTTAAAGCGGCCGCAAAGCAAACAAGCTTGTTGATCTCGTGAAGACTAACCACAAGGAGGGTAACGTTATAAGTTAACCTCATTAAATATTGTTATGGACGAAATATTAAGATCCTTTACTTAAAATGAACAGTCTCAGACACCTTGGTCCTCGTATCACTTTTAATTTATTTTTTTATGTCCCTGTACGCAAACAGGGACACATCATAGATTATTGCAAACGTGAAACAGCAATAATCAACCTGTCCTCCATTGTGCTTGGGAACTTGTGGTCGAAGCTGCGTTCTCTGGAATCCTCTCAAGCGGTGGATTCTACGCTCCGATTGGTTGCTGCCCAACCACGTCATAGCTCATTACCATAAAGTTGCCTTGATTTCAACTCTCCTCGACACTCTCAACGGTCGCGCCACGCCGCTCCTCGCCGCTGTTTGACGCCGGCTTACATTGAAAATGAATGACTTCTGGCCACTTTGACGCTCTCGACGCCGGCGGTGTGAACGCACAATAAAACAAAATTTAATCCATTAAGCCTCACAAATTAATGCTAATACTTTACTTGGCTACAATAAAGTCCATATATAAAACACTTCAAGCATATCACACAGACAGTTAGTTTAATAAATGTTTATTTATTAAACCACAGTGAGTAAAAAAAAAAAAAAAATTGAAATACTGAGGCAGGCTCGCAACAGCGCTCGCAAACGAAATGAGAAATAGCCTATAATCTAAACAAATTAAATTAATTAAAAACAAACTTGCAGGTTATCTTACCTCAAAAATGCACCACAGAACATGTCCATTCTTTTTTCCATTAGTTTCCAACAGTTAAACGAAAATAAAGTCCAGTCAAATGAAAAGTTAGAACAGTCTCTTACAGAGCATTGTGGAGAAAAAGAATAGCATCCAGAGTGGAAGGTTTTAACCCCGTCTTCCTCTCTTCTATCACTCTTCCCGCTGCGCTGAAGACACGTTCGCTGCTGCTGCTGACGGGACACTAAACACAGAGCGAGCCAGTCTTGACGGTTGCAGTAGGAGGGTCTTGTGCTGTTTACATTTACATTACTTTAGAGGCCTATAATAGCTATAAGCTTATACTTATAATAGCTATAAGTATAATCGTGGGTCGTGCTGACGGAAAAGTGTGCGTGAGACTGTCATGTCAGTATGTCAGTTTAATTATAACTGGTTGAATTATCAGATTAAAGTTATGAGGTTATGAAATGTCTTTCTATGTTTGTTTTTCTATCGTCGACGTCAACTTTTCATTTTTTTATTTAATGTCTAAAAATATAAATAGAAGGATAACCCAAAAAAGGCCCGAGGCCCGCATCTGAGCTATAACGTGAAAATTGGCCCGAAGCCCGGCCCTAGGGGCATAAATAAGTCGGGGCCCGTCGGGCTCGGGCTGAAATGCAGGGCTTTAGAATAAGTACCGGTTAATGACGTTCATTTTTTAAAACAATATTTTTTTTCCTATAATTTGCCTAATAATAATAATAAAGTATAGCTTTTATTTACTCAAAAAGAAAAAGGAAAAAATACAGATCTAACGCTTACAGGCAATACAGCATCATCTTCTCTAGATTTTGGACAAATGTAAGCTACTTAATGTATTAATTAATAAAAATAAAAAAAAAATCAACCAACACCCTAAGGACATCCAAGTATTTTTAAGATATTTAAAAATGTTTGCTGCATTGTTTAAAACAAAAACAAAAAAACACTTGTATAAGATTTGAGTTTGTAACGAAGAGGCTGAGGCAGAATGTGAATCAATTTGCAGGAGTTTGACGTGAACGAGATAACAGGCAGAATCGTGAAGGCAGGTCAACTGGCAATACTTCGCAGTGAAGTGTCATGCTAGCAAATGTTAAATAGTCCCAAACAGGAAATGACTGTAGAAGCAGAGGGAGTGGTGTCAGTACTCCGGTGAGGGCTCCCTCTGCTGGCATAGCATTACAGAATCCCCCTCCCTAGGAGAGCCTCCTGGCACTTAACGCGGACGTCCCCGTGGTCGTGGCGCTGGTTGATCGGGTCTGTCCCGATGGAAGTCCTCCGTGAGAGACGGATCCAGGATGTCGCTGGTGGCTACCCATGACCTCTCCTCAGGTCCATATCCCTCCCAGTCTACAACAAATTGGAGCTGACCCCCTCTCCTTCTCGATTCCAGTAATTCCTTGACCGTGTAGGCCGGTGCTCCGTCAATATCCAGTGGCGGTGGTGGCTCTTGAGCCTCATGATTGGGGTCAGCATCCGTGTGGACTGGTTTAAGCAGTGAGACATGGAAGTAGGGAGATATATGGTAGTTAGCAGGAAGCTCTAATTGGTACGTGACTTCATTGATTCTTCGTAGAATTTTGAAAGGGTCTTTGTACCTTGGGCTGAGCTTCCTGCATGGTAGCCGCAACTTGAGATCCGGTGTTGAGAGCCAGAGCCTTTGTCCTGGTTGGTAGGATGGATGTGGGCGACGTCGCTTGTTAGCCTGGAGTTCCTGTACTCGGACAGCTCGTTGTAGGCGGACGTGAGCACTGTCCCACACCCTCTCGCTCCGACGAATCCAGTCATCCACAGCAGGGACTGATGATGGTTCGCCAGACCATGGGAACATAGGGGGTTGGTATCCGAGGACTCACTGGAAAGGGGTCAGACCTGTTGATGAGTGAGTTAGCGAGTTCTGTGCATACTCTGCCCATGGGAGTAATTCTGACCATCAATGTTGTTCTCTGCTGCAATATGGCCATATCTGCCTAATTCCTGATGTAGTCTCTCCATCTGTCCATTAGCTTGGGGATGATAACCAGAAGTGAGACTGACATTAATATCCAGTTGTTTGCAGAATGCTCTCCATTCTTGGGATGTAAACTGGGTACCTCTGTCACGGACTACATCCTCCGGGATTCCATAGTTCCTGAACACGTGGTGGAACATAGCCTGTGCTGTCTCCATGGCGGTGGGGAGTCCTTTCAAGGAGACTAACTGGCAGGACTTGGAGAATCTGTCAGTGATAACAAGGATTGTAGTGAAACCATGGGACAGCGGTAAGTCAGTAACAAAGTCTATAGAGTGATGAGACCAGGGACGTTGTGGGATGGGCAGAGGTTGCAGATGGAGTCCAGAGGGTAATTCCTTGGGGGTCTTAAATTGAGCACAAACCTGACAAGCTTTGACGTAATTAGTAACGTCCTTGGACATTGAAGGCCACCAGAATGAGTTATGTAACAGGTGTAGAGTGCGGGAAATACCTGGGTAGCCAGAGCTGACTGAGGAGTGGACCCACTGAATTACACTGGGGCACAGACCCTGTGGAACGTAATGGAGGTTAAGGGGGCAGTTGGTAGGAGCTAGGTTTTGGATCTGTTCCCGTTGGATCTCCTCCATGATATCCCAAGTAATTGCGGCAATGGTTACTGATGGAGCAAGAATGTATTCTGGAGTTTTGTTGCCCATGAGAAGATCATACTGCCTGTATAGGGCATCTGCCTTGCTGTTTTTACTTCCTGGGCGATAAGTTACTGCGAATTGGAAGCGCGTGAAGAAGAGGGACCAACGAGCTTGGGGAGGATTGAGTCGTTTTGCACTTTTAATGTACTTAAGGTTTTTATGATCTGTAATCACCTGGAATGGGTGGACTGCTCCCTCGAGCCAGTGCCTCCATTGCTCTATCACCGCTTTCATAGACAGGAGTTCCTTATTCCCCACATCATAGTTTTGTTCAGCTGACATTAACTTTATGGAAAAGAATGCACAAGGGTACAGTTTACCCGGCTGACCATGGCACTGGGAGAGTACAGCTCCAATGCCTGAGTCTGAGGCATCTACTTCCACGATGAATGGTAAGTTAGGGTCAGGGTGCTTGAGGATAGGAGTCGTGGTAAATTTAACTTTTAAGATGTTGAATGCTTGATTAGCCTCCTCACTCCACCTGAGTTTGGAAGGTTTACCCTTGAGGAGTGATGTCAGTGGTGCTGCAACCATGCTGTAATTTCTAACAAACCTTCTTTAGGAGTTAGCAAATCCCAGGAATCTCTGAAGTTCCTTGATAGTGGAAGGTTGAGGCCATTCCATTACTGCCTTCACCTTGGCCTCAACCATCTTGACACCCTGATGACTAATGTGATAACCCAGGAATGATGTCTGCTTGACATGAAACTCACATTTATCTTTCTTGACGTACAGGTGATTCTTCAGAAGCCGAGTGAGGACGGTCTCAACATGGTCAACGTGTTCTGCCTCAGACTTACGTACTGGTTAAGCAGGTCCCGGAAGATCTCGTTTATGAAGGACTGGAAGACAGCGGGTGCATTGGCAAGGCCATATGGCATGACCTGATACTCAGTGCCCTCTAGTGGTGAGGAAGGCAGTCTTCCACTCATCACCCTCGTTGATGCAAATGAGGTTGTATGCACTTCGTAAGTCTAATTTGGTGTAAATCCTTGCTTCACGGAGCTGTTCCAGAGCTGAAGGGACCAGTGGTAAAGGGTAGCAGAATTTTATCGTGACGTTGTTTAATCCCCGATAATCAATACAGGGCCTGAGTCCTCCGTCCTTTTTCTCCACAAAGAAGAACCCTGCTGGAGCTGGAGACGTGGAAGGACGGATGAGTCCTGAACTCAGGGCCTCCTCAATATAATCCTCCATTTGGGAATCTGTGCGAGATAAGGGATAAACACAACTCTTGGGGGGCATGGCATTGGGGAGTAAATCAATATTACAGTCCCAAGGACTATGGGGTGGTAGTTGTGTTGCCTTAGTTTTACTAAAGACCTCTGCTAGGTCATCTTAACAGGAGGGAATATTGACAGTCTTAGTACTCAAAGGACTTTCAACACTAGTGATACAGCAAGGCTGGGGGAACTGATGAGAAACCGTGACTTTCAGAAAAGGCTGACCACTTGATCAACTCACCCTGATGCCATGACAGGACGGGGTCGTGAATGGACAGCCATGGGAATCCTAGGATGACTTCATGCTTAGGTGAATTAACGACATAGAAGGATATGGACTCCTGGTGAAATAACCCCACTTTCAATGTAAGTGTAAGTGCAATGTAAGTGTTTGTTGAATTATTCCAGTTCCGATTGCGATGTCGTTGATGGCTTTGATCTTGATGGGTGGGTTACATGGTTGGATGTGTGGAAGATTTTTATTAATAAGATTTTACTCAATCAAGTATAATCAAGATGAATCTAGTCACATATATGCATACGTGTCTTACTCCATTAGAATCATATAGCCTTTGTGTGAAAGGAATGTGCCTATGTCTGCAAAACACATCCTGACCACCACAGATAGGAAACTCTTTTCTTTACTATAGCAAGTCTCAGGAAACATCTGGAAAAACATGCAATGGGCCTCTTTTCTTTACCATAGCAAGTCCCTAGGGAGGTATCAAAATTGCAAGCATAAGGAAAAAGTCTGACTATTTGGAAACGCCCTGTATAGGGTATATAATGGGATGCTACATAGCATTCGGGAGATCTTCTCGCAGAGAATATCTCGGCTTTGCTTCTGTCTGAAATAAAGTCTATCTTCTGGAAACAAAACCCTGAGACTGTGCGATTCCTCAGAGCCATGGCAGAGAAAAATACACTACAGATGGGTAAGTTATACTTCGTGACAATATCTTCATGAATGAGATTTAACACAGCTTCAGAATCGATCATTGCTGTTAGTGAGATGGACAGCTCTTCAGTTTTCAAGATAAGGGGAAGTTTGAAGGATTGATTATTAGGTACAGACAAGAGTTCCATATCTACCAGAATGGGTTTCAGGGCCTTGTGTGGACATCTCTGGCATCGATGGCCTGGTTCACTACAGTAGAAACAGAGACGGAGATGGCATCACCGTGTTTGTTCACTTTCAGAAAGTTTGGTATAATTTACTTGCATGGGTTCTTCGGGCGTTATAGTTTTATTTACAGTCTTGGTAACAGGCGGTATTTCCTTCATATACTTTACTCGCATAGTCTGTCTCATCAGATTATTCATCCTAATTGCAAGTGTGACGAAGTCAGTAAATGATGAATTTTCTCCTTTATATACGAGCTCTGGCTGGAGATTAGTGTTGAGGCTTCTCTGGAATACGGCTTTCAGGGAAACATCATTAATTCAACAGAATTAAACTTGTCCTCCTGATTGTCGAAATAAATCTTTACTTGATGAACAAAGCCTCGACATCTATCAGCAGACCCATTGAATTTATCTGAAACACGTGGTTGCTGGAAGTGACTAGATGTAGCTCGTCAAGTGCTCGTGACTGCTTGAAGTTTACTCAACTGATCTTGGTACCCCTTGTAACAGAAATGACTCAAACCAGACAAATTAAAGAAACACGAGCCGAATTTCTCAGGAAGTCATAAAACATTATGTGCCACAAGTCCCAAGAAAGATAACCAACCAACCAATGCTTTCACAGAACAGCTTTCAACATTAACACCACTAGAACAATTATTGACAATTTTAATTTGCAGAAGAGACTGTCAAAGTTGTTGTTTTTAAGTGAGACAGGTCCCTAAGCTTAAACCTGCTTGGGAGCTAATTTCATGTAAACAGGATAAGATCGCTTCTTTTCAACCAGAACTGATAATCAAAATATGTCTGCTACCACCGCTACTTTATTACAAGAGTATCGTACTGATCCAGGGACAATAATTTAAAATAATAATCATTAAATTTATTTAAAAATAATATAAAAATGCTGTGTAGTCCATAACAGCCTACTATAGACACAGCCAGTTTTACTCACTGAAATATTTGTCATAAAATATTACTTCAGAATTGTATTAGAGTCTTACACACATGCTATACAGATAATAGAGTCGTGCATTATTTCGAGTGATGACTGCTATTATAAGAGTGGCTTGATGGAGCACAGGAGATGCAGATAACATATTGACCATTAAGAAATTTCATTAATGCTGTCACGTAACAAATCTGTCCAAAATATAAAATGAAATGAATAGATAATTTCTACATTGAAATAAAAATGTAAAGACTGCACAACTATTATAAATTACGAATCTAATTGGGAATCATGAAAAAAATTCCAATAAAATAAAAACATGTATCTATTATCTGTTTCATGTACCTATTATAACATTTATGTAGTTTTGTTTGCTTGGCTGTTTCCTTATAAAAGTTTTTCGTCGGGTGTCATTTTAAATTATATGACGTCATTACATTGCCGTCTTGCCACCAGCCAATCACATCCCCTTTTAAACCAACACATGAACGCGCAATTATCTCAGATAACTCAATCCAGCGATACTAATCATACACCACAGGTGTGTTCGAAGAACCCAATTAGCCGGATCATGATTAGCACGATGATATCATCTTGGATGTGTCATTTGATCTCGGATGTAATAAGCGACGTACAAAGAACGGGCCCCTGGTCTCCACAGAAATATTTGTCAAGAGAATGGCAAAGAAACTGTCTTTTGTACATATATATGGACCAAAATGAACTCAAAAAGACTTATAAATGAATCAGTCCATCGCTTCACTCCATATTCATTTATGTGTAACCCACACATTCGACTATCATGTTATAATCAGTTATTGTGTATGTCTTTTGATAACTATGGGATAGCTGAAGGATACATAGTCATGCCTAGTATCTATGTATTTGAATCTGCTTGCTTGAAGTTGTCCTGACAATCAATCATTGGTCAAATGTATCATATCCGTGTTATAGGAATCATGTCCAAAATTAGACCCTGCAAGAGTGGGAAAATTCGGACCACATGCTTGGTAAGATAAACATATGATTTATGATACCCCCGAGCCAAGACAATATCTGATTGGTCAAGACAACAGTTGAGGTGTGGCCAACAGGCCAGTTTAAATACTTAGGACACCATAAAATCTTGCTTTTAGTTGTTAGCTTTGCTTCTGCTACTAGTCATGCCTGCTTTTAAGTTTTTAGCTTTTAGCTTTGCTTCTTAGCTTTAGCTTTTAGCCATGCTGTTTGTCATCACTGTTCTTTGAGCGCGGTTGCAGCGGGCTTCAGCCTGCACGCCTGCTGCTACTTAGCCACGATGAGAAGAAACACAACTTAGTCTCGTCAAACTTTACTTCTTTTCTTTTCTGTTTAAGAGTTTCGTGTTCGGATTACATTTTTGTAACGTCGAGTCTCCAATGCCTGACCTTGGGTGCCCGTTCAACTTCAACCAGCGCACACAACTCTACACCTTCAGCCAACGCCCCACCACGGGCCTTCCCAAGACATCACTTCAGCGACTACTGAACTTCCAGCCAATCAGCGACATCGGGATACCCCTTTCAACGGGACTCCCTTTTCACAGGAGACGCAAGTATCCTCCAGACTGTGACCTTTACTGGTGTATCTAATATAATTTTAACCTCATTGAGGAACTCAATGCGAGGGCTAATTACGTGATTGATGGTTGTTCATGTCTATGCAATTTAACGTATTGCTGTAAACTTGGGATTCCATATTTCCATTCTCTTAAACTCATCTTTCCCTAACTTTTGATCCTCCTGCAACTTGTGTGAATGTGTGAGTGCATGCGTTTATGTGTTAGATTAGTTTATATGTCTTAGATTTATCTAATAAAGCCTTATTCATATTGAAAAGAGAAGTATCTTGTGTTTTGTGTTTACAAGTTAATGTCTTAAACTGCCGATCTTGTTACTGTGCTAATTGATAGTGATTTCACTATAGTTTGGATATTAATATCCAGCGCAGATTTGATGTTAAACGGCTCATTCAGTGAATCGCAGGGCATCTCAGTGATCAGCCGTGAAACAGTGATTCTGTTCAAATTCCCTTTAAAATCTTAAATGATTCCCTTTGAGCTATATTGAACTGTTTCCCTTACATTATTATGGTGGAGAATGCGGGCAGTTTAACCTAAATTGTGAGCATGAACAAAGTTATTGAATCTTTTATTTTGGATGCGGATGAGAGATGAGAAGCTAGCAAGATGTGTGTGTGTGTGTGTGTGTGTGTGTGTGTGTGACCCGTGATGTAAGCTGCCCGCGCCCGCTTAAATGAATGAAAGCAGCTAGAGCAGACTGCAACTCAAGTCCGCCTCTCCATTGTTAATAATAATAATAATAATAATAATAATAATAATAATAATAATAATGCATTTTATTTCATGGCGCCTTTCAGAACACCCAAGGTCACCTTACAAGCAATATACAGGTCACTACATAAGACAAAACAAACAATAAACAAACAGCATATACATATAAAGTGGATTTGAGTCTCAATAAAAAATGTTATAAAAAAGCCTGTATAAAAATATATGTCTTAAGACGCTTTGTAAAAGTCAACAAACAATCGCTATTGCGAACATCGAGGAGAAGATAATTCCATAGGCTGGGGGCAACATAACTAAAAGATCTGGCACCCATAGTAGTAAGTCGAATCCGAGGTACCACAAGAGAAATTGAAGATGAAGATCTAAGTGCACGTGAAGGAGTATAAACCTGGAGAAGTTGAGTAAGGTATTGTGGTGCAAGATTATGAAGTGCCTTATAAGTGAGTAGCAAGATTTTGAATTCAACTCTATATTTTACTGTAAGCCAGTGCAATTGCTGGAGAACCAGAGAAATTTGATCAGTATAAGGTGTTCTAGAGAGAACACAAGCTGCAGAATTCTGAACCAATTGAAGCTTATTCAGCAATTTGGAGGGAATACCTGTGAGAAGAGCATTGCAGTAGTCTATACGTGAGGTGACTAGTGCGTGAATGAGAACTGCAGTATTATTATTTGAAAGAAATGGACGTAGACGATTAATATTGCACAAATGGAAGTATGCAATCCGTGTGATATTATTAATATGAACTTTAAAAGATAGTGTGCTATCCATGATGACACCCAAACTTTTAACCTGAGAGGAATGACAGATTGCAGTATTATCAATGTGTAAAGAGAAACAATTAGATTTAGACACAACAGATCTAGTGCCAACAAGCAGAGCCCCAGTTTTATTGCCATTTAATTTCAAGAAGTTTGCTGAAAGCCAGTCTTTAATTTCAGCTAAACAGCTTGACAAAGATGGCGGAGGAAAAGAACCGGTAGGTTTGGCAGACAGGTAAAGTTGGGTGTCATCCGCATAACAGTGAAAATGAATACCATATTTCCTTAAAATATTACCAAGAGGGAGCATATATATAATGAAGAGAAGCAGGCCCAAAACAGAACCTTGGGGAACACCAGTGGTGACTGTAGATAGTCTTGAACTAAAACCTTTTAATTGAATGAGCTGACTGCTTCCAGAGAGATATGAACTAAACCAAGACAGAGCAATGCCAGTGTAACGGGGCGTGTTTTAGAACTACAAATCCCATTAGCCTCAGTTCTATAAAAGGAAGTAAGGAGATTTGTTCGTTCACTTCCACCCTTGTTCCGTTGAAGATTTATGAATGAAAGTCGCGGCAGATCTAAGGTATGGCATTATACATGTTAGATTAGTATGTCTTGCACACGTAGATGTTAAATAATGCGCTGCCCCTCTGTGTGTTGTACGTCTTCCTGGCCATTGAAATTGAAGTCGCAGCATGTCTGTGTTGCATGGTGGCAATTGACCAAATGTGTAAGGATCGTTTTTGCAGTCATACATCAAATATTGGAACGTTGTTGAGTGCTGAACATATGATGCATCATTTAGGAGGTAGTAGTTTTATTTCCCGATGATTGCGTGGCCATGGGTATTTAACACATGTTTATTGATCATGTTATTTTGTTTGTTTCTTTAGTATTTTTGCTGGATGGTTGCCCGAGTGTCATAAACCAAAATAACGGATGGTAGAGGTATTATTTTTCTTTTTTTAAAGGGAGTTTTAAATGTGTTTTAATTATTTTAATATTTTTCTTGAATGTTTTATTTCTTTTAAAAATGTTTTGGGTATGTGATTTCCTTTTGTATTATATAAATATCTTTTTAGTAATGGGTTGTTTTCCCTTACAGGGATGCACGATTACCGTTTATTTTTAGGGTGAATTATTAAGATTGTTTGTGTTCTTGTTTTTGGTTGGATGTGGGCTAAGGGAGAACTGAGGTCACACTAAAGACAAAAAAGGGATGAAGTAGAACATTGTTATTAAGTTGGCTTGAAAAAGCCAACTTACTGATCTACTATTTAATCTTATTATTATGTTGGCTTGGCAACAAGCCAACATACTGTTATGCTATTTAAACTTCTTATTTTTATTTTTTTTCTTATTATTTTTCTGAGCAATGTCAAACGCTACTCCTCCTAGGGCTTTAAAGCCACAAGCCCCAAACTCGGCAGACACCTGCGGGATAGAGCGGTGCAGGTTGCTATATCTTTTCAGAATGATCAGACTTAAAGTTTTTTTTTTATTAATTTTTAAATGTAAAAACTCATTACCCATAGACTTCCATTGTCTGAGAAAAATCGCGCCCCTACTGGTTGCAATACCCGGAGTTTTGTTTACTTTCACTTTTACATTGGTTAAAAATACAAGTAAATAATACAATTTCCCTCAAACTGACAAGCTAAACCAACATATCTGATTACAGGGGTCAGGGCTCATTAATAATTTATTTCTGGGCAGAGACCAGTCAGACGAGAGAAGAATCACGGCTGGTCAGCTGCTGGAGGCATTGTCTCTTAGAGCTCACAACGAGCGAATTTATTCTTATTTAAGACCTTTTAAAACGGCGATTGCACGCAATCCACACGTTAGAGCACACCAAGAGCTAAATTCAGATGTTTCTGAACTGTTTAAAGTAATAACATGATATATTCGCGGCAGCCAACTGCCCGCGAGCTAGCGATGTATTTCTCTGAACACTTGAAGTCCACAGAGAAATTACAGCCTTTCACATTAAAACACTGCAGCGAAACGGCACAAAACAATTAGAAGAATATATTATACACATGAAAATGAGTGTTTATATGTGCTTGTGAGATTTATCTGTCAGGCTGAACATCGCAGCGATTGCTCAGCGTTGCATAACATGGTAAAGCAGGGAGCTACACTGAGACCAAAAGGGTCGCATGCATCACTGATTATTTTTGTACCTACTTATGTGTTATGCTATGATTTAATATGACCATTTATTAAAACAGAAATGTGTATTTTAAGAATACGTTTTATAACGTAAATTATGTCTCTGGCCAAAGAACAGAGAGAAAGACGGGAGAGAAATGAGCGCTTCCAAAAATAATATCACAGCGAATTGCACGAATCCACCCATTAGAACACAACAAGAGCAGAATTCAGGTGTTTTTGAACTGTTTATGTGTGCAAAATGAAATATAATTTGACAGCGTGATACAGCTTATGAATACTGGAAGGAAAAAAAGTCACGACAGCCTTTTAACTCTGGAGTCTATTAACGCATATACGCGTTTTGAGTCATTTTCTCCTGATAACCCCGAAATTTACTTAAATTAAACTTTCAGTTTTATTCGAGCAATACATCAATCGAATCTGTAAAGGGTCTACTTTTTTATGGATACAAACATAATAACAACAAAACTTTGTGCACTTATAAAATAAATATAACAAACAAGGTGCAGCCTTGGTCTGCGCTGATCTTCATTTACAAACACGTCATTAAAATGAACTGTAACTCCATGAATATTCAACGAAGAGACATGAGAGATATATCTATAGAAAGCTTGACATGTCTACTTTTAAACAAAACAAGTGCTGCCGAACAAATATTCTGTGATAAAGTAATCCATATCAAAACAACGCGATGTCCATTTTTCACGTCTAATGTGTATGGAAGGCCAAGAGGGTCAAATAGACGTGAATTTTAACGTGTCTCTGTAAAGGGTCTACTTTTTTTGGATACAAACATAATAACAACAAAACTTTGGGCACTTATAAAATAAAGATAACAAACAAGGTGTGCTGTCTGCAGCCTTGGTCTGCGCTGATCTTCATTTACAAACACGACATTAAAATGAACTGTAACTCCATGAATACTCAACGAAGAGACATGAGAGATATATCTATAGAAAACTTGACATGTCTACTTTTAAACCAAACAAGTGCTCCCGAACAAATATTCTGTGATAAAGTAATCCATATCAAAACAACGCGATGTCCTTTTTTCACGTTTAATGTGTATGGAAGGCCAAGAGGGTCAAATACACGTGAATTTTAACGCGTCAACAACACGTTAAATACGTGTATTTCATGCGTAGACAACACGTATTTAATATTATTTATTTATCGGCACTGCACAACATGGTAAAGTCATTTATATATTTTTAATAGCTTCTTAAAATACTAAATTACTCCGATATTATATCCAATATTGTTTAACACGTTAAATACATGTTGTTTACACGTGAAAAATCAGCGGGTATTTAACATGTATTTCATGTTGAAATACACGTGAAATACACGTGAAGTACACGTTAAAAATCAGTTTGAAGAGGTCAATTTCATTGGCTGCTGAGGACTTGGGTCAAACCACTTCTGTGAGCTTAGAGGGCTGTACCATTCATAGACAGGCAACCACCATTTAACATGCTATAGATCAGCTTATTCAGCTTTATTATTTAGTCTTTTTTTCTTTTCTGTTTTGTATAGCCTATAGAAATAATATATTTAAGTTTCAGTTTTATGAAATATTTATTTTATAATAAATATTAATTAAAATTTTGTGGTGATAGTATAAAGTTTATAAAAGTTACAGTATTTTGTAATGAAACAGGACTTTTTGTTTAGCTCTTGACTCGCCAAAGTATACTATATATAGTGTCCCTTCTTTAATTTTTCAGTAATGTGTGATAACTTAAAATATGTTGTCAGTACTATTAAAATAAGATTACATTGAATGGTATTTAGGAGATTATGGTTTTTGCATGACTTATTTCGCATTCTGCTAGATAACCCTGTCGTAGCTGTTATCATAGCCTAGGCTTTTTATTAAAAAAAAGAAAACAGCAAGGGACCATGGAAAAAGACTGTTGCAGGTGTATTTTTTTATGGTATTATTATTTTTATTTTTTTGCAGCAGGGCAACTCAAGAATGTTGGGCACACAAGTACTGTGGCTCTTTTGCCCCATGGCCAAGATGGCCAAGCCAACATCAAAGTTAGTTCACTAACTTTTAATTCTAGTTATTATTATTATTCTTCTGAGCCAAATTTTAAACACTATCTCCTCCTAGAGCTTTCAAGCTAGAACCACCAAACTCGGGTCAGACCTTCAGACTCGTCTGACTCTGGTTGCTATATCTTTTCTAACTGATTCTGCTTATGGTTTTCGTAAACCAGACTACCAAAACCACCTTAAATCCCATAGACTTTCATTGCGGGGGTACAAACTTTTGAAAAATAAGGCTTATAATATATTTAAGCTGTCTACTACCAGGGCAAACCTTAAAAACTCTCTACTGAGAATACAGCTAAAACCAGCCTAAGCTGATCAGTTGTTTTGGCTAGTCTCCCAAACTGGTTTTTAAGTGGGTTTGACCACTCTCACGCTGGTCTTAGCTGGGTTTTAGCTGGTTTTTACTGAATCCACTGTTTTTAGCTGGTTTTTGCCAGATTCTTATAGAAACATGCTAACAACATGCTAGTTACTCACTAATCAGACTAGAAACCTACTTCTAACAAGTTTTAAAGTGGTTTTGGCCACTGTCACGCTGGCCTTAGCTGGTCTTAGCTGGTTTTAGGTGGTTTTCTTTACTGAATCAACTGGTTTTAGCTAGATTATCATAGAAACATGTTAATACCATGTTAGTAACTTGCTAATCAGACTAGAAACATACTTCTAACATGGTTTAAAGTGGTTTTGGCCACTGTCAAGCTGGCTTTAGCTGGTCTTAGCTGGTTTTAGGTGGTTTTCTTTAATGAATCAACTGGTTTTAGCTAGATTATCATAAAAACATATTAACAACATGTTAGTAATTTGCTAATCAGTCTAGAAACATACTTCTAACAAGTTTTAAAGTGGTTTTGGCCACTGTCAAGCTGGCTTTAGCTGGTCTTAGCTGGTTTTAGGTGGTTTTCTTTACTGAATCAACTGGTTTTAACTAGATTATCATAGAAACATGTTAATAACATGCTAGTAACTTGCTAATCAGACTAGAAACATACTTCTAACATGGTTTAAAGTGGTTTTGGCCACTGTCAAGCTGGTCTTAGCTGGTTTCTAACTGAATCAACTGGTTTTAGCTCGATTATCATAGAAACATGTTAACAACATGTTAGTAACTTGATAATCATGTCAAAAACATGCTTTTAACATGGTTTTAAAGTAGTTTTGGCCACTGTCACGCTGGTCTTAGCTGGTTTCTAACTTAATCAACTGGTTTTACCTGGATTAGCATAGAAACATGTTAGTCACTTGCTAGCCATGCTAGCCACATGCTAGTCACATTTTAATCATGCTAGCAACATGCTAGTTGTATACTAATCATTCTAAAAACATGCTAGAGACATACTAGCAACATGCTAATCATGCTACAAACATGCTAACGACATGCTAGTCACTTGCTAATCATGTTAATAAAATGCTAGCAACATGAAAATCATGCTAGAGACATGCTAGCCACATGCTAATCATGCTACAAACATGCTAGCAACATGCTAATCATGCTAGCAAAATGTTAGCGACATGCTAGCAACATGCTAATCATGCTAGAAACATACTAACAACATGCTAGAGACATGCTAGCCACATGCTAATCATGCTAGAAACATGTTAGCAACATGCTAATCATGCTACAAACATGCTAGCAACATGTTAATCATGCTAGCAAAATGTTAGCGACATGCTAGCAACATGCTAATCATGCTAGAAACATGCTAACAACATGCTAGAGACATGCTAGCCACATGCTAATCATGCTAGAAACATGTTAGCAACATGCTAATCATGCTACAAACATGCTAGCAACATGCTAATCATGCTAGCAAAATGTTAGCGACGTGCTAGCAACATGCTAATCATGCTAGAAACATGCTAACAACATGCTAGCCACATGCTAATCATGCTAGAAACATGCTAGCAACATGCTAATCATGCTAGAAACATGCTAGCAACATGCTAATCATGCTAGCAAAATGTTAGTTACATGCTAGCAACATGCTAATCATACTAGAAACATGTTAGCAAAATGCTAATAATGCTACAAACATGCTAGCGACATGCTAGCAACATGCTAATCATGCTACAAACATATTAGCAACATGCTAATCATGCTAACAAAATGCTAGCGAAATGTTAACAACATGCTAATCATTCTACAAACATGCTAGTGGAATGCTAGCAACATGCTAATCATGCTAGCAAAATGCTAGCAAAATGCTAATCATGCTACAAACATGCTAACGACATGCTAGTCACTTGCTAATCATGTTAATAAAATGCTAGCAACATGAAAATCATGCTAGAGACATGCTAGCCACATGCTAATCATGCTACCAAAATGTTAACAACATGCTAATCATGCTACAAACATGCTAGCAACATGCTAATCATGCTAGCAAAATGTTAGCGACATACTAGCAACATGCTAATCATGCTCGAAACATGCTAACAACATGCTAGCCACATGCTAATCATGCTAGAAACATGTTAGCAACATGCTAATCATGCTACAAACATGCTAGCAACATGCTAATCATGCTAGCAAAATGTTAGCGACATGCTAGCAACATGCTAATCATGCTAGAAACATGCTAGTCACATGCTAGAAACATGCTAGCAAAATGCTAATCATGCTAAAATCATGCTCTCAACATGCTAGAAACATGTTAACAACTTTGCTAATCATGCTAACGACATGGTAGTCACTTGCTTATAATGCTAGTAATATGTTAATCACTTTCTTTTTTAAACTTCTTAACTTTTCAAACTTTTACATTTTTAAAACTTTTTAAGCTTTTCAAACTTTCTACATTTTTCTAACTTTCTGGCCAGGCTTTTTCAAGCCAACTTAAAGTTTGAAAACAAACTTTACTATCTAGTTTTACAGTGTTGCCTTATTTGTCCTGTTTGCATTACCCACTGTTAATATTTTTGTTTCTTGTGTTTCTTTTGTTGTAGATTTCTTTTGACCTGGCGGTGGCTGCGGGGTTGCCTTCACTGGTGGATAGCAGTGGTGTTGTGGTTTGGTCACTTTATTTTTTCTTCTCTTTAGGCTTGCAGTGTGATTGCCGTGAGCTTGATTGCAGTGGGAGCACGGTTGCCATTTCTGTTTTTTTTCACAATCTAGGTAACCTGTGGCCATCTGCAGGTCTTGTTTCTTTATTTTTGATTGTTTTTGTTTACATTTTTCCTTTGTGGGTAATTGCATTGAAGGTCTGCTATATCCGTTTAACACGTTAATGTTTGTTTTCTTTGTAATTATATTTTCTTTTGAATAAAATGTTTGTTTATTGAAACTTCACTACTGCCTTCTGCCTGCTCATTTCCCTCGTTTGGGTCATGATGTCACACCAGTAATACCAATGGAAGCTAATCTGTCAAGAAGTACGTTATGTGAGACCGTATCAAAGGCAGCGCTCAAGTCAAGAAGGACAAGTATAGTTAAAAGCCCAGAGTCAGCTGCCAACAGTAGATCATTGGTTATTCTGACGAGTGGGCTCAGTGCTGTGGTGGGACGAAAACCAGATTGGAATTGTTCATACAAGTTATTATTGGACAGATGTTCATGAATTTGAATTGCAATACACTTTTCAACTACCTTAGAGATGAATGGTAAATTTGAAATTGGACGAAAATGTTCAAAATCAAATGGATCACCCCCTGGTTTCTTAAGTATGGGTTTAATAATAGCAGATTTAAGAGATGGAGATACAAAACCAGAACCAAGTGAAGCATGAACAATTTTAGTAATCAACGGCAAAAGGGGTGGTAAACAAGCTTTTACTAAAGGAGTTGGTAGAGGGTCTAATTGACAAGTCCAGGATTTAGATTTATCTATCAGACCCACTATCTCTGAAGTAGTTGGTAGTGTAAAGTTAGAGAAGACAGAGTGGGGAGGTGTATGAGTGATAGACTGACAGGAGTCGTTGTGAAGAGTACCAGTAAGTAATTGCCGATGTACATTTTCAACCTTAGATGTAAAAAAAAGTCAAAAAGCGATCACATAAGTCAGTGGAATACATATCAGATGGCAAAGAATCAGGTGGTTTCAGAATATTGTTTACCACCAAGAAAAGACACCTAGAGTTCCCATTGCTAACTCCAATTACATTGGAGTAGTAATCGGATTTAGCTGTAGTCAGTGCATTTTTATAATTTTGAATATGTTCAGCATACATGTCTTTATGAACAGTGTAACAGATATGCAGGTCAGCGATTCATGGGTTAAATTCTGTTTTATAAATTCAGACTGTTGGTACTAAATGCCAGCCTGGCTGGACTTAAACTATTTACGATGCCCATGCGAGCTTCAAAGAAGAAACGAAAACCCCCAACCCAAATTCTTCCAACACTGGAGACAAAGGAACTTTTCGTATAAGTTCCTTACTTTCATTTTATTATTAATATGTATTTTAATTATGTTTATGGATTGCATAAAATGGTTAATCCTTGTTATGTGAAGAGTATAAGTTGCAAGCTTATACTTTAGGAAATGTCTTTCCTCACTTTAACTTCCTCAAAGAGAGCCATGTCTCTGCAACCCCCACTTTTGCAGGTCGTAAAGTTTACGACCACACTGGAGAGGAGAGAAGCCAAATCTTCTCCCCAATGCATTCTATGGAATGAATTTGTTACCTGTTAGTTTTTATGCTGTATAAATGTATTACGTATTCCCTTTTGGTACATTTAGATGTTTCCCAACATCTGCAGTGTTATCATGTGTTAAGCAAATCTTTCAGATGTAGAATTACACATATTTAATGTAACTTCATGTTTTGATCACATATACCTATTATGTTTAGTCTTGTTCTAATCGTCATGCTTTGACAGACCCATTTATCTAGAGCAAAGTAATGAAAAATGTATTTAATCTGGAATAATGAACTTGCTTTAATATTCCTGATGAAATCGGACAGGCCCTAAATCATCAGGGGTTTGTCTCAACCGAGACAAAGGAACTTTCCCTCCGCTTCAGATCGCGGACATTCATTGGATGCTCCCTCGAAAATGGGCGTGAACTATTTCAAGCTATAAGAATTGACCAAACAAGGTCCACCCTTCTCTTCTTGCTCTTTTTTTTCTCTTCTCCGTTCTCGGACACGCTGCTCTCCAACGTTGCTTCCGCGCGGCCATAGGCCGCGCTCATAGCGCGAACCCCCTCAGCACAGGGGCTGAGAGAAAAAGCCATTTTAATGGCTCCTTTGGAAGCTTTCGTTTCGTTCGTTTTCTTTTCTTTTCTTTACTAAGTTTATTAAACTATTCGCCTCTCCACGCAAGGAAGACGAATTCTGGAACAATGTTTGTTGAACCTTTCAAATACCGCGCGAGGACAGAACAAAGGACCACGTGCTCCACGCTCACGCCAAGCGCAGCGTGCACGCGCGTCACATGGCCTCCGTTTCATGGCACATGGCTGTTTCAACGCGCAAAGCTCACAAGCTCGACGCCGATCTCACGCCACACTCACATGGGACACTTCTGCAAGTATCACTTTCTCTATGGAGATTTAAATGCTGGTTTAAAGTGTTGTTATGATCTGATTTGTTGTTGGTTCCACTAAGGTTTACTGACTGATTTTCATACCTGAGCTCATTCTGTGATCTCTCTCGCTTTCTCCACTTCTCCCTCTCTCTCTCTCTCTCTCTCTCTCTCTCTCTCTCTCGCTCTCTCTCTCTCTCTCTCTTTTATTTGGATTCCGTTATGTCTTAAATGTTTATTGTCTGTATTTTCGTACGCATATTTACTCTGTGTGATTTGTAGTTTGATGTATTACTAGTTTAATTATTAAAAACTCATATATAAAATGATTGGCTTTGGACTCCACCCCACTCACATTACGAGTCACTGAAATGTTTTGGTCTTTAGCTACAAGCTCTAAATTTAGAAACTAAATTTATCATAAGGATAGGATAATATTTTCATGGCCAGAGAATACTTTTCCTTGAATTATAAGGCGTGATAACTTTATTGAAAATTGATAGGTCTATAGTGGTGTGCTGGACATACCACGGTTTGATCTGCAATAATTTACAGTAAGAGATATCACAATAATTGATATGAAGAATGTAATATTGACATATTAATGAGTAAATTACAGTGCCCTGTGATTAGTATTGGTATTGGCAATTGAGCTATTTTTCATAATCAATAAAATTAAATGTAACTGTCATCTGAGATATATATTAATCAAATTCTTGATTAATTATTCAAATTCCCTATATATAATTTGAGTTAATTACTATGTAAAACTCATTGTTGTTACAACAGTAAGGCCAGACCTGACGTACAGCCGCTCTAACCTACGGCCTTTAGTTTTAAGTTCACGCAGGTGTAAACCAAGGAGCTGAATGCACAAATGATACCCTTCGAGTTTCCACGGGTGCGAATTCAGCATGTTCAGTCCATCATTGTAATATTTTACCAGTTCATCAACCGTAGTGAAATCAGATTTACTGGAAAAGATGGCAAGTTCATCAGCAAGAGTAGGCAAATCAATGTTCTTTATATTCCAAAATGTATTCGGGCGACACAGGTTTACCTTAAAAATGGCCAGTTTGGCACAAAATGAGACCAGAAAGTGATCTGATATGGATAGATCAGAAACAGTACAATTAAAAGGTGTTATACCATAACAGCAAATAAGATCAAGAGTATGCCCCTTAGTATGAGTTGGCTGTGTGTTAAATTGTTGTATACCAAAGCAAGCCAAACATGATAAAAATTTGCTTGTAAATGAATTACTGACATTATCTGTATGAATGTTAAAATCACCCAGAAGGATAACATTTGAAGTTATGGAACATAGATAAGTCAAGAGTTCAGATAATTCAGTTAAAAAGGCATTATTGCTCTTGGGAGGGCGGTAGATAGTTCTGAGAATGGTTGGAATCGCACCATTGATTTTTATGGCAGTTCACTCAAAAGAAGAATATATAGACAAAGTTAACTGAGATACTTTCAATTTCTTTTTATAAAGTATTGCTATCCCCCCTCCCCTTCCCGTATCACGAGATTTACAAACATAACTATATCCTGGGGGAACACACTCGTTTAGATGGAAAAAGTCGTCTGATTCTGCCATGTCTCAGTTAGACAGAAAAAAATCTAACTCCCGGTCAGACAGTAGATCGTACACCAGGAGTCCTTTGCTGGAAAGCGATTGTATGTCAAGTAATCCAAAGAAAAAAAAATGTTTTTACCAGAATCGTTGCCAACTGATCTGGCCGGGTTGATTAATACACTGCATTTGGCAGTCCGTATAAGCCTCCTAGGCGGGCGTGGTTTAGATGACCAAAAGGACCGTATTTGACATGAGTCATCGGTGTTATAACTCCGCAGAGACCCGCGATGTATATATTTCTGACGTGGAATGTACACAATATCCAAGGGAAGATGTGGAGCTGACAGAAGATTAAAAGGAAGCAAACGGAGCTGAGTAAGTTCCGCCACCGAATACTGGAGCATCGCCCATGTTACCGAGTGGTAAACTGCAGAAAGAACGACCCAGGTGTAGTTCATCCGCACCAGTAGCTCTTACAAACACTTAGTAACCGGCAGTCAATCGGCTGGAGATGTGACCGTCAGTCAATCGGCAACCGCATAGAGCATCAGCAGTCATAGGTACGCAGGTAGATCAACCAGCGTACAAACCCGCCGAATCAGCGTGGATACAGAGGTCAGACTCCTTAAAATTATTTAAAAAATAGTTAATAGATGCATCCATGCATTCATAAGTGCAGGACGATTTTGAAGCGCTAAAAGGTTTAAAATTCCCTCTCTGAGCAGCGGCAGCTAACAGCGCCAGCGTTCACCCGGAAGTTAACAGCAGTAAGTGAACTTAAAAGTAAACATCTGAGATTGTACAATAAGGTAGAAATTGAGCGTGTTCCTCATTTTTGTAATGCCTTGTTTATAGCTGATTTGATTTCACTGCGTGTTCCAGTGTCTCTCAAAATCTATCTCAGTCACTGTTTGCTGAACGGAGCTAAACTGTTAGGGTTTCAAAAGGGATATAAATCGGTGAATAAAGAATAGTTTTGAGCGTGTTCCTCAATCTATTTATCAAAGCCCACGTATTCATATTTCATATAGTCTGATTGCCAGTGCATGTTCCACTGCCGAATCAAATTTGATATTTGACTCCCCTAAGTTAAACATTAGAGAATACTGTTTGCCTGTCTGTGTCCGTTCACAAAGTGAATGCAATCTCGCATAACACTGCGTGTGTCCGGGAGTAATTTGAATGGGAGTGTTTTAAAAGCTTGATCAAGTAAATTTTAACTGTATACCAACAGCGAAGGAAACCTTTTGTGTTTGTGTCCAGAAAAACTGGCACGGAGATTCAGATCACTTTCCCTTAACTAAAGCACAAAGCTGCTATTTGAATTAAGATAAATTTAACTCTATACGAACTGAGAGTTTAAGTGCCACACTGCAAAACCAACTAAAAACCAACAAAGGTTAGCCGTTAGGATTACAATCCAGTGGATAAATAGTGTGTGTTTGGACAACGCTGACGTGATTGAACCCTTTTTTACATCTTAACTAACACTTCTTGGTCTCTTTCTCTCTCTTAATGCTCTCTTTTCTCACTATACCACTTATTTTAATTTTACTAGAAAGGGCAATACTGACTCACAATTATTAATTGTCAAATTGAAATTTAATTGAAACATTAAATTAATTTTTAATCATTCAAAATTTCCCTCTCAGATCATTTCATATGATCATTATTTCTAGTATTCTCTTTGGGGCCTAATTATTTTAGGAATAAATAAGCCTTGAACTTTGAAAGTTTAAGTAAACTTCCTAATCTATTTATTACCCATCTAAATATATGCTATTCAGACCTTTACTTAGTCCCCGTCCACACGGAGAAGCGTTTCTGTGAATACGCACAAATTTTTTATCGGATAGGCGTTTCGTCCCGCTATTTTTTTAAACCGGGTCCCAGAGTGGATAAATTTGAAAACGTCATCTTTGCATTTTCATCTGGACGGCCAATCTGTATATTTTCTGAAACGATTACGTCATCAGCCCATGTCTCCCCCCTAGTCAGACACCTCTACGTCACGTAACAGCAACAAAAACATGAACAAACACTGAAAGATTGTCTTTTTATTAACTAACATTAACACAGATTAATAAATGTATTTTTCCATGTTCATTTGTGTACCACGCACAAGGTTTATGAGCATAGTCCAAGTCTTCTTCTCTGTTTTTAGTGTATCTCTGTGGCAGAATTACAGCGCCACATACTGGTCTGGCATGTATACTACATCATTATGCGGTTTCGTGTGGACGCGGATATTTCTTGAGACGAGGAAAAAAAAGATCGGATTGGGGTAAGCTCCGTCTCCGTGTGGACGGGGCCTTATTTGATTGCGTTTTACCCCTATTCCTGTTTTGGTAATACACTTAACCACTATCGTTTTACTTAGTGATTTCCTCTAATTTCATTTTTGCGTATTTTGCCCATTTATTAGTTTTTTATTTTATTTTAATTTTTCTTACCATTTCTTTACTTTTTGTATCCTAGCTTGGGAACGACACACCTGAGCCCTAAAAGGAGACATTGTTATCCCTTACTATGAGTTCAAATAAATTCGAGGGACAATTCTCTTTCACTTAAAGTTTATCTCAACTACAACGCTCTCCTTGTAGTTGAGATAACCGCTACTGAGACTTATCATCTCAGTCCTCTCTCTCCTTTACTTTCCTCTTCTCTTTTTACATTTGTAGGACATGTAAGAACCATCAATCAATTCTAAGTGAATTAAATACATAATCGTGCCAAAGACAACAAATCATCCTTATGAATTTTGATTGTAATCAACCTCTCCTTTGTTCTTCCTAACCTCCCTACATTTGGAAACACAATCCAAGTTTTAGCATCTAATCCAACGTTGAGATCAATTTAATAGAGATACGTGTTGAACAACTGTCGCCCTCGCAGCCTCCCTGGTGAGCGGTCCAACTGTAAGGTGTACGGTGTCAATCCTGTCAGACTAAGAAAAGAGATATCAACATTATTATTGTATTCTTTTGTCCAAAACAAGAAATATAATAATATTGTTTACCTTTTTGATAACATTTAATTGGAAAAAATACATTTTCATCATTTGAAAAACAGATATTTTGCTTGTCATTTAATTTGTTTTTCACCTCTTTCTCTTCTTTTCCTCCTCCTCATTAGAGTGACAAAGTCTTCACATCTCTAGTCTACTTAGACCCACTGAGACCAACACAGTCATCACAACACTTCACTAGTGGCTCACAATCACTGATACAACACTTAGTTGTCCCGCAACACATAGGCTTTTACTCCACACAGATCTGTGTCAGTCTCTCTTCTCCCTAGCGTGCCAACATGCCGCAGACTGCAGACCCCATGCCCCATGGGGGATGATGTGAACACTTGGCTGAGAGGCATGACAGACAGCCTCACCCCCAAGATATTTGAACTGTTATTATTTGTAATAATAATCCTAATCCTGAGAAGATTCCTGACACAAGATTCAAGCCAGAACAACCACCACGAGAAGCTAGTCAAGATCACCAGCTCCCTAAGCTATGCCTTCACAACCCAGCTGAAACTGAGCGACAAGCAATCACCCACCTTTCAAGAGGAGCTGACACGTGCTCAACGTCGCATAGACAAGCTGGAAGTGAAAGTTCAAGATCAACTCAAAGCACCCAGCGAGAGGGAGCAGGAAACAACGGAACAAGTTATGAAGCTCCAAGCAGCCCTGGCAGCAGCTCAGCTCAACCAGCAACATACAATGGCTGCTCAGAAAGACCTGGTAAACAGACTCCAGTATGCCGAACAGCTTCTAGAGAAAGCCAAGCTAGACATCAGAAACAAGAATTCTGAAATCAGTGCTTTGAAAGACCACCTTGAAAGGTACAGAACTGAAACGGACAATCTGACCCAACAACTAAATGATAACAACGATGAGCTCTACATGGTCAGAAAAGAACTCCAATATGCTTATAAGCACAAACTTGAGCCAAGGAAAGAGAAACCTCTCTTAGCCTCATCACTGCTGAGCAGAGCAGAGTCCCACATCCAAGAACTGGCCTTGGAGCTGCACACGGGATGACAATCAAAGACCTCAACAAGCTGTCTGAAAACATCAGAAGGTTCAATCCGGACTCCACAGAGAGCCCCGACATCCAAGCTTACCTGCAAGATATCAAATTTCATCTGGAAGTGAGACCTCATGTGACTGACAGAGACTGGTTATACCTCCATAGAGCCACGTCCAGTCCCGAGGTACAAAACTTTCTAGATTGACAGCCCAGTCAAACTAAGTCAAACTACCAGCGACTTCGTGAGGTCCTGATTAAAGAGTTTACAGACCCAGAGTCTGAACATGGACTGTTAACTGCCTTGGAACCCAAACAAGGTCGTCAAGAGACTCCACAAGCTTACTACAACCGACTCCGACAAGCCTACTTTGGTGCACAAAACCAACCTGACCTTGAAGAGGATGTGAACTTTAGAAGCCTCTTTTTAAAGAATCTGCACCCTGGAGTCAGTCACCATCTAGGTGTCATGGCCTGTCCGAACTCCATGACCATCCAACAGTTGCGTGACCTAACACAGAAGGCCTATAACAAGCAGAAGATGGCCTCAAAGAAAGGTAACAGAACCTTCTTTCAGAACAAATCTTTCACGTACTAAAGGACATCACCTCAGTCACCTAACACAGTCACTAACAAACTGTCAAATTAACTCCAACTCCAAGAACCACATTCCCTGTCTGTGCAACAGCAACCACCAGAGCACAGAAGGTCAGAAAGTCTGCTACAGCCAGAAGGCACCACAAGAAGAATGCAACATAGGAGACAAAGTTTTGCAACCCAGCTTCACACAGCCATGCCAAACTGCCTCCGACTGTCTGCTAAAGAACTTCCTGCCTTGCTGGATTGATCCCCATTAGACCATGGACACACCCTCATCCAAGCCAAGGATGCAGAGAGCCAGTCTTCAGTGACATACTAGAAAAAGGGGGAGACAACACAGACTTGAAAAGATCTGACCACACATGCACTACACCATTAACACACACAACATTACCTACACCCAGAGGTAAACATATATCATCAATCAATCAATCACCTTTATTTATATAGCGCTTTAAACAAAATACATTGTGTCAAAGCACTGAACAACATTCATTTGGAAAACAGTGTCTCAATAATGCAAAATGATAGTTAAAGGCAGTTCATCATTGAATTCAGTTATGTCATCTCTGTTCAGTTTAAATAGTATCTGTGCATTTATTTGCAATCAAGTCAATGATATCGCTGTAGATGAAGTGACCCCAACTAAGCAAGCCAGAGGCGACAGCGGCAAGGAACCGAAACTCCATCGGTGACAGAATGGAGAAAAAAACCTTGGGAGTAACCAGGCTCAGTTGCGGGGCCAGTTCTCCTCTGACTAGACGAAACCAGTAGTTCAATTCCAGGCTGCAGCAAAGTCAGATTGTGCAGAAGAATCATCTGCTGCATTTTGGACTAGCTGTAGTTTGTTTACTAAGCGTGCAGAACACCACCCAATAAAGCATTACAATAATCTAACCTTGAAGTAATAAATGCATGGAATAACATTTCTGCATTTGATATTGAGAGCATAGGCCGTAATTTAGATATATTTTTGAGATGGAAAAATGCAGTTTTACAAATGCTAGAAACGTGGCTTTCTAAGGAAAGATTCCGATCAAATAGCACACCTAGGTTCCTAACTGATGACGAAGAATTGACAGAGCAACCATCAAGTCTTAGACAGTGTTCTAGGTTATTACAAGCAGAGTTTTTAGGTCCTATAATTAACACCTCTGTTTTTTCTGAATTTAGCAGTAAGAAATTACTCGTCATCCAATTTTTTATATCGACTATGCATTCCATTAGTTTTTCAAATTGGTGTGTTTCACCGGGCCACGAAGAAATATAGAGCTGAGTATCATAAGCATAACAGTGAAAGCTAACACCATGTTTTCTGATGATATCTCCCAAGGGTAACATATAAAGCGTGAAGAGTAGCGGCCCTAGTACTGAGCCTTGAGGTACTCCATACTGCACTTGATCGATATGATACATCTTCATTCACAGCTACGAACTGATGGCGGTCATATGAGTACGATTTAAACCATGCTAATGCACTTCCACTGATGCCAACAAAGTGTTCAAGTCTATGTAAAAGTAATCTTGGGGGCTGGACTCATTTAAAATAATGTAATCATCAGGTTTTAGCCAGGTTTCTTTCAAACAGAGCACATCTATATTATGATCAGTTATCATATTATTTACAAAAAGTGTTTTCGTAGAAATTGATCTGATATTCAATAAGCCAATTTTTATCATTTGTTTATCCGTATTGCATTTGTTTTTTATTTGTTGAACCTCAATTAAATCGTTAACCTTAACTTGGTTTGGACATTTTTTGTATTTTCTAGTTCGGGTAACAGACACAGTCTCTATAGTTTGATATCTAGGTGAAAGAGTCTCTATGTGCTGAGAATTAGCTGACCTCTGTGACGGGAGGCAGGTAACAGACGGTCGGTTTAGCCAGTCTGTCTGCTTCCTGACCTGGGCCCCAGTTAGTCAAGTATGAACTCGAAGACTATTTGCCATATTTCTAGACCGAAGAGTGGCGCCACCCCAGGAGGGATGAAGACCATCTCTTTTAAACAGGTCAGGTCTGCCCCAAAAGCTCGTCCAATTGTCTATGAAACCTATGTTATGCTGTGGGCATAACATACTGATAACACATTCAACAAACGTATTCTTCCCACAGGTAGAATATCCAACTTTTAGTGTAACAAAGTTACACATACCCACCATGAAGAAACGTGCAGCCATCCTCACAATAGGTAGAACACCTGACACTAAGTTAAGGTTCATGACACACTAGCTGCACCTGACATCCTAGCTCAATAGTAGTTGTAACCCATGCTAGGAAAACCCACAGCAGCTTTGTTTTGTTTTGTTCTTCTTTTACCTATCCTTCTCCTCTTTCTTGAGCAGGTGAAATGCCTAGACACCCTGCAAGGGTCGAAGGTCTGATATTAGGATTGACTCGCAACACCTAATATCCGCCAGCCACTCTAAACTGTATGGACGCTAGAGAGGTCCATTCATGATAGGTCAATTAATTTAATTGAAAATGAGATTACTAGAAAAATAACGGTAAATGTGTAAAGTAAGACAACCTAGAAGAACCAAACAAAGTTAACCACAAATTTGATTGATGAATCAAAATAAAACAACAATTTCCAAAACGGTCTAAACTATCCTCAATGTGCTAAACTACATAGACTAATTGAACTTTACCATGTGTACCTAAATAATCTGATGCCTGCACCAGTACAGTAACTGTCATGGAGGTGTTGTCTTGCTGTTTGCTGTGTTTTTTCTGATTCTTCTGCCTTTGTTTCTCCAGCAATCGACGATGTCTTCAGCTAAACACCTCGCCGATCGAAAGGGGGATATGTAACAGAAATGACTTGAACCAGATAAATTAAAGAGTCTATCAGGGTTGTGTTTGAAACACGAGCCGAATTCCTCAGGAAGTCATAAAACATTCTGTGCCACAAGTCCCAAGAAAGATAACCAACCAATCAACGCTTTCACAGAACAGCTTTCAACATTAACACCACTAGAAAAATTATTGACAATTTTAATTCACAGAAGAGACTATCAAAGTTGTTGTTCGTAAGTGAGATGCAACATCGGACATCACATGTAAACCCATGAGAGTTAAAACACTTCCTTAAACACTTCCCCCACCCAGCAGAAACAGACTGAAATTCCTAAGGGGGGAAGGGGGCTTTGAACCTCTGGGGCCTGTTCTTCGTACATCGCTAACTCAGTTATCTGGATTTGAATGTTGACGATTTGGCATGATCTTGGATCGTTTGGTTCTTCGAAGCTCATCCCGGAGCTGCTGTCATAGCAATAGGTCCGTAAGCTTAAACCTGCTTGGGAGCAGGCTTATTTCATGTAAACAGGATAAGATCGCTTCTTTTCAACCAGAACTGATAATCAAAATATGTCTGCTACCACCGCTACTTTATTACAAGAGTATCGTACTGATCCAGGGACAATAATTTAAAATAATAATCATTACATTTATTTAAAAATAATATAAAAATGCTGTGTAGTCCATAACAGTCTACTATAGACACAGCCAGTTTTACTCACTGAAATATTTATCTTACACATTATTTTGTGCATTATTTCGAGTGATGACTGCTATTATAAGAGTGGCTTGATGGAGGGTAACATGATATTGACCCTTAAGAAACTTTCATTAATGCTGTCACGTAACAAATCTGTCCAAATATAAAATGAAATGAATAGATAATTTCTACATTGAAATAAAAATGTAAAGACTGCACAACTATTATAAATTACGAATCTAATTGGGAATCATGAAAAAAAATCCAATAAAATAAAAACATGTATCTTTTATCCGTTTCATGTACCTATTATAACATTTATGTAGTTTTGTTTGCTTGGCTGTTTCCTTATAAAAGTTTTTTGTCGGGTGTCATTTTAAATTATATGATGTCATTACATCGCCGTCTTGCCACCAGCCAATCGCTGCACTGCTGATCATGGTTTCGAGTATCGATACACATCCCCTTTTAAACCAACACATGAACGTGCAACTATCTCAGATAACTCGCTTCACTCCATATTCATTTATGTGTAACCCACACATTCGACTATCATGTTATAATCACTTATTGTGTATGTCTTTTGATAACTATGGGATAGCTGAAGGATACATAGTCATGCCTAGTATCTATGTAATTGAATCTGCTTGCTTGAAGTTGTCCTGACAATCAATTATTGGTCAAATGTCTCATATTCATGTTATAGGAATCATGTCCAAAATTAGACCCTGCAAGAGTGGGAAAATTCGGACCACATGCTTGGTAAGATAAACATATGATTTATGATACCCCCAAGCCAAGACAATATCTGATTGGTCAAGACAACAGTTGAGGTGTGGCGAACAGGCCAGTTTAAATACTTAGGACACCATAAAATCTTGCTTTTAGTTGTTAGCTTTTCTTCTGCTACTAGTCATGCCGGCTTTCTAGTCTCTAGCTTTGCTTCTGCTACTAGTCATGCCTGCTTTTAAGTTTTTAGCTTTTAGCTTTGCTTCTTAGCTTTAGCTTTTAGCCATGCTGTTTGTCATCACTGTTCTTTGAGCGCGGTTGCAGCGGGCTTCAGCCTGCACGCCTGCTGCTACTTAGCCACGATGAGAAGAAACACAGCTTAGTCTCGTCAAACTTCTTTCCTTTTTCGTTTAAGAGTTTCGTGTTCTGAGTTAAGTTTTGTAATGTCGAGTCTCCGACGCCTGACCTCGGGTGCCCGTTCAACTTCAACCAGCGCACACAACTCTGCACCTTCAGCCAACGCCCCACCACGGGCCTTCCCAAGACGTCACTTCAGCGACTACTGAACTTCCAGCTAATCAGCGACATCGGGATACCACTTTCAACGGGACTCCCTTTTCACAGGAGACGCAAGTATCCTCCAGACTGTGACCTTTACTGGTGTACCTAATATAATTTTAACCTCATTGAGGAACTCAATGCAAGGGCTATTTACGTGATTGATGGTTGTTCATGTCTATGCAAATTAACGTATTGCTGTAAACTTGGGATTCCATATTTCCATTCTCTTAAACTCATCTTTCCCTAACTTTCGATCTTCCTGCAACTTGTGTGAATGTGTGAGTGCGTGCGTTTATGTGTTAGATTAGTTTATATGTCTTAGATTTATCTAATAAACCCTTATTCATATTGAGAAGAGAAGTATCTTGTGTTTTGTGCTTACAAGTTGATGTCTTAAACTGCCGATCTTGTTACTGTGTTAATTGATAGTGTTTTCACTATAGTTTGGATATTAATTTCCAGCGCAGATTTGATGTTAAACGGCTCGTTCACTGAATCGCAGAGCGTCTCAGTGATCAGCCGTGAAACAGTGATTCTGTTCAAATTCCCTTTAAATTCTTAAATGATTCCCTTTGAGCTATATTGACCTGTTTTCCTTACACCCTTTAAGACTTCACTTTGATAAGCGAACACCGCTTGCATGTTAGAAACTTCTGCTGGATTCAGTTGAGGCGAAGTATTCTGTAACGAAGAGGCTGAGGCAGAATGTGAGTCCATTTGCAGGAGTTTATTAAAGGAAGATAGTACAATCAGAGTCGTGTTACCAGGCAATGTGTCAGTACCGTAAGGACAGTCCGATCTTTCAACATACATAGGGGTTATCCTGTAGGCAAGTAGGCGAGTAGGCAGGCAAACAGGTCAAACACAAACATCAGTCCAATCAAGCAATATATCCAAAGGGGCAATCCAAGAGACATGAACGAGATAACAGGTAGAATCGTGATCAAACAGGCAGTCAGAATACTCACAAGGAAAACACTCGGTAAGGCAGGTTAACTGGCAATACTTCACAGTGAAGTGTCATGATATCACATGTTAAATAGTCCCAAACAGGAAATGACTGTAGAAGCAAAGGGAGTGGTGAACAGTCAGTACTCCGGTGAGAGTTCCCTATGCTGGCATGGCGTTACAGAGTTTTGAGTTTGAAAAAACTCACGTCACATTTTATTAGCCCTATCACTTTCCGAAATAATGAAGGCTAAAATGCCTGTAGTCTAAAGCAAAATATTTACAAACCTAATAAAAACAGTTATTAGTTTCTCTCCAAAACAAATCCTCTAAAGTTTAGGCTAAAAATGTAAATCCAAAAACAAATTAACGCTGTATATGCATCCGAAAGTCGGACTCCAAATTTCATTCTAAGACTTATTTTGAGGTTAATATAGAAAATAAAAACAGTTCAGCTTCAGGGAAATTTGAGAAGCTCCGCTAGGCATTTTTAGTTCTTCTCACTCCACAACAAATAATTTAAATTAACAGTATTTAGAAAAGAACAACAATTACAAATATAAAAAGCTATAGTATTAACAACAAACCAAAACTAATTAATTTAGGCTAAAACGAAACTGAAACCAACATTGGATCTCTCATTCGACACAAAAGCAAATATTTCCGTATTCGCGATGTTTTTGAATTCCAAATGATTATAAAAGTAGCCTAGCTATGTTTACAGTGTTTATTATAGCCTACTGTTTGCAAACATTTTGTGTCTGCATTATGTCTATTTCTAATAATCTTTTTTTCTCAAAAAAAAAAAAACTCATGTTTTTTTCTCTCTTTCTGTTTCTCTAAATATTATATATATATATATTAGTGCTGTCAATCGATTAAAAAAAATTAACTAATTAATCGCACAATTTTTTAAGATTAATCGCGATTAAAAGACTGAAACTTTTTGGATATGTAAATGTAAAATGTAAATAATTAATGTAAACTCAAGACTATTTAAATTCAAAATATGATTGTTTATTGGAATTTTTGTTTAACTTGTAACACAGATTTTTCTCATGTAAACAACATACCTGCAATAAACCATCAATATCCTCCAAATTAACTGTTGGCTTGAAAGCCATATTTATTACAGAAATAAAAACACAGGCATGTAAGTACCATTTGAATTTCAAAACAATCAATGCCAATAAAAAACTAAAATGATTTCCATGTTGAATTCTAAGTGGACTGCAAAAAAATTCCAAAGTATAGTCATTGCCAGTGCTTTAAGTGGGCCGGTACACACCGGTACTCAGTACCGCCACTTCCAAATATAGCTCTTGAGCGTACCGCCACCTCTCCGTGCGCCCAGAACGTGCTTGTAGCGTACCGGTACGCTCATTTGGACATCTTTTTTAATAGAGGTTTTAATCTTTTTGTCGATTTTCAGAGCGCCCTTCACAATGCAAGCTTCCTAATTCATCCCACCCAGAGCAGAAACTACATTCATTACCCATTCACCCTTAAATTATACAAGTGAATAGCGCATGTGTCGCTTTTCCCACTGTTAAGTGTCAACAACTCAACGTGGCCGGAGAAGGTGTGTGAAACTCGTTGTGAGTTACACTAAAGCAAAATCTTGAGTATTTATTGTCTGATAAACATTAAAAACTGTCTGCGGAGGTTGAGTCGTCCTGCAGCTCCCGCTGGCTGTTCATTGGCTGCAGTATCTTTTTTCTAAGTTCTAAAAAAATACTGTAGACGGCAAGGCACAAATTTAGATATTCATTTATCTAATTAATCTATAGCCTATGCACAAAGACAATATGATCTTTTTGTCCCCTTTTTGTTTTAAAGCTTGATGAAGAGAGAGAGCGCAAGTTGCTGCAGCTGCGAGGAGGACAGTGATGCACGCGCACAGGAGTGATTGACAGTTCGCGGCACTGTGTACAAAAAATACTCCGCTACACAATTATTTCTTTATTTTCGTTTAAGCTTATTAACGTTAGCGTTACAGAAAGGTCTGATTTACGCACTGTTACAGTCATTGTTTTTTTTTTTTTTTTAAACAATGACATTTGAGTTCATGATTTTAATGTTGCTGTTTCTTGTGGCAGACTAAATGAAGAGTAATGTTTCTTGTGGCAGACTGAAGAGTAATCCGGCAGAGTTTTATACTGAAACTTTCCGTCTAAAAGTCCTTCCTTGGTCTTATCCATATTTCTTTGCACGTCGAACACACATAGGCCACAACTGGAAATAAAAAAAAACTGCAACCGCGTTAATTGCGTTATTTTTTTTTTAACGCGTTAAATATTTCAAATTAATCGAATGCGTTAACGCGCTAATTTTGACAGCACTAATATATATATATATATATATATATATATATATATATATATATATATATATATATATATATATATATATATATATACACAGCGTAGGTTAGAGTCGGGGAAATGCCCCCGGGGTAAAACACCCCCACCTGTTTTTTCCCAAGATAACCACTAGAGGGATTCAAGATACATTTTCACTGTTGCTTTGCACTACCTTTGACAACGGGGATAAACAAATCTACTTGGAGAAGCTGACACCAATGACGTAATTGAAGAGAAAAGGATTACATGGTAAGCGCTATAATTTTCAGATTTTATTAAAGGGTGGGGGGGGGGGGTTGGGGGTGAAATGCTCGTTTTCACTCAATATCCTGTTAATCCTGAGTACCTATAGAGTAGTATTGCATCCTTCATAACTCCAAAAAGTCTTTAGTTTTATTATATTTATAAGAGAAAGATAGTCTGTACCGTTTTTTCCCGGAAAAACACAAGCGCCTGGAGGCGTGACGTGTGGACAGAGCTAAAGAATCATGAGCGCGAGTAGGCTTTTGCGCTTAGAGCGTTTGGAAGCTGTGACATTACCGTGAGGAAAAAAACATCCAAAACAAACCATGGCTAACAGTCAGATTCAGCTGTATATTTATGATCCAGAATCAGATCCAGAGGCTGAAGTTTAACAAGAGCAGCAGCAGCAACAAAGTCTCTATGTGGTATGTATTGAAACTGTATATATTTGCTTAGCGGTTTTGGAAAATGACTAAGTTCCACTTTATGTCGTCTTTAAAAAAAAAAAGTTAGCTAAGTCAAGACCGAGTCAAGACCGAGTCCAAAGAGGTTCGAGTCCAAGTCAAGTCCAAGTCCAAAAGTTTCGAGTCCAAGTCCAAGACCGAGTCCAAATGAAAGAAAAAAGGGTCCTCTTCAAGACCACATACTCAACTGATAATGTTTGTGATGCGAGAGAAAGCATATCTCCTATTCTAAGAAAATCATTTTACATTATTATTTGTAATGATCAAAAAGCATGTGCAAAGTAACAACTCTGTAGGACAGGGGTCTCCAAACTACATCCTGGAGGGCCAATGTCCTGAAAAGTTTAGCTCCAACTGGCCTTAACACACCTGGAAGATTAGTGTGTCTAGTAAGAGCTTGATTAGGTTCAAGTGTGTATAATTAGGGTTAAAGCTAACAGGGGCGTTAAACAAGATCCTGGGCCCTATGCTTAGGCAGTCCTGATGGGCCCCCATGCCCCCCACCCATGAAAATATCCAGGTAAAATAAAATATATTTCAGATTCATACTTTTCAAGGGCCCCCTCTTCCTTTGGGGCCTTGCTAATGAGTACTGGTTTTACCCCCAGTCCGACCCTGGGAGCTAAACTTGGATAAACAAACAAAGTTTGGAACTGTAAGGTCAAATAATTTTTATGTACTTTATTTTTTGTTGACATTATATCTGTGGTCAAAAATGTATATGACTATGCCTAATTGGCACAGTGCACAGACACACGCAAAGCTCGGGATATGACAAATGCACGCAGCAAGGCTAGAATGGATACGTTTGGCTCTACTGGGCATGCGCACATAAATACAGCAATTTTTGTCATACTGTGCTAGTGTTTGCATAGACTAGTCGAGCACTGTCACAATCGACTACTCCAGCATGTATTAACCATAATGCATACAAAGTGTTTGCAAGTACGACGTGAATTTTAGAATTACAATATTGCGTGGAGCTGTTATTATATGACCTTATCTATGTTGCATGTAAAAATAAAATATGTAATGTAATAATTAGGGTTGTGCCTGAAGCCGAATACCTTATTCGGAATGGCACGGATAATGGCTTAAAAAACGAATAACGCTCAAGGAATAATTCTGCCTGAATACTCGGCTGAAGCTGACAGAGTCTGGTGTTTGCTAGATAACAGGTGAGCCAGGGGATCAGCGCCAGAAGTGAATGAATGTAAACTTTATGAGTGAAAAGCGCGCAAATCAAACACCGCATTGTTGTCGCCTCTCTGTGCATCTCTCAAAAATCAGAGCGTTGCAAGAGTAATTTTACCTATAATAATACATCATAGCTACACGTTATATTATTTGTATATATTTAAAAGGCAAATATTGAAAGCTTAGGCTACCATGATACGAATGAATGGAATAAGCACAGCGCGCTCACCAATCAAACAGCAGCGTTGCGCGTCTCAGTCTCTCAAAAACCAAATCAATTCTCTCTCAAAAGTAGGCTAATAATCAACATAGATATGGATACATTGTCTACTTGTCCTACATGTTTGCATCTTTATGTTTTGCTGGTTTGCGCGGCACACACACATCTGTTTAGTGAAGTCGACTATACATTATAGACTCGCTCAAAGTGTTCTGCGTAATGAAATGTGTGCATTAAATGGATTCAGTCGTGTTCAAATGATCACTATGACACGTTTGTCATGACATCTCTCTGCTTGCATGATAAATATTATTTTAGAAATTAATAATTAATTCAGTTTAACACGACATACTTGTTCAGTGATAACTACGAAAAAATATATAAAAAGTCATAACAGTCTTATCAAGTAACTGTACGATGTTGTATCCGAATACAGATAGGAAAAATTTTGTGATTGTTACAGATACAAATACTGGCTGTTACATGAAAATGTAAATATGTAATGTCATATATAAAGTTTTTAAAATTTACATATGTAATTGTTGCATAAGGCTATACATTAATACGCGTTTATTGATAAAAAAAAAGGCTATCTAGGTGTAGACGTAAATAAAACACAATCTAACAGGTAGAAAATTAAATTAGAAACATCTAAACTTTTCAGGTCGCAGTAAGTGCACCACTGGTCATGCACATCCTTTCCCGGAACAATACTGAAAGCTAAGGCAAGATGGAGAAACAGATGATCATAGTTGTACAAGGATAGCCATTTTTTAAATGAATCTATTAGCAGAGCTACTGCAAGGGATTTTAAGTGCTGGAATTCCATTTATTCTTTGCTGAAACTTCTGCGTCATCATGGAGAGCGGGTCATGGTTGCCCAGCAACAGCAGACGCCACTGGAGCGCGAGCGCAGGCTACAGAGTGCTTTGGAAATAAGGAGAGCGGCGCGCCTAGCGTTTTCCACACAGTTTCAGTCGCGACATCGTGCAAATGTGGTTTTGTTTTGAAGGAGACATTTTTTTTTTTTTTTTTTTTTGCTGGACTCGGTCGAGACCAACTAGAAGACTTGGCGAGTCCAATGGCCAAGTCCGAGACAAGTCCGAGTGCAAATTCAACGAGTCCGAGACAAGTCCGAGACGACAGAAAAATGTCTCGAGTCCGGACTCGAGTCCAAGACCGGACTCGAGTACTACAGCCCTAGTTACTCACTACTTGTTCCAAAAAGTAACTGAGTTAGTAACTGAATTACTCTATAATAAAAGTAGCTCGTTACCAGGGAAAGGAACTAGTCATTTGAAATGAGTAGAACAGACAGGTACATAACTTTCAATATTTATTGCACGTCAACAGACAGCAAGATTTTTATCCTGCACTTCAAGGGTTATCTTTGTAAGAAAAGTGTTTTTGGCCACTAGCTTTGTAGATGCGTGTCACACATTGCATGTACACATTACATGCACGTTCTTGCCTTTGACCACAATGAATTTGAAGTAGTGCTTATACCTTGAACATGCCAACTTTTCATCTGATTGCTCCTGACTCGCCATCTCTGCTGCGAATCTCTGTGTAGCTGTTGCATGTGTGTGTGTGTGTGTGTGTGTACAACCCCTGGCAAAAAGTATGGAATCACCCCTCTCAGAAGATGTTCATTCAAATGTTTAATTGTGTAGAGAAAAAAACCAAGCACATATATGCCACAAAACAATTTTCACTCAACAAAACAATATTCTGGCTGTATAAAACACTTAAGAAAACAACAAAGCATGGAAATATGGAATCACACAAATCTGAGGAAAATTATATGGAATCACCATGCATTTTGCATTTCTAAAACAAACACCTGTATCTGATTACAACTGCTAATTAGTCTGCAGTTAAAAAAGAGTGCTTGCACACATTAGTGAAGTGTTGAACCAAGATGATTGACATAACTCATGGCTCCAACACGAGAAATGTCAGTTGAAACAAATGAGAGGATTATCAAACTTCTCAAAGAAGGTAAATCTTCACGGAATGTTGCAAAAGATGTTGGTTGTTCCCAGTCAGCTGTGTCTAAAATCTGGACCAAGTACAAATCAAATGGAAAGGTTGTAAAAGGGAAGCGTACTGGTAGACCAAGAAAGACATCAAAGCGCCAAGACAGAAAACTTAAAGCAATATGCCTTGAAAACAGAAAATGCACAACAAAACAAATGAGGAACAAATGGGCAGAAAGTGGAGTTCAAACTCCAAACGAAAACGAAAACCATCATTAACATCTAAACAGAAAAAAACAAGGTTTCAGTGGGCTAAAGAAAGACAATCTTGGACTGTGGATGACTGGATGAGAGTTATATTCAGTGACGAATCACGAATCTGCATTGGGCAAGGTGATGATGCTGGAACTTTTGTTTGGTGCCGTTCCAATGAAATTTATGAAGACAACTGCCCGAAGAAAACATGCAAATTTCCACAATCATTAATGATATGGGGTTGTATGTCAGGTAAAGGTATGGGAGAGATGACAGTCATTACATCTTCTATAAATGCACAAGTTTATGTTGAGATTTTGGACACCTTTCTTATTCCATCAATTGAAAGGATGTTTGGTGATGGTAGCATCATTTTTCAGGATGATAATGCATCGTGCCATAGGGCAAAATCTGTGAAAACATTTCTACAGGAAAGACATATAATGTCAATGGCATGGCCTGCAAATAGTCCGGACCTCAATCCAATTGAAAATCTGTGGTGGAAATGAAAGAAAATGGTCCACGACAAGGCTCCATCCTGCAAAACTGATCTGGCAACTGCAATAAGACAAAGCTGGAGACAGATTGATGAAGTATACTGTTTGTCATATAGTTAAATCCATGCCTCAGAGAGTTCAAGCTGTTATAAAAGCCAGAGGTGGTGCAACAAAGTACTAGTAGTGTTTTTATTTGGTGATTCCATATAATTTTCCTCAGATTTGAGTGATTCCATATTTTTTTCCTCTGTTTGATCTGTAAAAACAGTTGTAATTGACTATAGTTATCTTTCTTTGTTGTTTTTTAAGTGTTTTATAAAGCCAGAATATTGTTTTGTTGAGTGAAAATTGTTTTGTGGCATATATGTGCTTGGTTTTTTCTCTACACAATTAAACATTTGAATGAACATCATCTGAGAGGGGTGATTCCATACTTTTTGCCAGGGGTTGTATGTGTGTGTGTGTGTGTGTTTGGCGCCGCTGGCGCTGCCGCGTGTGCCGGCATGCGTGTAAAAACACTGCCTCTGATTGGCTACCATGAAACACATGACTCTGCCTTAGCCAATCACAACAGCTTATCTCGTCTTTAACCCACCTGCTCACTCGCTGTGTGAGCTAGGGGTCCGTTCGGATTTCATAGTTTATTAAATCAATGCATAGTAACGCACCACATTTAACGTTCAGTAACGTTAACGGCGTTGTAACGACGGGAAAAGTAATTAGTTAGATTACCGCGTTACTGAAAAAATAACGTTGTTACCTAACACCGTTCTTTTAAACACCGTTGTTCAAAACACTGCTGGCCTATGACCTGGCAGAGAGGTTAGGCTTGAAACATTATTTTCATTCAGAGTGCAAGAAGGCAGGAAAAGATAGGTTCTATAATTTTCTAAGAAGACAAGGAACCCTGTCTGTCAGGACTCCACAGGCAACGAGCATTTCTAGGATGGTGGGTTCAACAGACCGAAGTTGGACCTGTTCTTCCATATTTTTGAGGATGAGCTCCATGGCTTGGCGAAAACGTTGACCCCACCCGTCTGTGGAATATGAATGAGGTGGGTGTCCAGAATGTACAGAAACCAAACAAAATTGTTGATTCAAAGGGGAAGAGGCAGGTGGCAAGAGATACAAGTGTGAATAGAGGCTCTGCTGTCACTGCTGCCTGTTCCATGAACGCAGCTGGGCAGTTTGTACCACCACTGTTCATTTCTCCAAGAAAAAGAATGAATAAATACTAAAGTAAATACTCTAAAATAAGAATTTACTACTAACAAACAAATACAAACCTTCAATTATTCCAACTGTTGTGACAATTTTTGCTTTATTAGAGATGAGAAGAGGATCACTAAGGGGTGCATGTTCCAAGCACGATGAGCAGTGCATCTCATTTGGAACAAAAACTTTTGGGAGTTCCCTCTCATCTAAATACGTTTTTGAGAGCAGTAGGGAAGATGGTAAGGTTTTATTCATAAAGATATATTTCACCATTTTCTTCAGATCCTCTTTTGTTGGAGGGTACACAGTGTTCTCAGAATCATACTTTTCTAAAGAAAGACCAGTGTGCACTGGCAATGAAGTCTTGCAGGTCAAATCCTCCTCTTGAAATGGGTACCATTTCCATACTGCCCTGGGTATGCAGGAACACTTACCAAGCATACAAGGGCAATGCCATTTGTTGTGTTTGGCATTATAAACCACCATGATCCAGCCAATCGGTCATAAAACGAAACATTTGGCTCAAAAACTGACTGTTAAGTCCCCGGCTTTGTCTAGGGATGTGGGACTAACAAACATATATACCCAGGATGACTCAAAACGTGTCAAGGTCATATATTAATCTACTTCAGCCCCACGTACACTCTAAAAACTGCTGGGTTGAAAACAACCCAATTTGGGTTATTTTGACAACCCAGCGCTGGGTCAAAAAGGGATGAACCCAGCACTGGGTTATTTTAACCCAACCAGTTTGGTTATCATATTTAACCCAGCCTGCTGGGTTGCCTTTTTTATGGTTTAAAATGACTATATTGCAGGGTTTCAAAAACCAGAGCGGGTGTTTTTTATCACTGTATTTCAGAAGGAAAACTACTGTATTTAGAAAATGTTCGATATCATTTCGCATGTGCTTGATAAGGCAGCGTTTGTGAGCTCAGCGCCGCTCTGCAGCCGTTACCGGAGAAACCTACCTCTCCTGCTCTTAGCGCCTCCTTGCTGGCAGAAAATAAACTCGCAGAGTGCAGCCATGTGGGGAAACAATGCATTTCTACGTTAAAATTAACCCAAATTGAGCTAGGCATTAAACCTACAAATGTTGTTCATTTTAAATATCACTTTTACACAAATAATTATCAAAAGGAAAATATTTATTTAAAACAAGAGAAAAGTCAAAAAGTAACATGTTAGAAGAAATGCAGAAAAGGATGGCATTAACAGCTACAGAGTTCATAAAGCATTGAACATTTGATGAATATAACTTAAGATCAAATTGGACATATTGTATAAAAATATACGAAAACACAATAAATTTACAATTAGTTAGGTTTTTTTCCAACTATTCTGGCATGACAGTACACAAATAAATCACAACATTAACTTTGATATTATAACATTTAACAGACGCGCGTGTGTGTCTGAGTGAAAGAATGTGAGCAGGTGTATGAATGACAGAGTGTAAACTCTTCTACTAAACAACACAGAAAAAGCATTTAACTTTTTTTTTTTTTTTTTTTTTTTTTTTTTTACAAATTATACACTTACAGTTTGTTTCATAGTCCATGAATACAGATCATGCATAACGGTCAATTTTCATGATCTCTTTAGCATAATTGATGTAATCATGAAGAAACCCCATCAGCATATGTGACATCTTCTACATCATCCAGGGCAGCGTCCTCCTTTAAAACCACCGCTGCATCAGTTTAGGGGAAAGAAGATTCTCCTCTCTGACCAGCATTCATCCCAGTCACCACCTGTTCTTCATCAGTGGCCTAAGAGAAACACATTTGAAAAAATTTAACATTTAATTAAACTATCAATTTTCAGGTAGAGGTGTATTCACATCCGTAAGGATAGGTAAATAATCAGTTTTAAAGGTTCAACACACTGTGCGGTTGTTTAAAGGGGGGGTGAAATGCTATTTCATGCATACTGAGTTTTTTACACTGTTAAAGAGTTGGATTCCCATGCTAAACATGGACAAAGTTTCAAAAATTAAGTTGTACGTTTGAAGGAGTATTTCTGTTCCAAAAATACTCCTTTGTCACAAGTTTCGGAAAGTTTTTTTCCGAGTATGGCTCCTGTGTGACGTTAGATGGAGCGGAATTTCCTTATATGGGTCCTGAGGGCACGTTTGCCGGAAGAGCTCGTGCTCCCATATAGCAGAGCAGAGAGAGGCTGTGCACAGACAATCACTGATCAGAGCGAGAGCGTCGCGAAATGTCACAAAAGAAGTGTGTTTTTGGTTGCCAGGGCAAGACAACCCTGCACAGATTACCAAAAGAGAAACAGCATTAAGGGACCAGTGGATGGAGTTTATTTTTACAGAGCATGAACGGAGTTGTGCAAGTGTTTGTGTTTGTTCCCTGCATTTCTAAAATGCTTGTTTTACAAACAAAGCCCAGTATGACGACGGATTTGCGTATCGTTTATTTCTTAAGGATGATGCAATCCCAACGAAAAAGGGTCACGATTGTGTGCTGGAACCACAGGCGGTGAGTAAAACTGCTTAAAATATCTCTGCCTCCTTGTTAGTGCGTCCGCCTAGAGACCTGGGTTCGAGCCCCGCTCGGAGCGAGTCCTTGCTGCTGCTGCTCTCGTTCAGTTTCAGCCTTCACAGCTTCTCAACGCAACTGGCGCTCGTGATTCTTTAGCTCCGCCCACAGGTCACACCTCCAGGCGCTCGTGTTTTTCCGGGAAAAATCGGTACAGACTATCTTTCTCTTATGAATATAATAACACTAAATACTTTTTGGAGGTGTGAAGGCTGCAGTACTACTCTATAGGTACTCAAGATTAACAGGATTGTAGCTCCCCCAGTGACAGGCATGAGGCAAGAGGTCTTGATTAAAATACAGGGCTTTAATGTTGGTCAACCCGTGAGAACTGGTTTGAAGAAAGAAAATTAACAAATTAACAAAATAATGCTATATGCATGTCTCAACATATTGTGTTACAATCCAGCCATTTACAGCTAGATACTTTATATGTTATACATCAGAAAAAATGGCACATGAAAACATATATCAACACAAACACCCTTATAGTAAAATTAACAGTTAACAAACCTCATTGCTGCTTATCACAAAGAGGTGCTAAACATCCTTTCAGATCTCCCATATCATCTTCTGTCTATTTTCTTGTAAATTTATCCACTTAAACACTACAACAGCGGAATAATCAGTCTCTTTCGCCGTAAAGTTTTTCTCAGTGCGTCGCTCAAAAGCGCCCGGCCGGAAACCTCCGGGTGGAACCAATAATTAGTTCCGTCTTGCTGTTAATATTCAAATACAGAAACAGAATAGTAAAAGTGCTAATACAGAAATAAACTGGCATCAGGCAGTTACAAGGATGTTGAGTGAAAACGAGCATTTCACCCCCCCCTTTAATGTCTGGAGCCACAGCGCTCCAGAATGCTATAATGGCAGCACTACTGTGAGGGCAGGTGATATTGTTTGAATAAATATTGCTTTCAGAAAGCTTCTTTACTGAAACATTAAAACAGACATGACATTCACATACCTCACAATATTCATGTACATGGAGGGCTGCTCTTCAAACCGTTAGTTCACCAAATAATTAAAATGTTCATAATTTACTCTCCCCATGTTTTTCCAGACTAATACAAACTCTGCTCATTTTTTGGAAAACATATGAATATATTTAATATTCTCTTTTTGTGTCCTCCATTGCTAGTCTGGGAGACCAGTATTTTATTTTGAACATACATGTTTGCTATCATATAATTTAAGATGTATTCATATATAAATATCAGAATTTACTTCTACAATAACTCTATTTATGAAGCTTGAAAATACTGATTATCTAAACTATAAATGGATTAACAAATATTATGAGAAAACTAAAAATATATTAATTTATGTTGTAAAGACAGACAAAAGTCTTATAGGTTTGGAATGACTTGAGGGCAAGTAAATGATTTTTTTGTGTGAACTTTACCTTTAAGAGTGAAGACCAAGAATAAATGACTCTCCAAATCAGACAACTACAAAGTTGGTTTTATTTCTGCAATAAAAAACACAGACATCAATGGTCTAAATGAAATGAGCACGTAATCACACTGTTGTTGCATCAAAATGTGAAGTAACAGAAAAATTTTCTAAAAATAACTTACATAAAATCTCAAAGGAATGATGCTCTCCCATGTCTCTTGCTTTTAACATCTACAAAAACAAACATTATTTTACTCTTAGTAAAACACAACAACAACTGATAACATGAAATTATGAAGTTTACTTGCCTTAAACGATCTTTCCCTCTCTTCAGAAGAAGCTGAGAAAACCTCCTCCTCACACAAGCAGACTTCTGTGTCCTTAACTCCAGTTAGTTTGAGTTCTGCAAAGAGGGACATCAATGGTTTCAATAAAATATTAACATATACATACATACATATATATATATATATATATACACATACATACACACACATAATACACATATATTGTTTTTGCATCAAAATGTGAAGTTAACGGGCAGGACACAACCGAAACAATTTTCTAAAAAAAAAAAGTAATAATAACTTAACTTACATCAGTCTCAAAAGAATGAAGTTATCTTGTCTCTGGATTTCAACATCTAAAAAAAAAAAAAAACTATTTTTACGAAGACTAAAATAATAAGATAACTTGATGTTATTCTGAAGTTTACTCTCCTTAAACCGTCTGTCCCTCTCTTCTGAAGAACACCTCCTCCTCATCCTCACACAGGTCTGTGACTCCTCACACAAACAGCTTCTGTGTCTTTAACTCTCAGCGCGAGGACAATGAAGACAGGAGCTCGACAAGAAATATTACATGTAAAACATACTTTTAACAGTTACCACTTCAACAGCCTCAAAATAATTATGCTAGTCTTTACTACACAATGCCGTTTCCTTTAGGAGACAAACATACATTCAGTTTAACCGTGAAAAAAGACAAATTAACATGAGCCTGACCGTGACCATAACTGTCTGTTAACGCCTCAAAAAGTACAGATAATGTAAAATCTTATGTAAATATGACAAAATACATTCACAGACGTTATATTAAAAGTACATCCACCGTTCAGTAACGTTACATGAGGCAGTTAAGACCTCCGTGTCTGAGGCGAAAACCGCGTCCGTTTTTAATATATATATATATATATATATATATATATATAAACCTTCCACCTTTCATACAACCGGGTAAACAATAAAAGATAACTTTACATTTTGAATATTTACTTACCATAGTCTTTCACTCGCTTCTCGCTTCTATCACCCTGAGAAAATGGCGGCTGCTCGCACTGGAGACGTACGATTTTGACGTGACGTGCGTGCTCTCCTTCACGTCCGCATCCTCAACCCAGCCCCGCTGGGTTAAAAAAGAGACTTATTTTCAACCCAAACTTGATTTAAAACATCCCAAAGTCCTATCCAACGGCCTCAACCCAGCAGTTGGGTTGAAAAAACAACCCAGCATTTTTTTAGAGTGTAAACTACAAAAACAAAACTCAAAAACATACAACACAATATACAGTTTTCACGGCTCCCACCATGAAAGAGATTGCCCGTTGCTCACCACGCCGACTTCCAGATGATCAGAAACTCCGGTCCAACAGCTGCCTCCACAGAGTCACTTGACAGACAGTACGGGGAGAAACTAAGATCAGCACTCAGCAGATTGCGCTATAAACCAAACAGTAATTCACACAGTAGCCCAGGGAAAACCAAACTTTGAGAGCACTTTACTGGCTCAACTTATGGTCCCCCACTAATTGTCACTGATCAGTTTCAGCTGATGGATTCTCACCTTGTCAACATCAAGACACCCAACACTTGCAGAATAGAGACAGAAAACACAGCAACACACACAAAACACAAACACGGGTCATAACACTGACACATAGTGCATATATGATGGACCTCCAAGACTCACTTAGGATGCAAAATAGACATCTTGTTCTTCAGCTTTCTTCTGAAAATTTGAACAATGTCTTTTGCATTGCTCTGAAAACCATTTGTGCCGTACCATTTCTTTTAAAACTTCTTCATCCAGGACAACATTTTTGCATCCAATCTGCAATAATCTACAGATTTTAAGTGTGCACACTGACAAGATCTCATGTCACTTCATCTTTTAAAATACACAATAGCAGCAAAGGCGCGGGATGTGGGGGTGCTGCAGCACCCCGTTGTTTTTTTGTTTGGCTGTTGGGAAAAACAGGCATCTATTTTACACTAAACAAGTGCAAGTAGATGGTATCGTTGGTGGATTGTGATTGTGCTAATCAATATAAAAAAGTTTATTTTTAAATATTAAATCACCAAATCCAGTGGTGTAGATGGTAAATCATGTGTCATTCTATTCCTTTTGACACAATTGACATGGTTTTGAATCTGCGTTTTGGCGAACATTTTTCCTTTCATTTTAAAATTTCAAATCACTTCAGAAAAGCATTTATTAATAATTAAATTTAAGAAAATCATCAAAATCATCGGGTAGGGTCAGGGTAGGTTAAGGAAGGGTTTTTTCCCAATAAGTTGGCATCCATTTAAGAATTTTAATTAATTTAGACTCAACGAGTGCAAACAGGTTTATAATGTACATACATAGGTGGAGATTAAGAACTTATATATAAACTGCTCAATCGACCATTTTTTGTAAGATTTAACGTTACAAAATGTGTTTGTGTGCCTGTACATTTGACTTGAATAATGTCCAAAAGATATCTGTTTTAAAGCAGTGGGTAATTCACTTTTTGATTTGCTTAAAATCTACTTTGTGATTCTGTTGGCAAACATGTTTATGGTTCATTCTTTTCAACGTGTTTATTGCTAGGGCAGCAGAATAGAGCAACTTTTACAAGTGATTTGTGCGCAGTGTATCTAGTTGCAATAGCAACCCAACGCGCTTGCTGCTGCTCTAATCATAATAAAATTATTTTAATGGTACATGGATTTTGACTTTTTAGGTTTACTACAGAAATGCTAAAACGTATTTAAAAGTTTGACTTACTAAATCGACTGGCTTGGTCTATGTGAAGCTAACCCATGTGTATAAATAGAATTGAGCTATTTGCAGTGTTAATAGCATAGGCTATCACTACAAAATTGTATTTTCTGCACTCCAAGTGACAGTTGAAGATTAGAAAATCTGAAAGAATCAGACAAAAATTCAAACAGTAATATGTTTTTTTTCTAGTGAAAGAAATACATAAATGAAGAAAGCCACAAAATATTACATTTCATTAATGCATATTTACTGATTAATACACTGTTTTGTAGATTTTCACCAGAGATTCGGAACCAAGGTGGTGGGATTATTTTAGAAAGATAACGGGTTTATTATTTTATTTTAACAGATTTGTAGGTCTATTAGTTAAATCCATTTACTTTAGCAAAATTTGTTGCATTTTATGCCATGGTGGCAGTTCAAAAATGGGGGGAAAATCTTTGTTTTTTGCCCCCCAAAATGAAATTAAGTAGTAATTTAGTAAGTAATTTACCCCCTTTTTGGCTTAGAATTTCAGGGGAAACTGGTAATTTTGACCCCATCTACAAATACTGAATTTCACTGTATATATGCAACAATTGTATTTAGCCAAAAAAAAAAAAAAAGATTTTTTGATTTGACACAAAATTACCCAAATTATCCTTAATGTAACATGTATAGCAAAACGAAACTTATACTAACGTTCATGATGAACAACTCGAAATCTGTGGCTTTGCAAATGAGTAAACACCTAGTGACTCTCCTGTGGTTTTACAACACTAGTTAGACAAAAAGGACAACAATACGAACTACCAACTCTGAATACTTCGCCTTCGATGCACATACGGTCATCGATTTTTCACACTGTAACATGTGTCTGTCAACAACAGTAACATTAAACTGATTACTAAAAGTTGCAGGGTATAAAGCAAAGTAATTTGCATTAGAACAATCTATCATAATTGACATAATTAGGTTATATAAAGCATAGATAAACATATGATGAATTACACCGTATCTTACTGCCGCCATCTTCTCTTGTCTAAAGGAAAATACTTATGGTTGTTTCTTCTTTAAATTTATTGGCGGTTGGCATACCAATTTGGTGCATTACCACCACCAATTGTTTGGGGTGTGGAGCTTCAATGCGGATTTAGACGCTATATATAAACTATATATATATATATATATATATATATATATATATATATATATATATATATATATATATATATATATATATATATATATATAATATATATAAATTCTATCATATAAACCTGTTTCCATTGTCCTTGCCATAACTTATTGACTTCTGTTTTAATGACACTTTCCACTTCTGATTACTCAATGGAACTTGCCATTGCAAGTCTGACTTAAGTGTCTTTTTAGCCCTATGATCAACTGCTTCATTACCCTCTATTTAAACATGAGATGGGACCCACATAAAACACACTGTAATATTAAGATTTTGTAATCTATACAGACCATGGAAGATTTCATAAATCAAGTCAGGCCTACAAACAGATTTTCAATTTGCAATACTTATTAATGATGCCATTGAGTCCGAACAGATGATATATTGGTTAGGTCCAATATTGAAAGCGGCAATCATTCGTATATTTTACAATATATTATATAATATATGTATCATCAATATATTATTTAATGTATTCAAATATATAAAATATTAGAAAATAAAAAGGGAAAATAATATATTACAATATATCACAATATATTTTAAGAAATATATTGGTAAATATATTTTCCTTTCATAAGGGATGGTCCATTCACACACCTAACCTTAACAAACCTTATATTTTCAACCTGCTTAACTGGTTGCCCATAACGAGTAACTTGTATTGCAGGATTAATATGCTTCTTAGAGAAACAAATAACCTGTGTCTTGTCCACAGAAAACCAAAAAATGTTTCCCCATTTCTCAACAGTGCTGACTGCTGCCTGTAGCTTCTTTCCAACAAACGCTGCATTAAGACTAGCCTGACTACGTCAGACTTCCGACTTCCGCTCAATTTCATTTCGCTTCTGTACTCAGTCTGAAACAGTGTCAGAGCTTTCTGTTTGCCACCGGTCTGGAAACAGCCGGGCCAATCAACGAACAGAGGGCGGGCTGAGAGCCGTGACGTAGATGCTTAGCGCCGAGTTTTACATTGTAGGTTAGAGAAATCGAAAACCGAAACGACCGCGGAAATGGGAAACGAGACACGGGATGCAATTCGCTCTGTTATAAAGAACATTCAACTCTTTTTCAAACTGCAAAAGTCGTTTACAGCCATGTTCACTCCGGTATTTCGCTCGAATCATCATGTGTTAACAACAGGTTTACAGTGGAAGTTCAATCATAGATTTGAGTTTGATGCATGTCTGTGCTTCGATTCGGCTGTACAGGCGCATAACATACGTCATAACTAAACGTATCTGATTAACTACGGGTAACCAATAATTTTAAACTTTAGACAAGCGCCCCCTAGCAAGAGAGAAAACACTTCTCTATTATGCCATTCCAGACTCTGTCTACGAAGCAAAGTGAAGTAGCAGAGTCTGGTATTACCAGGCTACATTACGACCCCTTACCCATATTGCCCCATAATCTGCATATAAAGACCTCCCAAGGCTAGCATCAACCTCTGAAAAAAACTCATTAATCATGATATTAAATAAATTAGGACTACATACACTTCCTTGTGGTACCCCATTTTCTATAGAGTAGACATTGAAGTAAGATTCTCCAATTCTTACCTCTATAGTCCTATCCTTCAGAAAATTCATAATCCAGTTGAACATTCTTCTACCAATTCGCATACTCTAATTTAATAAGAAGACCGCAGCTACTAGTTCCTTTTTAGCCTGAGACTTCCTAATTTCATCCTCCAAACATATCACCGGATGCATAGTTGACCTCCCTCTAGGGAAACCACTCTGTTGTGGTATTAGCAAATTCCTACTCTCTAATATGTAAGTTAACCTGTCAGTTCCATTATTTGATATAAGTTAGATGTTAATGCGATAGGTCTATAGCATGGGCGTAGGTTTAGGGGGGGACGCTAGGTACTAGTCCCTATCAATATTTTGAGATGACAAATTTGTCCCCACCAGTATTTAGCAAGCTCCTTTAAACTGCTATTTGTATTTTTGCACTGCTATTTGGATCGATTCTAACGGCCAGGATGACGACAGTACAAGAAACGCTGTAATTTGATTGGCACCGGGGTATCTGACAGGCTACACGCGCGGGCCGGGACTACTTTTGTGCTTGCACTTGCAGCGAGCGGGTGATGCACGCGCTGTGTATGTGTGTGCGCGCGCATGTTGACGACGCCGACAGTAAGTTACCAGGGCTGTCTCTCTGCCACATACAAAGGCCAGAGTAAAAACATTTTAATATTCCGTTTTTTTTGCCCCTTTTTTTACTTTGTAGATGCCTTATGCAAAAGGGACATAAGAAGCTTTTTCATAAAGCAGAGTCGGAGTGTAAGCAAAATAACTAGCTAGCCACACAAATAAACTAGCAGTAGTAACTGACCAGGCTTTCAAATGCAGATTCTACTGTGGAAAATAGTATTAACTGGTGATAGTATGTGTTACCCAGGATGATAGAATACTACGTTAGCAAGTAACTGAATGTCAATTAGCCTGTACCTTAACTTAGAATCTTGCAGTCAACATAAACGTGAGTGTACTGGAGGGTAAATAGTGTTTATAATAGAAAAAGGTTATTATATTTATTTATTTATTTAGATTTGTTTCCTTGTGGCAGAGTTTTTTTTGTTAGTTTAAATACTAATTTATGTTAATAAACGTTTGGTTGTTCAGCATTACACAGTCTGGGGTGTTTGTTTGTTTTTTTTTGTTGTGTTTTTGAGAGTGCATTTTTGAGATTATACAGTTATACTAGCTCTTTAGGGACAGTATACATGATGATATATCGGGGTCAGGGCACAGTATAATGAGATGAAGCAGATTCACTTCTGTATTGTGATATTCTGTATTGCAAACAGTCTGAAATAAAAAGGGAAATCATTAAATCACTGGTATCTTACAACAAAATAATGGGGGGGGGGGTGTATGGGGGTGTCCCCACCAAAGCTGAGACCAAACCTATGCCCATGGTCTATAGCTAGTTGTTTCGCTTTTATCTTTCCCTGGTTTTCCAATTGGCATAACAACAGAGTGTTTCCATGCTGACGGAAATACCCCTAACTCCCACACCTTATTATATAGCTGCAGGATCATAGACTGAGCTTGATGATTTAAGTTTTCAACCATTTTATAACATATTTCATCCTTACCAGGGGACGTTGCTCTGGCTCCTACCAACGCTCTTTTGAGCTCAAATAAAGAATAGGAAACATTTAGTGTTCCATTAAAATCATCCTTTTTCATTAGTATGTTAGAATGTTCTGTCATTACTTCATCTCTACCTTTCCTTGCATCAGGTGTCAGATTAGTAGAGCTATGGACTTTTACAAATGTTTTTGCCAGAGCCTCCGCCTTATTTTTATTTGTTATCATAACTTTGTTATTATATTTAATAGCTGGCAATGTATACTCCCTCCTAATTACTCCCGTCCTTCTTATCATACCCCACACTTGATTAATATGTGTTTCTCTTCCTATGTTATTGCAAAACTGCTTCCAGTAATTTCGTTTAGCATTTCTAATCATTCGTCTAACTTCTGCTTGTGTCTTTTTGTATTCTATTAGGTCATTAAAAGAAAAGGATCCTTTAACTTTCCTAAAAGCTTTATTTCTTGCATTAATTGCTTTATTGAATTCATCTGACCACCAGGGGACTACCTTAAAGGTAACTGTCTGGTTTGTTTCTTCACCAGTTATCTTTTCAAGTGCCTCTTTACTTAGTTTGCCACATGGATTATAATAGTTCACTATCCATATGGTTGTTTTTCTCATCCATACTTCAACTACTATCGCCTCAGAGTCTTTGCTTATTTTTATAATCCTATATCCTATTCCCTGTTGAATAAACATAGCTACACCACCTCTAGTGCCACTTTCCCTATTCATGCATACAGCAACATATCCATGTAATATAAAATCTAAGTGAGGCCTAAGCCATGTTTCTTGCACACAAATAACATTTGGTTTTTCAATTCTTTCTTCAATATACTTCTTAAATTCCTGCCCATTAGAGCAAAGCGTTCAACTACAGAATTGCAAAAACCATTATGATTCTCCACATGATGGCTGAGTTTCCTGTGTCCCTGCATGAGTTTTGCATTTATTGCATAATTCCCCAAGATATTTTTGTGCTGGCTTTATGATAATTTTAATCCTCTCTTTTCTGCTTTGTGTTTAAGCTGAACAATTGACTACTTCTGCCAGAAATGCTACATACACAACACTGTCCACTCCAGTACTTGGTTTGGTTGCTGTAGGCCTATCATATTCTCTTCTTATCTTGTTAGAATTCTGGTCCTGTCTCTGTTCAGTCATTCTCGCTATTGGCGATACTATCACACTTCTTTTTGTATTCGTTTCCTTAATGGCTTCAACATATGTCAGACTTACTTCTACTCTGATTCTCTGTTCTTCCTTTATACGCAGTAACTCTTGTTGGCAGCATTTCCTCACAAAATTGTAATAGGACAGATAAGCTCCTGTTTTGTTCCATTCTTGGAATACATCAATCTCCTAGCCTTCACTACTTTAACTCCTGATACATTTTCCAAGATTTCTTCAGTGGATATGTCAGTTGAAATCCCTGTAATAACCCCTTGCACTGTTTTCTGTTGTCCCCAAACAAAAAAAAATTTGACTTTCTTTCCTTTCAAAGTTCTCACTTTAATCATATTAATTCTCTGTTTGCCATCAGAACAAGTAATCAACAAACTGCCATCCCAAAGTGGTTTAACGTTCACAGTACCTACAGTGTCATGTAAAGCTTTCGTCAGCTTCAATGGGTTTACAGAACCAGGAAAATGAAACCATGTTGCATATGGAAAAATAAAAAGAAATAAATGAATAAATCAATCTGGAAATAAATACATGTGGGAATAAATAAATACATATGATAAATAAAAAAATGCATGAATAAATAGACCCCATCACAGGAAAATTCACAGTGCGTAGTGCGCATGTTGGGGTCAGAACGTTCCATCGAATTCCTGCAGGTAAGACATAGCTACAAACTAAATAATAAATACTACTAACATGTCTACTATGATTTTTTTATTTTTTTTAGTTGGCTACTATGTATGCCTGTTCTAACTGTGTGCTTTGTGTCTTAATGAAATGTCACAGTTTTTTTTATTATTTGATTTTTTTGACCTCATCACGCACTGACGTGATTTCCTCGCATCTCCGAGCTAACTGGTGGAATGACAGACACACTTTAGTTTAGCAGTAGCTACCCTAGAGGGAAGGTGATGGATGCATGGTATAAGTGATTAGTAGTCGTGACAGTTTTCTAGGGAAATAAAACCATCATGTCAAGGAAATCAGTCTACAATGCATCAATCTCCAATAGTAAATACTTAACGTTACCCTGCCATGCAGGTGCAATTTGCAGTATGGATGTAGTCTTCCGGCTTGTTGATCACAACCCAGGCTTGGTACATAGAGGTGCTTTTCCCTTGGTGCTGGCTCGTTAAAACCTCCACTTTTAACACACAAAAGTCATCGCTTATATCGCTATATAAAACCATCTGGACATGCCCACAGACTACGTAATTATATGCGTCTAGCGATTTGTACGCTCTTTGTTTTTCTAGCGTGTAAACAGTCGGCTATATATATATATATATATATATATATATATATATATATATATATATAGTGTTAATGTTCAGACTGTCTATTTAAAATGTTAAAGTGGCTGACAACAATAAATATTCTTATTAGGAATAAAATTGCTTAGGTTTTTGAACCGTAGCTGAACAGTTAGGCCTACTATGCTGTTGAAAAACACAGGGTGGCCCTGGCTTAACCATTTGAAGGATGTATTTATTGTATCCCCCACCCCACCACCATTTAAATTATGACTTGATTACAACTGCAGTGTGACTATTACATTTTATTACTCTCATTTGCAGTCTTCTATTAGGGGTTGTAATTTTGGATTCTGGAACAATCCTAATTCAATATTCAATATTCAATATTCAATCCTAATTCAGTTCTGTTTCATGTCTTCTGTAGATTTAGAGTTAAAGAAGACAATGCTGAATAAAGTCGTAGTTTTTGCTATTTTTGGACCAAAATGTACTTATGATGCTTAAAAAAAATTCTAACTGACCCTCTGATGTCACATGGACTACTTTGAAGATGTTTTTCTTACCTTTCTGGACATGGACAGTATACTGTACACACAGTTTCAATTGAGGGACTGAGAGCTCTCTGACTAAATCTAAAATATCTTAAACTGTGTTCCTAAGATAAAACGGAGGTCTTACGGATTTGGAACAACATGAGGGTGAGTAATTATTGACATAATTGTAATATTTGGGTGAACTCACCCTTTAAGGAGCCAACGTTTTATTATTACTATTGATTTCTCTGATTGGTGTTGGAATATTGTTCCATTCTTTTGAGGCTTTAATAGAGAAGGCTGACTGACTAAACGCTGTTTTCCTGAATGGAATAACACAGTCTCCTCTGGATGTTCCTCTAGTGAGGCGACTGGTGTTACTCAAGAGGTGAAGGAGCCAGGCCATGAAGGATTTTATATGCTAAACAGATATTTGTGAACTTAATAAGATTTTCCCAATTTAATAAATTCTATTTTGACAGATACATTGCAGTGATGAAAATGACGTGGTTTCTTATCCAGAACTTTTAAGTGTTTGTTTGTATAGGGACTGTATTGGTTTCAAAGTGGTGTGGTTGGCCTGAGACCAGCTGGTGAGGCGGTAAGTCATATGCGAAAAAGATCAGTGAATGCATAAACATTTTGTCTGCTCGGGTGGACAATGAATTTCTGATAAATCGAAAATTGGATAGATTAAATTGTACTTCCTTAATAGTTTGGGTGATATGAGAATTAAAATTGAGTTTGGAGTCTATGAGAATACAGTTTTTTTTTCATTAGTAAAAGTAAAGTAAAAAAAAAAAAGGAAGTAACTTGTGTTTGTAAAGCAATGAATTCTTAAAATTAAACATGTTTTCAATAAGATACTGAAAAAAAATTAATCTGTTAGTGAAAAGTTTTTTTTTTTTCCTCAACTTTCTGTAGTGTCAAATGTATCTCCAGTTATAGAATCACCCATAGAACTGTGATTGAGCTGCAGTTATTCATGTCATGTTTGACCATGTTTTCCTTGAGTGTATTGCATCAATCTTATCCTCATCTTCTATACCAGCACAGGCTCTGACTTGGCAGAATGCCTGGAAAGATTGAGTCACTTTGAATTTTTTTGGCCACTGCCTGGCCTTTTTAAAAGAAAGAAAACAAAACATTGTATTTGCTGACCCACACAATAGGACAACTCGATCTACTGACCCGAGTGATTAAAACAAAAAAATAAGCAGAATACCACTTTCCATTCATACATGAAATGAAGAAAAATAAATAAGATATAAATAAATATAATAAATAAAAAGAACTGCTGATATAAATAATGTGAAAAATATATATTTACATGCGCTCGAGCCTCTTCAAGGTTCATGAAGGCATTTTTAGAGAGCTAGAGATAACAATTAAAATAGCTAGCACATATAAGTCTAAGTTCTTAAAACAAAGAAAACAAAAAGCACATGTGTATGCAAATGTTAGTCTACTACTTCTACCTGAACGTCAATAATTTGTTTTATTGTCTCTTAATTATACAGAACTGTCTATTAATACTTAGAAATGAATTGACATTCATTCGAACTATTTAATTATAAATGTGGCAAAATTGCCCGATTGCTGAACAATAATCGCGATTCTAGACGGGTCTTTTCTGAAGTCTCGTACTGTACAGGCCTCTACTGGACGCACCAGGAACAACAGGGGCGTAAAACTGGTAAAACCGTACCGCTCCAGGTCTGACTGAGCCTCACTCTTCTCGTTCAGGACACAATGAGCGATTCAGAGATTTTGCAGCTGCGGGAGATAGACTCCACGGTCCGCAGAACCAGAGCTGAACAGAACCAGCAGCAGCAGCGGGACAGTAATGAGGAGGAGGCCGCTCTGAATGCGCTCCAGAGCCGCGAGCCCAAGCCGCTGATGGGCGAGAGCGCACAGTGCTGATTCTGCTGCTCGGGTTCGGGTTTCTGCTGTGGATTCTGGTTCTGATCTCAGACCAGCAGCTAATCGCCAGCAGCCCGGGACACTTCAGCTCCGTCCGCGCCAGGTATACTTTAGCACAGTCAGGTGAAAATACCATGGTACTTTGTTTACGATGGTATTGCGTAATCACGTTATATCACTTCAAGAATACGTAATAAAAGGGTAAATTTACATAATGCAATATATGGTATTAAATACTAAAGTTTTCTCGAGTGTTTATGGTTGTGATAGACCCCCTAAACTTGTTGTTGACTCATGATTAACAATAAGAATTATACTTGTCTTTATGTGTAGGGCTATATATATATATACATATATACATATATATATATATATATATATATATATATATATATATATATATATATATATATATATATATATATATATATATTACTATAAACAGTGTTGGGAAGGTTACTTTGGAAATGTAATAGGTTACAGATTACAAGTTACCCTATTTAAAATGTAATAGTAGTGTAACTTTTTAAATTACTTTAAAAAAGTAATGTAACTAATTACTTTTGAGTACTTTTTGATTACTTTTATAAATTTCTAATGAATGTTTATTTGCAACTGTTAATCATCTTCCACCATTTACACCAGGCAGGTTTAACCTTAAAGTAGTGCTCAATACTGTCAGACTTTCACCATCCTTCATCACTTGAATTAAGATGATCACATTTGAACACATTCACCACACAATCAGACTTTAGTACTGCCTTTTACTTCAATGAGATCTGAAGTTCAATGCAGATTTAAAATCAAAAGAAATAGTTTATAGATACTGTTTTTGAAACCAAATCTTTCATTATCCATCCATCTCTCTCATGACTTTAATACTGAAGATTTTTATTTGACTTTTACCATGTTTTGTAAGTGCATTTTTTTTTTTGGCAAATGAATTACCACTTGTATTTATTTTTACTACAAAGTCCATGATTAAACCACGCTTAGTACCATACCATAGGCTACATAAATTTTCCTAAGGGTTGTGTTTTTGTATGCACTAGCTCCCCCTAAACCTATGATAAAATATGATGATTTGTCTGCTAAATTACTGCTGTAACATTACAATAGATAATAATGACGTCGTTTATAAAGTATTTTGTGTGAGTGTGAGCAATGTGCTGCTGTTGCTTGACTAAAAGACAAAACTACATTAGCATATTTACAGATGAGACTGACCTATACCTGAAACCCTGAACAGAAGTGTCGCTTCTGCTCCAGCTGTGCGCTTACACAGTTCACTCCGGTCTCTCTCTCTCTCGCATCGAGTCTGATCCAAACCGTTCGGCGGAGGCGCAGAGAGCGCGCAAGCCCAACCATTGCCAGTCACGACTGCCAGTCATGAATCATTGCCGATTCATGATTTATTAGAGATTCGGAAATAATCGCTTTAGTATATTCGGCCTGCAATTATACAATAACAATATTTAAGTAGAGGGCCAAATCGTCTGCCGGGCCACCGGGAATAGTCCCGGTTCTCCCGATGTCCAGTCAGCGCCTGATTTCCACAGACACGCAGGACGTGCAGGATTCATATTCAGTCTTTTTGCGGCTTAATAATCACAGACACCAGTCCATATCGCGTTTTTATTCAAGTGTACGACCTACTTTTGATTTATTCATCCAAAATGTGGCATATTTCGTCCGCGTTATAGGCTGAATTCCATTTTTATGACTGAATTCTACGAATGTGTTCTCCGCCTCGCGGAGATCATGGGCCATATGTCTTAGTGCAATTTGGGAAAGACATAAGCTGTATGTGGATGTGTGTAAATATTCAAATGTAATCCTCTTTGTAATTGTTACAGTTTTCATAAGTAACTGTAATTTAATTACTCATTTTTTCTTAGTAACTGTAATTGATTACTGTTACATTTATTTTGTAATTAAATTACGTAACGCTGTTACATGTAACTAGTTACTCCCCAACACTGACTATAAAGTCAGTTTACATATATTGTAGTGGTTACTACTGTTATTGGTACTCTGGTTACTGATGTTGTTTATAACAGTTGTGGTTGATGCAGTTTACCAGAGTGTTATCATGACAGCTCTGATGTATTGAATTAACCATAGATAAAATCGATGACATAGACTACACTCAAAAAAATGTACTTTCACCTTTGCTAATTTTACTTAATCCGTTCATGTTATGATTACTTAAAAACAATTATTTAACAATGTGAACTTGATTTAATCTAGTTCATTCAACAAAAAAGTGTGTATTGTCAGCTTTAATTAAAAATTATTTGTTCAGCCAACATAACATTGTTGCGTAATAGTAACTGATTAATGAAACCAACACAGACTTGCATCTCATTGGCTGAGGATTTCTGCAGTGTATTATGGGTAATTGTTATTCTGTCACCCTCTTGGAGAAGTGTAGCACCATTAGATAGGTAGATGAGTAATACAACTCATAGCAATGAAGTTGTTCTTATAAGTTTTAGAACAAAACAAAGAAACAAATGGTTTGAAATGTTGCTTTATGTTTCAAATGTGTTTGTGATATAATTGATCAACTATATTTATAGAAAGGTCTGAATGAAGAGTAATATTAATCAGCTGCTCATGGTCCTAATGCAAGGGGTGGCATTCCTAATATGGCATTATTCAAATTTTATGTCATCATTGTTTAACATTTTCAGGTACAATTAACTCATTTGTTGTTTGTTGACTCTATTAAGGTTTGTTAAGTTTACTTAAACTTATTTTGTAAAATGAACATAATTATTAAAAACATTGTCCAAAAAATTGCAAATTAGTTGGGTTGACACTATTAAATTAAGCTTTGCCCAACCATAGTAAATAAGTTGAATCAACCTTAATAAATTACGTTGACCCAAAGTAAGTACATTAAATTGGAGTAACAGAATTGCATAATGCTGAAATAAAGCAAATTAATCATGTGGAAATCCTTTCCATGATTTTTTTTATGTTCATTCAAAGAGTATTTTTTTTGAGTGTATGAAAAATCAACTTTAAAGCATTAATAATATCTGTTTACTGGGTTTTAATAAACAATTAAGCATTAAAAGAATCTGAAGGGATAATAAAAGATTCATTTTAGTGACCAGTATTGTTTTTAATTTCAAATAGTAAATATCTCTAGCAACATACAAAATGTCACATGAAGGTCTTTAGTTCATTGCATTGTATCGTTTAAATAAGAAAGAAAAAAGATCTTCCAATGTTTATTTTTACATATCACACAGCAAATACTGTATCTCCTCTAATGATGCATAAAGTTGGCATTAAATGACAATTCATGTTTCCAAATGAATGCTATTCACCTCATTGAAAATGTTTCATAAATTCATAAAGAATTAATAGAATAGAATAGTGTATTCATCTACAGCGATATCATTGACTTGATTGCAAATAAATGCACAGAAACTATTTAAACTGAACAGAGATGACATAACTGAATTCAATGATGAACTTCCTTTAACTATCATTTTGCATTATTGAGACACTGTTTTCCAAATGAATGTTGTTCAGTGCTTTGACGCAATGTATTTTGTTTAAAGCACGATATAAATAAAGGTGATTGATTGATTGATTGATTAAGATAGGATAGGAGAGAATACTAAAATAGTCTTTATTGTCATTATACACAGATACTATGAAACTCTTTTTGGATTCTCCGCTTCAATTCAATAACTCAACAAAACCCATATCTGTAGATAAATAAATAACAAGAGAATAAGGGCAGTACAAAGTCCATAGCACATCTGTAACACTCTTCTGTTGTGAATCAGGAAGCACCTGGAGCGGATCACCAGCATCGGGCCGAGGACCGTCGGGAGTCCAGAGAACGAGATCACCACAGTCAACTACCTGCTGGATCAGATCGAGCAGATCCGGTCTGAGAGTGAAACCGGACCTCACTTCATCACGGTGGACATCCAGAGGCCCAGCGGCTGCTTCTTCTCCAGCTGCTACGACCGTGTAACCAACATCGCCGTCAAACTTCAGCCAAACACCACCGCACAGCACTTCATGCTTGCAAATTGCCACTTTGACTCGGTGGCCAACAGCCCCGGTGCGTTTCTAGATCATTTCATCAACGCTTCAGTGACCCCTCTGAGTTTACAGTGGGTACGGAAAGTATTCAGACCCCCTTAAATTTTCCACTTTTTGTTATATTGCAGCCATTTGCTAAAATAATTTAAGTTCATTTTTTCCTCATTAATGTACACACAGCACCCCATTTTGACAGAAAAACACAGAATTGTTGACATTTTTGCACATTTATTAAAAAAGAAAAACTGAAATATCACATGGTCCTAAGTATTCAGACCCTTTGCTCAGTATTTAGTAGAAGCACCCTTTTGATCTAATATAGCTAGTCTTTTTGGGAAAGATACAACAAGTTTTTCACACCTGGATTTGGGGATCCTCTGCCATTCCTCCTTGCAGATCCTCTCCAGTTCTGTCAGGTTGGATGGTAAACGCTGGTGGACGGCCATTTTCAGGTCTCACCAGAGATGCTCAATTGGGTTTAGGTCAGGGCTCTGGCTGCCATTCAAGAACAGTATTTTAGCTGTGTGCTTAGGGTCATTGTCTTGCTGGAAGGTGAACCTTTTAGTCCAGTATATCCCTGTACTTGGCCGCATTCATTCATCCAGTCGTCCTGTCCCTGCAGCTGAAAAACACCCCCACAGCATTATGCCGCCACTACCATGCTTCACTGTTGGGACTGTATTGGACAGGTGATGAGCAGTGCCTGGTTTTCTCCACACATACCGCTTAGAATTAAGGCCAAAAAGTTCTATGTTGGTCTCATCAGTCCAGAGAATCCTTCGGGTGTTTTTTAGCAAACTCCATGCGGGCTTTCATTTGTCTTGCACTGGCCACTCTGCCATAAAGCATTGACTGGTGGAAGTCTGCAATGATGGTTGACTTTCTACAACTTTCTCCCATCTCCCGACTGCATCTCTGGAGCTCAGCCAAAGTGATCATTGGGTTCTTCTTTACCTCTCTCACCAAGGCTCTTCTCCCCTGATAGCTCAGTTTGGCCGGACGGCCAGCTCTAGGAATAGTTCTGGTCATCCCAAACGTCTTCCATTTAAGGATTCTGGGGGCCACTGTGCTCTTAGGAACCCTAAGTGTAGCAGAATCTTTTTCTAACCTTGCACAGATCTGTGCCTTCCCACAATTCTGTCTCTGATCTCTTCAGGCAGTTCCTTTGACCTCATGATTCTCATTTACTCTGACATGCACTGTGAGGTGTAAGGTCTTACAGACAGGTGTGTGGCTTTCCTAATCAAGTCCAATCAGTCTAATAACAAATGAAGGTGTAGAACCATCTCAAGGACGATCAGAAGAAATGGAGTTAAATATATGAGTGACAAAGCAAAGGGTCTGAATACTTAGTGTGATATTTCAGTTTTTCTTTTTTAATAAATCTGCAAATATTTCTGTCAATATGGGGTGCTATGTGTGCATTAATGAGGAAAAAAAAGAACTTAAATGATTTATCAAATGACTGCAATATGACAAAGAGTGAAAAATGTAAGGGGGTCTGAATACATTCCGTACCCACTGTTTATGCTTTAATGGAGTTATGCTTCTTCCTTAATTCATCCTTCAGTTTCTTTGAGAATCTCAGTCACATCTCATTCAAGATAAATTCAATGTTGATTTAAATATCAACATGATGCTACTCATGTCTTGCAGTGAGTATTATGAAGCTCATTAGTGAGAGTTAATGAAATGTTATTGCTCATAAGTTGCTCTTTTATAACTTCTAAGACTTAAATGAGATGTAAATGAGAATTGAATTAAGTGCCTTCATCTCAGCTGTTTCTCCTTAAGTAGGGAAATAAAAAAATAAAACGTTTTAAATGAGCCTCTCGCCATCATTCAGTGATCATTCAGACTCTAGAGCGGTGAAATGAATGTGGAGATCATTAGATAAGAAGTTATCTAAAGGCAGTCTGTCCTGTGTCAATCCCAATCATTAGAAAACCGGGAAATGAAATCTCAGTAACATTAATGTTTAAGTGTTCCTGTGGCTTGGTGGTAGAGCATTGCATTGGCAGTGCAAAAGGTTGTGGGTCCGATTCTCAAGGAACATGTGTTGGGTAAACAAAGTTAGCCTGGATGCACTGTAATTTGCTTTTGATAAAAGCAGATAATTTGATTGCCATGCTTAAATTGTATTGTATAAATTGGTTTTATGTATTTGTAGTATGCTTTATTTTTTTCTTTGAGTCATCTTTCTAGATCTGGGTGAATAATGACACATGTATGTTATGTGTGTGTGTGTGTGTGTGTGTGTGTGTATGTGTGTGTGTGTGTGTGTGTGTGTGTTTCAGGAGCCAGTGATGACGCCGTTGGTTGTTCAGTAATGCTGGAGATTTTACATTCTCTAGCGAATCTCTCCACACCTCTCAAACATGGCGTTATCTTCTTGTTCAACGGGGCTGAGGAGACCATGCTGCAGGTGAGAGGCCACAGCACAGCTGACCTTTGACCTCAGTGAGCACGTGATCATTTCATTGAAATGTGTTCTGCTGGTTTGATGTGAATCTCTATTACTGACATCATTCATGGTCTCACTGTGTGTGTGCCACAATCACTCCCTGTCACTCACACATACACACTCATGCATGTAGAGGTCGAGTTTGATCTCCATCTCTCTCAGGGTAGTCACGGCTTCATTACCCAGCATCCGTGGGCTCAGCAGGTGCGAGCGTTTGTGAACCTGGAGGCGGCAGGAGTGGGAGGGAAAGAGCTGGTGTTTCAGACAGGTGTGTATCTGAGCTCAACAGCTGCGGTAGAAGAAATCTGCTCTGTTTCTGGAAGAACAAGCGCCACAGATCAGTCGTCATTTACTCACACTAATCCAGCGCTTCTCAACCAGTCAACTCCAGAAGACAAAATAAACATGGCAGTCAGCTGCAACAATTCAAAATCAAGATATTTCTTATATTCATTCACCCCAGAATTCACATAGCCTTGAAAAACTGGGAGGAGGATGGCCGATTAGACGTTAAAGACGTTCACAATCTACTTTTCAAGCAAATCATAGAGATCGTGATTTTTTTTAGTGTCCTCATAATAGTGTTAAAGGTGACATATCAGGAAAATCTGACTTTTTCAGGTTTTAATTGCTATAATCAGGTCCCTGGTACATCTACCAACCAAGGAAACGTGAAAAAGATTAACCCACAAAAAATGAGCGTGTCTGATTTTGTGACATTGCAAAGGGATCTTTTCATAATATTACCGCCCCTTAATCTGTAAATTTATACCCACGGCGCCGTCATTTTGATTTAGCAAGCGACACCGGTGTACCAGATGCCATGGTGAAAGTTTGAGGAAAACATAGTAAGTGTTTTTTCTTTGGCTGCACAGATGAGAACAGAACACTATCTGGAGTCCCAGGATCAGAGAAAACAACAGAGCAGTGGATGTATTGATTTACAATAAAATACTTCTTTATTGTCAACCATGGTTGAAATTTGTCTTTAACCACACCAGCAAAAACCAAACACACTTACAGAAACATACTGCAAAACACATAAATGCCATTATACTGAACCACATACCTAACGATAGTTTTACTCTGGTTCCAAACCAGAACCAGACGATGAACATTATTAACAGCATTTATTATATGATGCAGTCACACTTGCAGCAATATTTGTTAGTTCTGTATGTTGATATAGGGTATGGATCATCTGAGGTCCTCTTGAGGGTCAGCATCATCTCTTCTGAGGTGTTCTGCATCCAGACTGGAGCTTGTGCAAATCTAGTTGCAAAACATAGAAACAAATAGAGACATCATTAGCATAGCTGATGTTCCGGAAAAAAAGTAAAATGTATTAGTTTAACCCTAGCTAAAGAATAAGAATGCACATTTGATCAGATGCAAATGCAATCACAATTTAAGAAAGCTAAAGCATTTAAGGTCTTATGATGACTCAACAGGTAACCAGCGCAGAGACTAAAATTGGGGTAATATGATTATATATTTTCTTGACCTGGTAAGGACTCTAGGCGCTGCATTTTGGACTACCTGTAGCTTGTTTATTGAAGATCTAAAATAAACATGCAATTTATTTACCAGCATCATTTTCACATAACCAACTGTTTGTTTGTTTTTGTAACTCGTGTGAATTTTTAACGTACATTTCTTTATGAATAAGAACTTAGTTTAGTACTCACATGCTGTGACAGTTTTTTTTTCTATCCATGTGCTTCAGATGTGTGCTCTCAGAAAACCTTATAATAGAAGTTTAAACTCATATGGTATAAAACGCATGAGTTCAGCGGATAAACATGATAATCAGAACCAAAACAGATGTTTTTAGCAAGATGGAGCTGTAATGACACAGCTCTATTCTGGAAAATGGGACAGTGTGCAGCAGCTCATTTGTATTTAAAGACAAAGGCCCGATAAACAGCGTGTTTCTGCTTCCACTCAAAATAGGCACTTTCAAAATGTTATAATAAATGATCAGTGGAGTATTTTGAGCTGATACTTCACCGACACATTTTGGGTACACCAGAGACTTACAGTTTATTACATATTGTAAAAAGGGGAATAATATCTCTACTTTAAAACTACAGCAGTTCCTGCCTGCTAGATTATTGCCTTGTCCAAGTACCCACACTTGCGGCCTTTTGCACTCGATCACTTGACTACTTCAATTATGTATTTCCTGTATTTGACACAAGTGTTAAAGTGAGGATGAAGACCACAAGTGCGTTTACAACTTCTTTTCATTACCTGATGGGACACACTTAAAGTGTTAAAAATTCGCAAGTGTTTAAAGATTTGTACTTTGCATTTTAAAATAAACGTTTAAATGTCTGTTCAGTAGTCCCTATAACAGATGACACAATTTAATCTCTGTTGCTTCTTATTAAGTGATAAAAAGCAGTTGGAAATGATGTACAAAATAAGTATAGCCTATCCACTTTTGCACCAATAAAACTTGAAGCACTTTCTTTTACTACCAAATTATATGTAATATCTAATTATTATTAATATTTCACTTACATTGGAAAAGTTACCCGTTATCTCTTGTGATCTTGGCAAAAAGTCTCATGATTTATTTCCAGAACATGATGCATGATGGGATACATGAAGCCTTGAATACCGCTCTGAAGTATTTGTGGATTTAGTGTGCGTTAAGGGCACTGCGCTTTGGCATTTTTAAGAACTTGGACAGTCTTGCACACTTACTTCCTGTCGCGCGCACATGCTCTCAAGTGCCCAATATTTTGCAAGTGTGGGTATTTGGACAGAGCATTTGACTTGACAAATCATATTACGCGTCTCTATCACGTGTCTTTCATGCATGTAATGTATTAAAAACAATTCAGTGTGAGCTAGCCTAGCAATAATAGCATGATGAATTTTAGTTTCAGTTTAGATTTGCATCACATTCCACTCCTCTACAGCAATGCCATAGAATTAATACAATAATTTAAATTGGTCTCGGATGTCCTCAGTGTGTGTTTGTGAAGTTTTATCTCAAAATACCCTACAGATGTTTTTTTTTTATAGCTTGTTGAAATTGCCACTGTTTATGCATTATCCTCTTTAAATGAAAATGAGCTGCTGCTCCTGCTTCCCTTTTTAGATGACTGCAGAGCTTCAAGAGCTCATGCTCACGGGTATACCACCAGTGTTACGGTTTAACTGGTGGTGACAGTGTAACTGACCTCACATTTCTTCCAAACACAATTTTTATCTACCACATTCCTATTCGCGATCATTCTGGTAGCATGTGAAGGCAGCATTAGTGAAAACAGGCAATAAAACAATTGTAGCTTTAGTAACATTAGCTTTAGCCAAGATGCTCTTTTGAACAACAAAATATGATGTGTGATGTTTACTTTGTCTATATTCTGGACGTTTGCGCACAAAGTGTTGTTATTGTTCCCTTCAGAAGTAATCTTTGCACAACTCCAGCGCTGAACTGACCCTTGTTTGTGAAGCAGTCTGGTGTAAAATGATTAGCACAGATCCGGTTATTATTTGGGACATTTCTTTCGAAAACTACAGCGTCCTCAGCGGTCTAGGGACTCCTATGTTCATTGGTGAATCCCAAAACACAACACTTGTAATGGCTATTTGGCGCTGACATTGTCTGGAACTGCTCATGTGGAAAGAATGTCTAAGATTTTTTGGGGATTATTAAACAATGAGTGGGTGGATTTTTACCATTATAGGCTGGTTGTTTTCACGCACTGCAGCCACAAAACTGTGTTTGAACACCTTATAAAAGCTATTTGTGGCATTCTATGTCACCTTTAAGTGAATAGAAACAATTTTTTAAGTAAATCAGATGAGTGTCAGTATATTTTATCAGCGCTTTTGGTCTTAGACAGTAGCCTAATAAACATGTTGCTGTTTTTGTCGTAATGTTAATTCAAACAACAAAAGACAAGTGTAACATCAATTTCTGCTCTTGACTGAATAATGTTATAACTTTAATAAGAATGAATGTACATTTGATTCACACAGTGATGTCCTGTTTTAACAATAATCATCATGACAGCTGATTGTTAAATGCAATTTTGTGTTTATTAAATGGCACACATATGTAAGTTCATAGCCTCATTCCAGTCTAGATATTCTCAAAAATACCTCTCAAAACTGGGAAGAATTTGTCACAGCATTTATAAGATAAGATAAGATATTGTGAGACTGTGATATATAACTGGGAAAAATGAAGAAGCCTAATTTAAAAAATTTGAAAGGTTATTAAATTAGTAAAATCTTGAAATTTAATTTTATAGCATATTATAATAAATATATTTGTTTCACCCTCTGGTAATATATAAAATATCAGTTAGAAATCGCAAGTAACAATATTCTTAAAAATCCAAATATTTTATCTTTATCCAGTAAATCAGGCATGGCTGTAAATTAAATGTAAATACACCGGTTACAAAGAGCAGGAACCTATAGAATCTTGTTTCCACCACTGAATAAAAAGGATGACATTTATCTCACGTTTCTAACAAAAACGTCAGAATTGTGAGGTAAAATTTATACCTCACAATTGTGACTTTTACCACATTTATGTCTCACAACTATGAGCAAACTAGATAAATAAATGATCTGAATTGTGAGGAAAACTCAGCACAGTTTTGATTACATTACGTTTTGATTGGAAAAACTCCAGGTTTCTATTAATAATAATAATAATAAAAGAAATAAATATATATATATATATATATATATATATATATATATATATATATATATATATATATATAACATCAGATGAACCAGAGGAAAAATATTATCCCACATGGAGTTTTGGGAGTCAGAAATATTGAGGATGGCTGATCTTAACCAGATGTGTCTGTTTTGTTTTTCTGTGCAACAGAAATTTTCATCAGTTAGTTAATTTTTCTGTTCATATTCACTTCCACGACATGGAAAAGAACAATGTGACTATTCTGTTATGACTAAACGTGAGGGTTAGTAAAGGAGGTAGAATGAGCCTCAGTCATGTGTGTCTGTCATGTCTTTCGGTGTGTGTGTGTTTGAGGTCCGGAGAACCCGTGGCTGGCCCAGGCTTACGCCCGTGCCGCTGTTCACCCGTTCGCCACAGTGGTTGGTCAGGACATTTTCCAGAGCGGACTCATTCCTTCAGACACAGACTTCCGCATCTTCAGGGACTTTGGGAATATTCCTGGTATGCGATAAACACTACAAATTTTTAATAATAAAATAAAAAGTATGTTAACTAAAACCAGCAGCTGTAGCTGCCAGAACTTTACTGTACAACAATACAGAATTAACAAGTTTTACAGATTAAGAAATGTATTTACATTAAAAACATTTTATTAAGTGATGTATTGCTGATGATATTGCTAATGAGAAAACCAGAAGTGTTGACTGAGACTGTCAGACCATGTTTAAGACTTTTTTAAGTGCAAATCTTCCTCCATCTCAAACTGCAGGAATTGATATTGCATTCATAGAGAATGGTTTCATCTATCACACTAAATATGACACTCCTGGGCGAATCCACACCGACTCCATCCAGAGAGCAGGTGAGACGTCTGATTCCTGAGCTACAGCCTCATATGAAAACATTTGGAAATAAAACATCTGCTCCAGAGAGAATGTTTTCATTCAGAAAGTTCTCAGCTGGTTTGTTTAAGATACTCGAGATACTTAACGAAAGAAAATCATACCCGAGACCAGCTGCACTCTCATTATACAAACACAAGCACACTCTCTCGCTAAGTGTTATTGTTCTGATAAGACTAACACCTTGACAAAATCAGAAGTCAGACGTATCAAAAGATGGACACTATTTTAATAAGGTCTTTATGCATAGAAATATTTCTTAGAGCTAGTTTTACTTTAAATAAATCAGGGAAAATGAGTGTGAGAGCACTATAATGCCATAAAAGAGCAGATTTGAGTGTAAATTTCTGCAGGTGATTAACTGACAATGTGCACATTAAAGAACATAGACACAGATCATCTCCATAATGACCAACAATCTACCAAGAGCAGTGCAAATTAGCATATGCTTTAAGACATGTGAAATAATGGCACAAATATCAGTTAACTGACCTGTGCAAACATTAGAGAGTCATGTTAAGTGATTTATTTAAATATTTTCCTCCCATAAATGTAGTGTCTGAAAGGGAAACTCCAATAAATGCATAAGGTAAGCCACAAAAATAACTGTCTGTGCCTTTTCAGTGCTAACTTTGCAACGTGTGCCTATAATAAACCCTGACCGTTTTTAAAGATCAAAAGAAAGTTTCTAGTGACACAAGCTTTTAGTACATTTCACAGCTTGTGCAAAAGTGGTTAATGTCAGTTATTAAACAGATTCATCTTTTGACATTACTACAGAAGAGACTCCTTCAGCTTTCGTAATATTATGAAATTTATTTCTGTGCTGCTGAAGTTCAAGACTGGTTTAGTTAATAAACCTAAATTAAAAACCTAAAACTTGTACTTGTACGGCGCAAATCACAAAATCCTACTGGCCTTAATGTATATTGATTACTCATCTCTTCATTCTCTGCTAATGTGTCCACTGCTACATTTACATACTATCACAACAACATTAACTATTTGCCTAAATCTCACAGTCTTTTAAAACATTTCCTCCCTCCTTTGTATTCATTCTCCCCTCCTTCATCAACTCTAACAGCTGACGATTTTAACCACATTCTTTATTAATATTAAATAAATTACGAACCTCAGTGCACAATTTGCCACACCACAACCTGTCAAGCACATCTTACCAGCAAACATATTCATCCTCCTCTTCACTCTCTAATGCAGAAGTCTCTAAACGCATCCTTTCCAATCATCTTACTACAAGTCCACTTGATCATATTCCATCTCAACTACTTCAAGCAATTTCTCCTGCCGTTGTGCACTCACTCACTCACATCGTTAGTACATCCCTCCACACTGCTGTTTTTCCCTCAAAATAAAACAGGCTCATATAACCCCACTTCTTAAGAAACCCACTCTTAACTCTTAATTTTTTAGAGAACTACAGACTGGTTATCCGTATACCTTTCATTGCAAAAACAATGGAACAATTTGTGTTCAACCAAGTCTCTACATTTCTCACACAGAACAACCTCCTTGACAGCAACCAATCTGGCTTCAGAAGTGGACATCTTTATTTATATAGTGCTTTAAACAAAATACATTGTGTCAAAGCAACTGAACAACATTCATTAGGAAAACCGTGTGTCAATAATGCAAAATGATAGTTAAAGGCAGCTCATCATTGAATTCAGTGATGTCATCTCTGTTCAGTTAAATAGTGTCTGTGCATTTATTTGCAATCAAGTCAACGATATCGCTGTAGATGAAGTGACCCCAACTAAGCAAGCCAGAGGCGACAGCGGCAAGGAACCGAAATTCCATCGGTGACAGAATGGAGAAAAAAAACTTGGGAGAAACCAGGCTCAGTTGGGGGGCCAGTTCTCCTCTGACCAGACGAAACCAGTAGTTCAATTCCAGGCTGCAGCAAAGTCAGATTGTGCAGAAGAATCATCTGTTTCCTGTGGTTTCCTGTGGATAAGCTGAATTTCTCATACCACATTGCTAAAACTGCCGGGTCCTGCAGATTTACTTTATTCAACATCAAGAAGATCGAGCCCTTTTTTTCGGAACATGCTGCACAACTCCTTGTTCAAGCTCTTGTTCTGTCCAGGCTGAACTATTGCAATGCCCTCTTAGCAGGTCTTCAAGCCAGTTCTATCAAACCTTTACAATTAATTCAGAACATGGCAGCAAAATAAATCTTTAATGAGCGGAAAATAATGCACGTCACACCTCTGCTCATCAGTTTGCACTGGCTACCAATAGCTGCTCGCATTAAAATTTAAGGTATTAATATTTACCTACAAAACCACCAATGGTTCTTCACCTCTTTACCTAAATTCATTACTTCAGACTTATATGCCCTCTAGAAGATTGCATTCTGTAAGTCAACAGTGTATTTTTGTTACATCTCAAAGAGGCATAAAATCAGGTTCACTGACTTTTTCATTGAAGGGTTTCATTGCAATTATTTCATTAATGACTCACCTTAATTTTGTTCCAAACCTGTAAAACCTCATCTTCGGAACTCAGTTTAAGATATTTGAGATTTAGTCTGAGAGCTTCAGTCCCTCCATTGAAACTGTGTGTACGGCATACTGTCCATGTCCAGCAAGGTAATAAAAACATCATTAAAGTAGTCCATGTGACATCAGAGGGTCAGTTAGAATTTGTTGAAGCATCGAAAATACATTTTGGTCCAAAAATAATAACAACTACAACTTTATTCAGCATTGTCTTCTCTTGGTCTGTTGTAAGTTCGTTCGCTGCAGTGTAGTGATATCCGTTTTGTGAACGAATCATTCGATTTAATCGTTTCTTCTTGAATCAGTTCATTAGTCGAACTGAATCGTTTGAAACGGTTAGCATCTCCAATAAGCATTAATCCACAAATTACTTAATCTGTTAACTTTTTAAATGTGGTTGACACTCCCTCTGAGTTAAAATAAACCAATATCCCGGAGTAATTAATTTACTCAAACAGTACACTGACTGAACTGCTGTGAAGAGAGAGCTGAAGATGAACACAGAGCCGAGCCAGATAATGAACAAAAGATTGACTCATTCTCGAGTCAAGAACCGGTTACATCGGTAACCAGTACACTCAATCAAGAACCATTTCTGTTGGACGCGTCAGATTTGAGAACCGAGGAGCTGATGATGATGCGCATGTGTAATTCAGCGTCAAGCAGATGGACACAGAGTGTCTGAAAAGAGTAACGTACTCGGTTACTAACGTAACCTCGGTTCCCTGAAATACGGGAATGAGTACTGTGTCGAAGACGCATATGGGAAAAACCCCTTTTTTCTCCTGAACTGAAGCCTTATTCAATCACGCAGTGAAACTGTACAGCCATTGGATCATGCAGTGTTATTAAAACAAACCAATGGCTTGGCCGAAATGGGCGGGGAATCTGGCTATATATTGCCCGCTTCGCCACAGGAATTCAGGTTACTTCGACTGAAGCGACGACTGAGTTGTGCAGCCTTTTTAGCATGGCAAGGAATGCAGTACTCATTCCCGTATTTCAGGGAACCGAGGTTACGTTAGTAACCGAGTACGTTCCCTTTCAATACTTCTCTCGTACTGCGTCGAAGACGCATATGGGAACCCAGTTCAATCACGCCATGCTAAGAAGGGAGGACGACCAACGCAATCACACTTGATTTGTTAAACCAAGATATTACAATAGCAACTAGGGGCAGAATAAGCTCAATGAGGTTACGTCTGGCCTAGCCTGATCATCCCGTGTTTGTATCGCCTCAGTACCCAAGGGACCGAGTGATTACGAGTAGAGTTTGAGCCTTGGGCAAGAATGGCCAAGAGGATGCAAATGAGGAACAAGAAGGTGGCCTTCACACAGAAAGTACCCTAGCATGAAGCGCCGGGACGTCTAGATTGTAAAATCTAGCAAATGTGGATGGCGAGCTCCAGCCAGCCACCTCACAAATTTCTGCGATAGTCACACCACTAGACCATGCCCAAGACGAAGACACTGCTCTCGTCGAATGGGCTCTTACTCCAATTGGGCTTTGCAGGCCCAGAGAAGAGTAGACTAGCTGGATTGCATCAACAATCCACCTTGAAAGTCTTTGCTTAGAGACCGGTAACCCTCTGGTGCGGTTTCCAAAGCATGTGAAGAGCTGTTCTGATCGTCTTATTGGCGCAGAACGCTCTATGTAGACTTTTAGAGCCCTCACTGGGCAAAGTAGATTCAGCCCTGGATCCTCCTCTGTGTTTTGTAACGCAGAGAGGGTTACCACTTGTGCTCTAAAGGGTGTGGAGAGCACCTTTGGCACATAGCCATGCCTCGGTTTCAGGACGACCCTCGAGTCATTAGGCCCGAATTCTAGGCAATTAGGGCTTATCGAAAGTGCTTGGGTTTTCGAAAGTGCTCGGGTTTTCACCATGGTCTGAGCACCATGTGGAGAACACAGACCATTTGGAGGCATAGAGGCGTCGTGTAGACGGAGCTCTATCCTGTGAAATTGTGTCTAGCACACGCTCAGGGAGTCTCGCGGGCTACCGTCGAGTGACCAAAGGTGCAGAGACCACTTCTCTGGGTGTGGATGCCAAATCGTCCCGTCCGCCTGAGAAAGGAGGTCCCGTCTCAGGTGAATGGGCCATGGGGCTGCAGTCAGCATCTGCGACAGGTCGGCTATCCAGAGCTGATTTTCCCTGAATGGGGCTACAAGCAGAACCCTGCATCTCTGGTCCCTGACCCACCTAATTACTTGGGGAATCAGAGGAACCGGAGGAAAAGCATAAAGAAGATAGTTGGGCCAGTCCTGGGACAACGCGTCCTCGATCTTGGAAAAATATGTTGGGCAATGAGAGTTGTCTTTTGAGGCAAAGAGGTCTATTTCCGCTCTGCCAAAGACCTCCCATATCTTCTGAACCGTCTGCGGGTGGAGTCTCCACTCTTCTGAGGAGACTCCGCTTCTTGACAGCATATCCGCGCCCTTCTTCAGCTTGCCCGGAAGATGCACTGCTCTCAGGGACCCCAAATTGCTTTGGGTCCATTCCAGCAGTCGCGACGTTAGTCTGAAGAGACGCGTCGATGACAGCCCACCTTGGTGATTTATGTAAGAGACCACCGTCATGCTGTCTGATCTGACCAGCACGTGGTGGCTCTTTAGGTCTGACAGGAAGCTCTGGCAGGCTCGTTTAACTGCAGTCATCTCGAGGCAGTTGATGTGAAGCCTGCTCTCCTCTTTCGACCATTGGCCGAAAGCGGGTTTTCCTTCGCACAGCGCGCCCCAACCCTTGTTGGACGCGCCTGTGGAGATCACTTTCCTTCTGCAAACCATACCAAGTGGAGCACCCCGTTCCATCCATTGCATGTTCCTCCAAGGGGTCAGGGCCGAAATACAGTCCTGACTCACCTTGATATTCAAGCATCCGTGACGCCATGCACGAGGTGGAACACGCGGTTTCAGCCAATATTGGAGGGGGCGCATACGTAGCAGCCTGAGCTCCAGCACCGGTGATGCCGCCGCCATAAGACCCAGCAGCTTCTGGAATGTCTTTAGGGGTCGAGAAGCACCTATTTTGAAAGAGGCCGCAAGTCGCTGTAGAGCCGCAGCGCGCTCCTTCACCATTGTTGCCCTCATCGTTACTGAGTCTAACACTAGTCGGCTGGGGGACAGTGAGCTCTTGACAAAATTCACCCTGAGCCCCAGGCATTCCAGAAGGCTGAGGAGCACAGTTCTGTAACCCAATGCAATATCCACCCCACGTGTGATTTTCCCTGATCAAGCTAATTAATCTAGTTCTCTCTATTTAAATAATTCCGACTTCGAGGTAGAGTTAGAGTAGAGTCTGGAACAAGTAGTGCCTCCCTAGCTCCAATCATCAAACCAGCATCGACTTTGGAAAGCTCTCCTACGTCTCCTGAGTTTCCTTCATCTCCGCTGGTCCCATCCAGCTCTCCATCATCTCAGGAGTCTCCTTCACCTCCACTGGCCCTTTCAAACCCCCCTTCATCGCCAGAGCGCCCTCCAGGGCCTGCTCCTCCAGAGCACCCACCAGAGCCCGCACCTCCTGAGTGACCCCAGATTCCCTAGTTCTCCCCAAGACCCGTGGCCAAGCTGGCTAAGGTCACAGAGGATCCGCCATGTCCTCCCGAGCTACCAGCTCCACCATGGCAACCCCAACTTCCTGCTCTACCCTGAATGCTCTCCTTGTCTCTACACTGTTTCTGTCCTGCACCAGCCTCCGGGGCGCCTGCCCCCTCACAGATGTTACTATTACTATTGATGCGGGTCGATATCTACAATGTGTTGGTTTCCGTTTAGTTCCAGTTTGCTCCTTTTTAGTTCATCTACATTCATTTAGATCACCTGTTCCCTTGTTTTTAGTTGTCCTCATCACTTGTCTGCCCCTTGTTATCTGCCCTATTTGAGTTTGAGCCCATTCTGTTCTCCCTTGTCCTTGATTAATGTTACGTTTGAATGGTCAAAGTTTGTTTATTAAAAACAATTTTTTCCTACTCCTTCGTTTCCCTCTTCTAAATCCACAGCCACCTGACAGCGTTAAGCTAACTGACACTTTTCATTAGCAGCTCTGTTATTTTGTTATTGTTTGCTCTTTTGTTAGTTTTGATTGCTTCTATTGTCCTTATTTGTAAGTAGCTTTGGATAAAAACATCTGCTAAATGACTAAATGTAAATGTTAATACTTGCTCAGTAAATGCATGTGTCTGTGTGTGTGTGTGTGTGTGTTAGATCTGCTCTCTTGTTCTGTAATGTAATGATTGACTTTGACTGTTGTATTGTTTTTGTAAAGCTGCAGAAGAGCAATATAATGAAAGATACCAATGTTCCGTAAGTAACTATGTTTATTAATAAAAATAATAATCAAAATGAATAAGCCATTAGTATTATAAGCAAATAGACCAAAATGAATAAGCCATTAGTATTATAAGCAAATAGACTATTGTATTCAGCTCATGTGCTACACTTATGTTTGCATAACTTTTAAACCTTGGTTTGTCCAATCAGAATGTAGAGCCAGTGCTGTGTGTTTCATGGTATTATAATAATTCTCTGTGGATCAGACGTCACTGATGCTGCTGTAATGTGTCATCCGTCATTCAGCTGTTGACTTAGATTTATAGCTGTGTGAGCACCTTAAACATGAAGCGTGAGGAGAGACCGTTTTTTATACAGTTGGACAAATACTGTATGTATCAGTTGTTTTGAGAATGATGGACTTCATGTTTATCTCTGTCATCAGGCGACAACATCCTGTCCGTCCTCAAGCACTTGGTGATGTCAGATGAACTGGCGGATTCCTCTGAGTATCGCCATGGTACCATGGTGTTCTTCGACATGCTTGGATTGATGATGGTGTCATATCCTGCTCACGTTGGCACTGTTATCAACTACCTGGTGGCTGTCGCCGCGGTGATCTACCTGGGCGGGAAATGCTTGTTAACCAGCAGTGTGGGTACGTAATGGATAACATGACCTAATATGTCTTTTACTAATTGTGTTTGTTTATTTTCATGTTATCACTTAATGTTTAAGACATTTTGTTTATGGGCATTTTTAAAAAGAACACTTCTTTGAACATTTTTGATTTACTATTAAATTTCATGAGACTTATATAATTGATGTATTTTATAATATTTATACTATTCATTATATTTTTGATTTTATTAAAAATAGTATTGTTAAATATGTTAAAATATATTGTTAAAGTATTGCATTGTCTATGTTTATTGATGTTCCTGTGTTTAGATAATTATTTTAATATCTACTAATACTATTTATTTATTAATTTGTTAATTTATTCATTCCCCTTACGAAAGGAAAATATATTTACCAATATATTTCTTAAAATATAGTGTGATATATTGTAATATATTATTTTCCCCTTTTTATTTTCTATTATATATTTGAATACATTGAATAATATATTGATGATACATATAATATATAGGATCTATAAATAATCGATTCCGAGGCGTTGGGAATCGAGAGTCGATTCCAAAGGTTGGAATCGGTTCCATCAAGGGGAATCGACTCCTCATTCAGAGTATTTTTCAGTTCAACAAAGCTTATCTATGGGAGTCTCTCTAACAGAAGGCTACATCCGACAAAGGCTGTACACATTTAAATTCATGAAAATAAACAGAAAGAAAACGAGCCAGACCTGATCATTTGAATTTTAGGATGTAGCCTTTCGTTTCAGAAGCACAATTCACCTAAGCCATAATTACAACAGTTGTAAGATAAAATATTATTTTCAATTATATATAATATAAACGATTCAGAGGTTATTTTACGGTGGAACTGGCTTGTCCAAAATTTTGAGCGCTGCATGAACGAATAGATCATGACGTCACTGAGGGTCTTGATCTTATTACCATCTAAAATATTTTTTTTAAAACATTTTTATCAGCCAATGATAATTATAAATAATATGTCACAAGCATAGATCAGTGGACGAGAGTGCATCTGATTGACAGAGCTATATCAGTCATTAATGTTCTGGTTATTTTGTTTCAGTGTACGGTTTGTTAATATTGTGCAAAGTATACAAAGTAAACTTCATCATTCAGCTGAACTGTGCACATTTATTGTAGACACTTCATATCTTATTTAATTCATGCAATAAATGCATGTCCCTGCTGAGCTGGGCTATGGCTAATTTCACGGGCAAAGCTGAAAAAACTACAATTTTCGTATCGTCAATTAATTTTTCCAGCGTCATATTATAGGAAGGCTACATTATACGACCTATCCTGCAGTCATCATGGTGAGATTAAGTTCCTTTTAATCCAAAAAAAATAAAAAAAGAATTGGAAAAGAATTGAAAACAATAGTGAGGAATCGATTCTTGGAATTGATTCCATTCGATTCCAGGTCCAGGAATTGTGGAATCGAAAAGCCCTAATAATATATTGAAAAATATACAAATGATTGCCGCTTTCAATATACTGCAATATATTTTTGTTTCATTAGGGTAATTCATTCTTTTTCCATTAATTATTAATTCATTTCACTCACTCATTCACTTTATTCATTCATTCATTCCTTCATTGAAACACTGAATGTGACAGGGTGTAGGTCGGTGCGTCACATGACCTGTGCAGCTGGCCGGTACATGCGTGATCTGGTGTGCGCGATGTGTGTGCTGGTCTTGAGCTGGATCTTCTCTCTGCTAATGGTTCTGCTCGTGGCTTGGCTCATTATGCTGATGGGCCGCTCCATGTTCTGGTACAGTAACCTATATGCAGCCACCTATCTGTATGGACCCGCCGCTGTTGGCATTCTCCTACTGATCCACACGTTGCTGAAGAACCGCTGCTACAGGGTGAGTGATGGACAAGACACCACACACTTTACTGACACAAAAACTCATCTGTCATCATCACACCAGAAACAATATTCTGTGATTTCAGCCAACTGAAATCTAGAGCTGCAGCTCTTAGTAGCAGGTTTGCTGAAAGGTGTATTGCTACAGCAAAAGCTGCTTTTCCTCCATTGGGCCAAACGCATAGCACAATTGGATATAATTCTTCCGGAATGTTAACGTGTGCTGCTGGAATGCATGTACAGATGTCACCACTCAGGATCGGTTACTCATCTGTTGTCTGGTTGCTAGATTCTCTATAGCCGTGGTAAATGCACGGTTTGGCACAATGTTGAAATAGCAGCTAGAAACTACCACTAACCCACACCCTGACAGACAGATCCTTCAGCAATTATAAAGAACTTTCAGCACACCCACTGCTCCAAATTGCTGATCTGATGTCACACTTCAACAAATCTGCTTACCTTACCTAAACACACTTTTTTATGCCAAAGAAGTAGCACTATTTAAACAATAAATCATTTTATTTCCAATCAGTATCATTATTGAAGAGATGATGATGATGATGATGGCGATGAGAGAAATAGAAGCAAATCACCTGAAATTACTGTGTGTGTGTGTGTGTGTGCGTGTGTATGCGGTTCAGAGCATGAGTCGTGTGGATCTGGCCGAGCTCTTCTTTGATGGCAGTCTGCTGCTGTGGTGTTTTGTGCTGATCTTCTTCACTCACCGTGGATGGGGTTCTGCATATGTGCCCATGATGATGGTGCTGTTCCCGCTTATCAGCAAACTGCTGCTCACAAAGCTCTTCAGAGCCAGAGGTCAGAGGTCACACCACACACACCTGATTCACATCAATTCATCCCGTCTCCACTAGTGGACTGTTATGAGTACAGTAGAGTAAAATCATAAAACCCTGTGTTTTGTTATGTGGAGGGGTTGGGATGGACTCAGATGCAGACAGGAACCCACGAGGGGGAAAACAACGACTAGGGTAAAGACTAAATAACTAAACAGGACTGGGCTGACAAGATAAACAAGGACTCCAAACACTAACTACAAACAAACACTCACGGTAATACAAAGACTTCTTCAGGGATACAGAAACATATAGAGACACATCTGTAGAAGCAATCACATATGTGGAACACTCACAAGTAGGAACAGTCACGGTGTGGAACAAACTCAGTTGAACAATTAACCTACCAAAGACAGAGCACACGAGGGGATCTAAATAGGGGAACCAATTAAGACGTCACAAACTAAAGGGTTAGTTCACTTTCAAAGCATCCTAATTGTAATGAATGGTCCAAAGCATGTGTATCCATTTGTAGCACTTTATTGAATAAAGCAAGGTTAACAACAGGCAACGGTCAAACAAGAGTGGCAGGAATGTCAGAGGCAAGATGAAAGCAGAAACTATACTGGGCAGGAGTCAGGGCAACCAGCAAACAATCAAAGTTCTAGAAGGCAAGATCACAAGGGTATGTGGCAGAGAATCAGTGAAGTCAAACTGTCCAGGGTCACACACAGAATAAACTGGTAGGGAAAATGCTCAGAAATGTTGGATGGGGCAAAACAAAACTTTGCAGTGAGTGTGTGTGTGAACGCTGGTTAAATAGTCCAGTGATGAGTCCAGGGGGAACTTAATACGATGGTGAGGGGGGCCTCTGGTGGCCATCTGAGAGAGCCACAGAGGTCTGATCCATGACAGAGCCCCTCCCTTGTGAGCGGCCCCGGACGCGAGGGGCAGTCTGACTCTGCTGCCTTCCACGGGGATGAGGTGCGGATCGAGTTGGATGAGCTTGATGAAACTCAAATGTGAGTGTGGGATGCAGGATATCATGGGCGTTCACCCAAGACCTTTCCTCTGGGCCATATCCTTCCCAGTCGACCAGATACTGCAGCACTCATCCTCTGTGATGGGAATCCAGAATCCTACCTGGTATGCCTCCTTACCATCCATGATTAGGGGAGGAGTACTCTCGTCTGCAACCTCGTCCTGGTCTCTCCTTCTTGAGAGATTGATTAACTGTATTAATAACGTATTAATAATCTCTTGAACAGTATTTATGTACAGATTTATGCATTATGTACTCTATATACAGCTGTATAAATGAAGAGATATGCATATATATTCACATAATACTTGAGAAAGAGTCAATTATTAAAGATGTAGAATGAAATACAGAACACAGGTAATGATTCCCGTGTAAGCTGTTTAGGCTAGAGATGGCATGAGGCACAAATTGTTTTTATGGCTAGATGTTCTAGCGCTCAGAGATCTGTAGCGTCTGCCTGACCAGAACATTGAGGAGAGAAGTGTCCAGGGTGAGATGGATCTATGATGAAGTTACAGTACCTAACCATTTCTTCACTCTGGATATGTACAAGTACTGAAGGCTGGGCAGGTGCACACTAATGATCCTTTCTGCTGTCCAAACAGACCGTTGCAGTTGGACTGAGGTCATTTATGATGTAGTGCCACATGGTTTGTGCTCATCATTTATGCGGTGTAAGTGTGTGTGTGTGTGTGTGTGTGTGTTTGTAGGAGCATCTCTTCAGTACTCCATCCTGTACCTGATGGGTCTTGCTGTGCCGTATGTCTACATCATGTTCCTCATTCGGGTGGTTTTTGTGGTCTTTACACCGATTCAGGGCCGCAGCAAAGACGAAATCCCACCCGACATCATCCTGGCATCACTTGTTACCTTGGCAACCATTATTCTGTCTTCCTACTTTGTGAGTCATACAGATCAACTGTAAAATATCAAACAATTCAATTAAAACGTTCAGAATTAGGGGTCGATCAGGGCCAATGCAAAAAACCAATTATTACAGGTCAAGTAGACCGATAACAAATATTTTAAAATGATATACCTGTACACACCCACACACACACACACACACACACAGACACACACACATATATATATATATATATATATATATATATACACATACCCGATTCCAAAAGTTGGGACACTATACAAATTGTGAATAAAAACAGAATGCAATGATGTGGAAGTTTAAAATTTCAACATTTTATTCAGAATACAACATAGATGACATATCAAATGTTTAAACTGAGAAAATGTATAATTTTAAGGGAAAAATAAGTTAATTTTAAATTTCATGGCATCAGCACATCTCAAAAAAGTTGGGACAAGGCCATGTTTACCACTGTGTGGCATCCCCGCTTCTTTTTATAACAGTCTGCAAACGTCTGGGGACTGAGGAGACAAGTTGCTCAAGTTTAGGAATAGGAATGTTTTCCTTGTCTTGTGTAATACAGACTTCTAATTTTTCAACTTAGTTCTTATTTTTCACATCTCCTTCTTAATGATGTGCCAAATGTTTTATGTGAGTGAAAGATCTGGACTGCAGGCTGGCCATTTCAGTACCCGGATCCTTCTTCTACACAGCTATGATGTTGTAATTGATGCAGTATGTGGTCTGGCATTCTCATGTTGGAAAATGCAAGGACTTCCCTTCAGCTGGATGGGAGCATATGTTGTTCTAGAACTTGGATTTACCTTTCAGCATTGATGGTGCCTTTCCAGAGGTGTAAGCTGCCCATGTAACTCATGCAACCCCCATGATGCAGGCTTCTGAACTGAGCGCTGATGAAAACTTGTAATTGTCAACTTGTCCTCTTTAGTCCGGTTTTGCAAAAAAGAACTTCAAATTTTGATTCGTTTGACCACAGAACAGTTTTCCACTTTGCCACAGTCCATTTTTAAACGAGCCTGGCCCCTGAGAAAACGCCTGCGCTTCTGCGTCATGTTTAGATATGTCTTCTTTTTTGGACTATAGCATTTCAGCCGGCAACGGCGAATGGCACGGTGGATTGTTTTCACTGACAATGTTTTCTGGAAGTATTCCTGAGCCCATGTTGTGATTTCCATTACAGTAGCATTCCTGTATGTGAGTCTAAGCCGTCTAAGGGCTCGGAGATCATGGGCATCCAGTATGGTTTAGCGGCCTAGACCCTTACGCACAGAGATTATTCCAGATTCTCTTAATCTTTGGATGATATTATGCTCTGTAGATGATGATAACTTCAAACTATTTGCCATTTTTCTCTGAGAAACTCCTTTCTGATATTGCTCCACTATTTTTCAACACAGCATTGGAGGAATTGGTGATCCTCTGCCCATCTTGACTTCTGAGAGCCACTGCCACTCTGAGAGGCACTTTTTATACGCAATCATGTTGCCAATTGACTTAATAAGTTGCAAATTGGTCCTCCAGCTGTTACATTGAACTTTTCCTCTTATTGCTACCTGTCCCAACTTTTTTGGAATGTGTACCTCTCATGAAATTTGAAGTGTAATCTATATTCTATTGTGAATATAATATAGGTCTATGAGATTTGTAAATGATTCCATGCCCTTTTTACTCACAATTTGTACAGTGTCCCAACCTTTTTGGAATCGGGTTTGTATGTGTCTGGTGAAAATGAAAATGAATGTATATTTAAGAATAACAAGGCAAAAACTGTCTTACCTGGAGTTGGTTGAGTGTAGTACT